>NC_090882.1:16460632-16468132 GCF_036669935.1 Montipora foliosa | reverse complement strand
TCATATGTTCTTGGTCAGAACTCTGGTGTGTTTAAGGTTGGCATGGCTGTGGCACCTGTTACAGACTGGAGATACTATGGTAAGTGACAACAACTAAAAATTGTTAGCTGGAGAAGTGTTTAGCCGCATGTACATTTGTAAGTACAGCTTAGTGGGCTTTGTTTTAATGGTTGCGCCTTGATTCATCTGGTGTTTCAGATTCAATATACACAGAACGATACATGCTCACCCCACAGGAAAATCACAATGGATATGAGGTAATGTCAATTGGGGACATTTGCAGTTAGTCTGCCAATATCATCATGTTTAATTTGCATATAAATGACAGAAAACTGCATCTGGAGCCCAACACTGAGCACAAGGTGATGACTGTAGCGGCCCAATTTGCTTACATTTCTTTGTAAGATGGAAAAATTTGAAGTCACTTTACTTAAAGATTATAGCCTGGACAAACAAGTTGGTTCAAGTTTTCAGTAATATTCAGTAGCTTTTGCTACATAACAACAATTTTTCCAGTTGATCTAGTTTTGAACGCTTCTCGTGTAATTCGGTAAAAAACACTTAGAATAAAGGGCATACAGCACAAAAACAAGCACGGTGACCCCATCTTTTTGTTATGTAACTGTTCTTTTTCTGGGACTCAGTGCCACCTTTACTTAAACTGGAAATCAATTCATTTTCAAGTTGGTGCTTAGCTGTTGAGTGACCAAATATTAATTATACTACAACTTCTATTTCTCCTTCAAATATGTTTTCCATGTACCTATTATGAGTAAATAAAACCATTAAAAATGGGTGGTCACCGTGCTCGTTTCTTCGCAACACAATGATAAATGGATGGCAGAGGGGCAAATTCGGCTTCAAAATGATCATTTTCTGCGAAAAGACTGGGGAGAGTTCCAAAACCACACCTTCTTAACCAAGAAGAATTATCATGATATTTGCACTTAAAAGCTCTTGAACAGCAAAAGCGGCCATTGTTGCCTCTCTTCAGATGGCCTGCGTGAAACGCCGCCGTCTCCGAAGTCGCAATGTTATTCGCAGTACGAGGTGCGTGCTGCAAAACAAGGGAATCACCTTAAATCATTTTTGGTTGCCAAGGTAATGGTGCATCAAGGGTCCATTGCATTGCCAAGGATAGAGCGATAGTCTTCTTTCCTAAAGATACTCAACAACATTTTTCTTTTTTTTTTGCATTTACTTAAATTTTAAAATGTTGGTTACCATTATTTTGCAGATATCATCTGTGTTACCTCTGGCTAAAAACTTCCAGAGTGAAAGCTTCCTTGTTGTGCATGGAACAGGGGATGGTGAGTGGTATTCACTATTTGAAAAAAGAGTTGTTATTAATGTTGTTTAACAGGATAGAACAGTAGTGAAAATCAGATTTGTCTCAGAGTTGAATCTTGGTATTGGAGCTATAATTATCCTGAGTTTAGTGTCAATGCATTTTAACTGTGAAGTCCTCTTTGGACAAAATGTTTTATTTGTAATACTATCAATATGAAGGGGGAAACATGAAAGAAACGTGAGAGTATTTCATTATCGTTTCTTCTTCAGATAATGTACATTTTCAGAATACTGCTCAACTTGTAGCTGCTCTTACCAAGGCTGGAGTCAAATATCAAGTTCAAGTAAGTAACAAATACCATATACAACTAATAAATTGAAAAAGTTAGCAGCACCAGAATGAAAAAGTGCTGCTCGTAAGCTTTGACTTGAATGAGGATTCCTTTTAGAATCAATCCTTAGAACTAGTATGCACGGCCTAATAAACAGCATCACAGGAAAGTACTGCTTGGTACATGTAGCTTCATTTGAATGATCAAACTTAATGATTTTGTATACTCAAATGTTAGAACTACCCTATTTTATTATTATTATTATTATTATTATTATTATTATTATTATTATTATTATTATTATTATCATTATCATTATGTTTTTGCAATGTTGTATTTACATGTTGTTTTTTTCTTCTGGTAGCTTTACACTGACAAGAACCACGGAATACTTGGAAAACGGACACAAAACCACTTGTTCCAACTACTGACTGACTTCCTTACGAAAAAACTTAACATTTGAATTATTACAAGTAACATACTACATTGTAGCTCTCCTCCCTGCCTTTACTGTATGTACCCTTGTGATCCAGGCACAGTCTGTTCTGAGTCAAGTGCTGTTTTTATCCTTTTTGTACACAGTTTTACCCTGACAAGAACCACGGACTCAGTGGTGGTGGAACTTCACAGCATTTATATCATCTGCTTACACAATTCCTGACTGAAAAACTACCACTAAGTAGTTGATGCTGAGGACAGACTACCCCTTCCATGGGGGTCTAGTTTAGCTTTTTAAGGGTTCACTCTAGATTTATAACCTATGTGGTCTCTGAGATAAATTAACCATTTGCACCCTAAGAGTTACACTGAGATTTTACTATGTTTACTGCCAGGCCGTTAATTTTCACTCATTTTAGGAAACCAGGTCGGTTGTGAACAACAGCAACATCCCCTTCAATTGTCTTGCTGAACTACTAAAGCTGTTCTTGTTGTATGACAGGTATTAACTTGACCATGTCAAATAAGGTTAACTCAGTGTGAACTTACTTTGGGGGACATCTCAGTAGCACATGTTTTCTGTATTAATGTTGGCTTACATGCAAGTTTAGCCATAGTTTGGGAAGATAGCACCTTGCAAATGTTTGTTTCACTTGGACAATCATAGTTCTAGGGACAACAACTTTGTTCAATCAATCATTATAATTGTTAAATATAAATTATAACCCCAACCAGAATTTCTGCATGTAAACCAAAGCTAAAAATTAGTTTTTCCCTATAGAATCTTTCTAATGAAGGGATCATCCCCTTATCTGTCTTGCTCTTTTCAAAACCCTTCTGGTAAGGGTTTGAGCATGTGTCGTGTTCTCTCTCTTTTTTCTTTTGATGGTGGAGCACTATGTAATTTCCTGTAAATTATATTCTTACCTTTATTAATTAAGGAACAAAGGATTGTAAATAAGTTATTTAGATTTTAAATTATATTCGGTGTTTGGTGTTTAATTAACCCATTCACCCCTAAACCTGCCATACTTAGTATTTTGCTCTGTCTAACGTCAGGCGATTTTACTCGTCAATGGGTTAATCACTCACTGAAAAATTATGTCCCATTAAAATATTATAGATTTAAATTTTTGATTTTGATCTTAATTAAGAATCATCAAAGTAGTCTATGTTCTTTTATGCACAACAATTTGCCATTAATTTTTTTCTTCGTTGAATGAACAATTTACTTTGAATTTTATTTTTGAAAGGAACGGCTGAAACAGTGAGTTGCCTTGTGTTCAATTTAATAAACTCAGGTCAAGAACTAACTTTACATGTGTAGTCTTCTCTCTCTACAATATTAGACACTCGAAAAAATGACAAAAAGTTATATTGCATGAGAACTTTGGGTGGTCCAGTAGGTATTTGAATACAGTCTAGCTTCTATTGATCAGTTTCTTAAAATTCATGTCTACTTATTTTAGTAGCCTCAATTTGGTTTACATATTCTTTTGAATATAGTGAGGCTGTAAAAGGCTTGTCATTTAACACTTATCCCGCGCAATCAAGCGGAATATCGCCTGACACTTAGGCGACCACGCCATTGACCGAGTTGGCTAAAATCAGGCAATATTCCGCAAGATTGAGTGGGATGATAATTTTTGTTTCATTATTCATCATATTGATGACAGCACAATTTTCTTCGTTTATTGGGAAAAAAAGCTGGAAAAACTACCATTTTTCTCTGCGACACACAAAATTACGTATACCGCAGGATATAGGTTAGGAACACACGATGAATATTGAGCTCGCTCTGACCATATTTGGACAATGTCACAATGCGTTGAATAATAAGTACCATTATTTGCAAAGGGATATTTTTATTTGGCCATCATTAAAAAGGTCTATTTTTATCTGTTCTTTAGTTTTTTCGTTTTTGGTTTGGGTAGCGAGCCAATCTTGAGAGCAATATTAATACAATGCCAAAAGGATTTGTCATTCATCAGCATTAATTGTGTTGATGGCACTATAAAGCTCACATTGGTAATAAATAACCTTGGATTTTCCTGTAGCAATGGCCCTCTTTAGGTTATTACTCCTGAATAAATTTGTGATAACAATAACTTCAGCTGTGGTAGTTTTGTTTGTTGTCTGCTTTAATTATTATACTTAATTATTCCACTATTACGTCATTTTACCATATTTGGTCAAGAGAACGCGCAAAATATGAGACGGTATTACACTGTAGAACAGAACTGGAGTTTTCAAAGATCGAAATTGTTTTCAACACGATACAAAGCCCGAGAATTTAGCTTGTTATCGCTTGTCTCTCGTCATTTTGTTTATACAATCAAATAAAGGACATTTGGCTGGCTTTCTGTGCCGTTTACATCGTTCGCAAGCACCCTGGGCCCGGTTGTTCGAAAGCCGATCAACTTAATCCAGGATTAGTGTAAACGTTTGTTTCATGTTTTCAACTTTTTGGTGAAAATTTCTTTCATTTACTTTTGTTTTTCAAGATTGACTTCTTCTAATGTAAAGTTTTGCCAAATATCAGCGTTGAACAGCATTTAGGAGAAGAGAAATAAACTCCTGTGTTAATTTTTAATCTGGGATTAGCGTTAATCGGCTTTTGAACAACCGGGCCCTGAAGGATAGATGATGCATTTTTTTAGAAACACTCTTGCCAAATAACACCTTTTTGCATAGTGGAATAATAAATCTCTTATTCGATGGTTTAACGTAATATAATACTCGCGGACATTTTGCTCATTGCTGGCATTTTTCCTCGCCCCTGCAGGGCTCAGAAAAATACTACGCAACTCGCAAAATATCCGCGTGTATTATATGTTAAACCATCGAATAAGATGTATTTATTTCACAGAAGTCTATTACTTTTCACACCCCAAAGTTTAAAGTTTCTCATTGATATCTAATGCCAGTCACCATACAATTTTCTTTTCTGAAAAAAGACAAATGGAAAAGTTGTGTATCAACATAGTGTCTCCAAAAGATATCTTTCTCAGTGTGTAGTACATCAAACACCAAGCAAAAGGATTGCATAGAGGGAATTTCAATTGAGTGTCGAAAGTAATTAACAAATTGCTTTGGTTTTGCATTGCTTCACGCAGTGATTGGTTCAAAGTAATTGTGCCACTTTTTCAACCAATCAGAAATCAAACCAAAACCAATTGTGGCTTGCACATGCTCATTTTCCTGCTGTTTGTGTCGGCTACGTGTAATTACGTAGACTTTTGATTGGTTTACTGGATTATCTCCATCCTTTTTGATTGGCCAAAGTAATTACTTTGGTTTTGGTTTTACAACACTTGATTGAAACTCGCTCTAACACAAAGACATTCAAAAACAATTCAGTGTGAGATTTGCGAAGAATGCTTGTGACTACAGTCCTGGATAAAATTGGTGGGACAATGAAGTCAATAAAGAACAAGCTGTTTCAAAGACAACACAGCACAACCTTCTCCTTCCCCCTTACAATGTTGATTTTAAAATTATTTGGGGTGTTGAGGCTGCTATGAAGATATTATACATGGAAGGTACACCTTTAATTGAGGTAATTTTTCCTTGCATTATTGACAGTGTCGCAAGAGTTTTTGACCATAATAATATTGCAATACATCAAAATCAAAATATTGAAGTCGTGGTCATCAAATAGTAGAAAAAAGTGGATGTTTTATCTCATGCCATGACACTGTGGCAGTGAATGTATGCAATCTGTCAAAACTCGTTAATTAGCATCTCTGAAAAGATTTTGGATGCAAACAGTGCGCAAGCATCCGGGAGAAGTAGGTTTCACACTTGGGAAAGAGACTTTCTCTGACTACACATCCACTGGGCAAGCAACCAAACTATAAATAATAATTACTAATAAACCCAGGTGAGTGGAGGAACCTCTTGGGCAAGTGGATTATCCATTAAGATGGCTTCAAACATTGTCACTTTGAAAAGACAGTTGAAGACATACCAAAAAAAGGTCAACATTTAACAATATTATTATTTTGAATTAGCACTGTGCAAATCATTTTTTTTCTCATTACCAAATACATGTACCCTAACAGATCTCCCCACAAGGCAGCTATTAAAAATATTTACACCAACCTTCAGCGTCAATGAAACTCTTTCGTCTCTCGCTATTTTCACTTTCAAGTTCCTTCAGAAACTGCACAAACACACGAATAGGTTTCTCAAGAGAGGTTTTCTTGTAGGCTGAAAGTTGATTACAGAAAAGGTAAAGAAGTGAAAGGCCTGAAAACTTTGTACAACCTAATATCATGTACAGTCACAGGTGGCCCAAGCTCACGATGCCAGTAGTTTGCCACCGACATCTACTATTACATAACGATAGAGTTTGATTATGCGAAATGTGACTCTCGCCATGCAGCACATGGAGGTGTTGTGTTACAGCGGTTAGAATTTTTGAAAGTTTGTATGGGGAAAAACGGTAATCGGCATTTCAGACTAAATTTTGATATTTTTGCAATAAAAATGACTCACCTCAATGTCTCCTAGAGATGACAAACAAAAAGCGATAACTCACTTAAAAAGCTTCGGATTGAGCTGAGAAGCGAGATGACAATAGAAAAGACAACACGACATTGAGGAGAGTCATTTTTATTGCAAAAATATCAAAATTTAGGCTGAAATGCCAATTACCGTTTTTCCCCATACAAACTTTCAAAAATTCAACACCTCAATATGCTGCATGGCAAGAGTCACATTTCGCGTAATCAAACTCAGTCATTATGTAATAGTATATGTCGGTGGCAAACTACTCGCATCGTGAGCTTGGGCCGCCTGTGGTGTCACTGATTACTGAACAGATGCACAGCAATATGGAATCTATTTAGCTTTATCAGAAACCCATAAGGGTTGAAACGTGTAACGGCCCCTTGTGTGCTGGGAAACAAGCTTCTGAATATTCAATTTGCTAAGTACCATATTTGGAACAACAAGAGCGAGGGGTTTCCAAATATGGTACTTAGCACTGAAACAATCAACCAATCAGTTCGCACTGAATACTCAGAAGCTGTAAACGTGCGTTACACATTTCAACCCTTATGGGTTTCTGGCTTTATATAATAAAGAATTAAAGGGCCTTCATGATGAAGGTTAAAATGGTGGGTCCTGAATTTAACTCCACCACCTTTGTAAATACAGTAGTCAACCAGGTGCTTCCTGAAGATGTTTGATTTGAAGTATAACCTCTTCTACTTCTTGCTGTTGGGAGGCGCAGTGGCCTCATGGTCAGTGTGCTCGACTCCGGATCAAGTGGTCCGGGTTCGGGTCCTGGCTGGGGACATTGTGTTGTGTTCTTGGGCAAGACACTTTACTCTCACGGTGCCTCTCCACCCAGGTGTATAAATGAGTACCGGCGAAAATACTCGGGGTAACCCTGCGATGGACTAGCATCCCATCCAGGGGGGAGTAGAAATAC
>NC_090882.1:16438132-16458132 GCF_036669935.1 Montipora foliosa | reverse complement strand
ATTTCAATAAAAACAAAGAATATCTACATGGTGGCCATTTTGGAATTAGGTGTATGAAATTATCAGGCCTACGAGATTCCCTTGACAGTTGCCCTTGCTAGTAAAGTAGTTGCTGAAGTGGTGACAGGTGAAATGACAACTGAAAAATCACTACCACCTCCTAAAGACCAGTCAGATGTTCTACCCATTGAGTGACTAGAACTCCTAGGAAGCTGGGCCATTTACCTAGGTTCTGAATGTGAAAATTTTCCAGCTAATTTGCAGGCTCTAGAATGTTATATTCCTCAGTTACCTTTTGCCCAACGACAAGCAAAGAGTTTATTATTAACATCAATAGTTGTAGTCTTGCCGTTGTTAATAACTTACTACATGAATAAACATTATGAGGATGTTAACATTGAAGTGTATGCATTCATGTTGTTAACGCTTCCACCCCCAAGGGTTTTGCTGTTGATGAGACAGAGTAAAAATTTAATCTGTAACAGGCATTCATGGGCAGAAAAGGATTAAGGAAGACAAACGTTTTAGGTGGGATGCTTATGTTGTAAAGAACTTGGATCTCAAAGGATACACTCAGGAACAAGAGCAAGGACACCATCCCATCTTTCTTTACAGGATAGGATATCCTGTTTTTCAATCACAAGATCAACAAAGTGGTCTTCAAGAATAGTCAATGAATGACTGAAAAAATCAAAGCAACAAAAGGCTGACTACTCAAAACACAAAGGGTTCAAAGTTGTTAGTAAAAAAGGCATATTGTGCCATAGGTACCCACGCTCACAGAGTATCATTGTTGCGTTACATAAATTTTATTTATCTTAGCATTTCTGGCTGTTTCAGCGCAATTTTAGGGAGTTTTAGTTCTACCGTTTCTCTCTCATATATATAATTCCCCAAGGTTAGTTACTTGCTAGCAGCAGTCTTGCATACATGTATCCATCGAAGGAAATCAGGCATAAATTCACTTCGAATGCTCAGGTCGCCTCCAGATTTAGCCCAGTGCATGTTAAAATCCTCCTCTAACTAATGCTTTTCTCTATCGGACAAAAACAGCCGCAGTCGCTAATCTAACGGCTTCCTTCCATTGAGGACTGTCAGTGATGCTTTGCCACGAAGTTCCGTGCACGGCCGTTGAAAAACACCTTATCGAGCCGGGCCAAGGTTCAAATTTGTTACACACAGGGTGGGGAACGATGTCAGTGACAGGTACACTGTAAAACAAACTGGATGTTTATGTTTTGTTTGCGAAACATCTTGTTAATGCATCAGCATTTCCCTGAGCTTCGTCCGTATCTGCGTGACAGCCGAGTACTTTCCTGAGAGGGGCTCACGTTCTAGCTGTCACTGAGACTAAAGCCTTGTCGCCCACCTTGTGTGTAAGAAATTTAAACCTTGGCCCTGGTCGGTAAGGTGTTTTTCAATGGTTTTGTGCACGGAACTTCCGAACCAAGCATGTTACTAAGAGCAAAATCAGCCCACTTTGGCGATTTTTCAATTCCTTTCCGTGAAAGTTTGTCTGATAGAAGGATTGAAATACGTAGCAGCACTATCATCCTTGGTCTCAGTGGAATTTGGGGGTCGATTTGAGCTTTCTGGAAGAATTTACAGCAGCTTGTGTTTCCGACTGCTTCATCTGAGTTTCCAAACTTGAAGATAAATATAGAGAGAGAAAACAGCGAACCTACAACCCACTGGAATAGCGCTGAAATGGCCAAAGTACGCCACAAAAACACTGATAAGGTATCAAGACGACAAGGTAAGGCATTTTGGTTTCGACTCCTAAACACGTTTGCAAATTCCCATACAAACGCTTATAATTTTAACTGATCATGATGCTCAAATTACAGTGTTAGCTTGGTGTACGTGTGATTATACTCAAGTTCCCAATTATTATTTCTTCTTTTACCTGATGAAAGGATGGTATGGTTTATGGAGATTCACCTTCTTTACTTGATTTTCTCCGCCCTATAAATTATTGTGTCAAAATGTCAGATTCAACTGCATGACACTGACAAGACATGAACTCATACGTCACTTTCTCTTTTTTTTTGGCCTCAAGGCAATATTACACATCAGCTATTCTGCCAAAGTGATAGCAATACCTTAATTACACTCAGGTACTCTGCAACAGCTGAACGAGCATTCTGTGATAGTTTTCGTGCTGACTCATCGCAGACCCAGCAGTGTATACCACGGCGACCACTGTACACCCATAATCGGTGCTTAAAACCAAAATCCTCTGCAAAACAAAACAGCAAATACATGCCACTGGTTAATTTGCAAAAATGTTCAACTTTAAAAGTGAGTAACATCTGAATTTGAAATCTTGATGATTCACTGGCACAAAGCTTACTTTTAAGGGCAGAGTCCACAATCTTCATTGCCACAACCATAAATAGCCAGCACTTTTTGCAAATTTCTGCTCCTCTATTTTATGAGAGAAATAATAACATTGGCAAGTATATCTTGCATTGCATTACATTCACATCATGATCATGTCTTTTTCATTTTCAGATTACAAGGGTTAAGCTTAAATAATTTTTACATCATCATCATTATTCAGTCAGAATGGCACCAAGAATTGAATAGCTCTGACAGTTGAATAACACTATAAAAGTATCCTTTCAATTCTCTTTGTTGTGGCTTTTTTGTTTAATGAAAACATCCTAATCCCAGTACACATAAATCAGAAAATCAATCAATTACACTGTCAGTCAGTAAGAAAGTCAGGACTATGTATCTGAGGGTTATTCGGCCATCCAGTCAATGCACTTGTTAAGTTGATGGGCCACCTTACAACAAGAACAAGCTATTATTTCATCAATACTACTGATAGATGGCGGATGGGTGCTACACAAAGATGCTAAGGACAGCAATGAATGTCAAACAGTACGAAACAGAGATGACAAATTAATAAAATTCCTTGGAGTCTAAACTAACTTGCAGCAGGTCCTAACTTCATCATAATCAGTCATGTCAATATCAAACACCAGTTCTTTCTCTTCTGCCTGAAATGCACCAGGTTTAATCATCTTGTGATCCTTTGGCTAAAAGAAAAAGCATCAAAACTACTTGAGTTCAATGACCATTGATATTTTATAGGGGAAATCAATGAGTAGATTCCCCTTTCTTGAAATTAATGTTATCGTTTGAGAAAATCAACATCCTTATCTTCTTCATTAACAAAAGAACAAGTTTCAGTTCTAAGCATTGATGCATTGGGTTATGGAGTTGACTTGTTTCAAATGTGTGTGTGCACAGAAAACCCATACATGTGGTCCTTTCTGGATCCCAATCTTAAGGTGACTATTGTCAGACCCAGGGGAAGAGGGCTGACCTTTTAAGAACAACAGGAAGTAATCTGGAAGCTGGAACTAAACTCACAACAGGAAATAATCTGTTTAAAATCTGCATCAACTGTGTCTGTGTGCATGTGTGTATGCGTTATAGTACATTGTACCTCTGGCATACTATTTTATTCTGTAAACTTAACCTGTGACCTGGCTCCCTGGCACTTTTAGCCTTCTAGCAATTTCAGGGGGCCAGTGCCCAGAGGTGGATCTAGGATAAATAATGACCGGTTTCCAAAACAACAAAAAAGCTTCTAGGAGGGTCCGGGGGCATGTTCCCTAGGACATGCTTTGGATTTTAACTCTGCAAAGTCCCCTTTCCATGTTTCTGACTGATTTCCATAAATTGGTGGAAACCAACTTTACTGTTATAAGTGATCTATTATAAAAAAAACCGATGTAAAAATATGGGTACAAATAAATGTTGTTGTTGTTGTTGTCTTTTCCATAGGTAGAAGGTCACTGGAATTTAAGCTCCCACTAACTGAGACAGGTTGTGAACTTTAACATGTACATGCCCTAGCATAATTATTGTTTTCACTTAAGGAGAGAAAAAAAACAAAATAATTATTTTGTTTTTTTTTCTCCCCGCAAGTGAAAACACTTAGCCAGAATTGGAGGCTGATGTCAAGTTAACATACTGTACTTGAAGTGGTAAGAATAATTGTAGATTCTTCTAAATGACTGAACCTTCACTCCAACAAAAAAATAGTCTTTTTATCACACTAAGGGAACCATTTTTCAGAAGAGTAGTATAGTAGCAAACCACACTGGAAATGTTTCCTTCAATGAGGATCAGCAAAGTGCACCAATCAACAGATACAGACCTCCCTCTTTTTCTTATGTTAACAATGTTGTTTTCATGCTAATTAGTTGGAATTAATATAACATAAGCAGCGAGGTTTCCAATGGTGGATCCAGACCTGGAGGTAAGGTGGTGGCCCGCTCTCAAAATTTTGTTTTTGCCCTTTCACAGTTTTGTGTTTTATGGTGTTTTGGTGGTTTTGGTCCAAAAATAAGGGGGGGGGGAGCTTCCCCTGGATCCGCCACTGTTTTCTATCAAAACAAGGTCAACTCTAGCCTCACTTTCATTCCTGCTTATGTACCAGTCAAAGTGAAGCGTCAACATCCCCCCATCCCTGGGCAACCCCCTGGACATTTGAATTTTTGGAAAATTTTTGTTCAAATGCACCCCTCCCCGGGCTAAAAAGCTGTTCAAATGCCTAATCATAGGTCCATTTCCGGTAATCAAATGCCCCAACCCCCGGGAAAATTACCAGGTTTTTATAAACTGAATGCATTGGTTTTACAGAGTTTCATGCAACGACACTTAAATGCGTTCCATACATTCATTCCATTATTTATACACCTACATATCAATCGTCGCAAATGTATTAAAATATTCAAAAATACACCAGGTCAGTCAAAGCAATTGACCTCTATAAATCATGTCCAGCGACGTTGGTATTGTATTGAATTATTGTTTATATTGTAAATACAATTTAATATATTTATATATTCAAAGATAACATAAATTGGTTCTTAATACCTTCAAATATGGAACAAAGTTTGTGTAGGCCTTTGCTTTTCAACCAATCAGCCACGACTGTGGAATCTTTACCTTTGAATGCATCGAAGTTTGTCTCCTCCATGATTTATCAACTCGCGTGGAAAGGTAACATGAAATCGAGGCAAGCGATCAAATTCCCCACCCCCTATGAGTAGGCTGATTTAGCAACAGAACGGGAACGTCAGTGGCGACGGCACGCGCAGAAGAAACACCAATGAGAATTCAGAATAGAATAGACTCCACTCTTTTCTTCTCTATTCTAAATTCTCATTGGTAGTTTTGCTGCGCGCGACGTCGCCACTGACGTTCCCGTTCTGTTGCTAAATCAGCCCAATGGTGGTCAAATGACGCTTCAATTTGACTGGTACATTACCATTTAAGAACACAACTGTAAAATGGGTTAGTACTTGATGGTCTATAAGTACTGATGTAAACATGCAGAGGACAAAAAAGTGAGATGCCAGGAGTTAAATGGAGGACGTCTATCTTCACCGATACATTAATACGCGAATAAAAAAAACACGCCATGTAGCTACAGCAAACATAGTTTAACTCGCCTTATGAGAAAAGACAGCTCCAATGTCGATTTTGTACGGGTTGCGTTTCAAGATTTCCTTTTCCAACTCTTGCTGATCCGCAAAGGACTGATATCGCAAATAAACGTCATCTTTTAACGTGAAAGAGAATTCGCGATGGACGAAATATGTCTTGGGAACTACGAGAAATCAACATACGGTTAATTTAGCAAAACTCCGCTCAATTCTATTCGCAATTAAATCAATTGCTTGCTTGCTAAAAATCCTTTACCTCTTCCGTAAGACAGCCACTGTACAAAGTAATTATAAGGAAACAATCTTTTGTAGTACTGATTTAGTAGTTCTGGTAGCTCTGACTGACTAAATTGGGAAGATGTTTGGCTGTTTTGCGAAGAACCATCAGTGTCCGCCATCTTGTGTAAACTTCCCGCCAAATGTTTTCTGCGGTACTTGCTACGTCATGTACGGAAACACATCACTTTCCAGTGACCCGTTTCTCGAAAGTCCCGAAAACTTTTCGGGACCAAAAGAAGTTTGACGGCTAAGTCCTCTCCGTTCTTGAGATACAAAGGAAAGTTTGACACCCGTAAATGGCCCATAAAATTTCGTGACTTTCGAGAAACGGGCCCCAGGTAAGAATCTGCCATCCTTAAACTTGAAAATGATTCAATAAGTGTTGCATTAATGCGAATATACGGAGCCCATTTGGTGCCTTTACATTTTCCTCATCCAATTTTATCTTTTTTGGCACGACTATTGCTTTTCTTTTTGTCTTTTTGCTACAGCACGACTTTCTCTGCACCACTTTTTTTACACGACTTTCTTGGCACCACTTTTTGTTGGCACCATATTTTTGGCACACGAATTTTGTTGGCACTACTTTTTTGGCTCGACTTTTCAGATCTTCTAAAAAATACACATGGACATTTGTTAAAACAGTGGACGTTCCCTTTAACGGCGCAGTGTTGCGCTATTTTTACATATTTTATAAAACTTCACGGAAGCCACACGTGGCGATGATTGAAAGGACTGCAAGTTCAACAAATTGGCCATTCCATATGTCTCGGACAAATCTCATTAAAATATGGATGGCTTTTCTCTTTGCAAGTCATGTAATGTGTGTTTTATTGGATTTCAAGGAGAGTTTTGAGAGTGGAAGTACTCATTTACGAGTTTTATCAAGTTTTGTGTTAAAAGCAGCAAACTTTCACGACAGACCACCTTCAACCCTATCAATACGTTTCTTCACCTTCTTTATGTAAAGGAAGTTTATAGTGTCGTATGAGCCTGAGAGTAAGCCTGTGTGTAAAGTTTGAAGCTTTCAGTATTTCGAGTTCAATTTTTGCAGACAAGTTGTAGGTTCAAGATATTCTCTTGGCGTGCCAAGAAAGTCGTGCCAAAAAAGTCGTGCCAACAAAAAGTCGTGTCAAAAAGGTGATGCCAAGAAAGTCGTGTAAAAAAAGTGGTGCAGAGAAAAGTTCCAAGAAAGTCGTGCTGTAGAAAAAAGACAAAAAGAAAAGCAATCGTCCTGCCAAAAAAGTTGTATAAAAAAAATTTGATGAGGAAAATATAGTGGCACTAAATGGGCTCCGCATCTTCGTGTTATCCAGTTTTCCCTTCAGATCAAAACCCAGCATTTGATTTCTATTCATCAGCCTTTATTTGAGTTAATTTAATTTGAACGAGTGGTTATCGTTTTCTAATGCCCGTAGCCTACAGCACTTGCTTTAAGGAGTGTCTTGTTGGGTTTAAAACCACGAGGGGCAGCCGAGTGGTTTTAGACCCAAGATAGAGGTTTAGATCCATAACTGTATTGACAGTGGTTGAAAAAATATTTGAGCATCTTCTAAGTAAACAGATGTCAAAAAATTTTGAAACGATTTTGGACCCCTTTATATCAGGGTATCGTAAAATGTACAGCTGTGAGACCACATTGGTTCGTTTGGTCGAAGACTGGAAACATGCAATTGACCAAACCTATAGGTGTACTATCAACTGATATGAGCAAGGCCTTCGATGCGATGCATCCCACCTTGCTGCTGGCTATAAACTAAAGGCTTACATCTTCTCGGAAGGGGACTTATCACTGATGCACTCATTCTTTAAAGAACGCAAAGGAAGATCTAAATTAGGAACTGTGGTTAGTGAATGGAAAGAAATGGGCTACCCCCAAGGATCCAATTTGGGCCGGTTACTCTGGAATATTTTTTACCAGAATGACCTCTCAGTTTACCTGAGTCGTGCGTCAAGTCTATCGATGTGTTTTCAAAGTTTTAGACACTTAAATAAAGTTTATTGATTGATTTATCGATTGATTGATTGATTAATTGATTGTATGTTAATCTTTGTTATTTCGTAGCATTCCTGGAAACTATGTTTTGTCCCCAATTAGTGCTCCAGTGCTAGAACGACTACACACTTAAATAAAGTTCCTTTCCTTTCCTTTCACGTTAAAAAAGTGATTGATTGATTGATTGATTGATTGATTGATTGATTTCTGTAATGCTCAAGACTGTTGTGTTAACTGCATATAAGTAGATCACCCGATTTTCCAGGTTTTCTCCAAATGAATACAACAGATGGCCAACCATGGAACCTGGCTGGGGAGACTCCAGCAATTATCGCCGTGGTACTCAACTCTACACTACTGATAGTAACTTTAAATTCTCTGTCGGTAGGATATTTAGCTATCTTCTTCAGACTGCCTTTTTCTAAGACCCAGCACCTTCTTTGACTGAACATAGCACTTTAAACTTTAACAATAATGAAAAACGCTGTACCTCCAAACCTGGCGCTGGAGCGTCGTACCAAACCAGTCAAACGAGTCATCCCGGGATTTCGGCCCGTGCGATCGCTTTTGGACGCAGTTGGCCCTTCACTGCTTTCCGCTACCGACCTTGCCTCCCGGTACGGCATTGAGGGAGAGATATGTCGGCCCCTAAACCATATGAGACAAATCCCACGCCTACTCGCAGCTCCAGACCGCCCTTGTCATTACACTTTAGCGTAAGATTTCGATGGCTTATATATTCTAGATAAAAGTCATTTTCTATGTCATATGGTAAGCATTGGAGAAGCAGATTCCAACTGCAATCACGTACCCTGTTGAATGTAACATACATACATGCATCAACAACTTTATTCCATCTCGAATTTCAAAATAACCACAAGAGGCAATGTCTTCAAGATATTACATTTACAACTAAAATACATAGCATACACAAATACTTAACTAAATACATAACATTTAAAGATATATTAATTCAAAAGAAAAGCGGCCCTACAAAATGCGGTCTTGGGTTATCTAGTTTAAAACCAGTAAACTTAGTGGTACGGACAAAGTCTGGTAGCGCATTCCGCAACTTAGCTGATACCTAAGAAAAAGAACTAAGACCATAACTGGTTGTTTTAGGTTTATTGAGGGACAGAATGTAATTTTTTGATGAGGGCCGGTCTCGTGCTTCTCAAGTTGCCTTGTTCATGCTCGAAACGAATTCTGGGTAATTCTGCCATTCCGTAACAAGGGAAGCCCCGTGATTCTCATTTCATTTATTTTTTTTAGAAGTATCGGGTCACGTAGTCCTACCAGCAAAATACAGCACCGAATGAAGTTTTTAGCTTTCAAAACGTACCCAAATTGTATCGGTAGGTACTGGAATTCGTCCACAGAAAGGCCAGAGAGACATCTTCACTCGTGAACCGCCATGTTTACAACAGAGCATTTTAGGCGTCCCAGTCTGCATGAAACCATCTCTCACCTCTGTCTCGAGAAGACCAGACACTCACGGTTCTTACGTTACGTTTACGCCTGTAGAATCAACTGAAATCTCAATTCGGCCTTGTAAAAGTTAACCAGCATCTTAATTTTTTTGGTAAGCTAGGTATCGGAGAGCCTGAACATTTATGCATGGGCTGACGGAATGTTTAACAAGAGAAAAAAGTGCAGTACCTCCAGACGTGGCGCTGGAGCGTCGTACCAAACGAGTCATCCCGGGATTTCAGCCCGTGCGATCGCTTTTGGACGCAGTTGGCCCTTCGCTGCTTTCTGCTACCGACCTTGCCTCCCGGTGCGGCATTGAGGGAGGGATATGTCGGCCCCTAAACCATATGAGACAAATCCCACGCCTACTCACAGCTTCTCAGACCGCCCTTGTCATAACAATATAGCGTAACATTTCGATGGCTTATATATTCTAAAGAAAAGTCATTTTATCTGTCATATGGTAAGCACTTGAGTCGCCGATTACAAATTGCACGCATGCGCCCTGCTGATGTTAACATATATACATGCTTTTTAAGGATTAAACCACTGCAAAAACCGTGTACGATCAAAACTTGCTCTACGTTGGATCAAAATAGATCGTGACCACACCATAAAAAACTTTAAAATAGAAAATATCCTGCAAAGGTTGGTCAAGACAACGTGAACATAGGCGTTGTTGCTTGCAAGCAACAACGCCTATGTTCACGTTGTCTTGACCAACCTTTGCAGGATATTTTCTATATATACATGCATAAACTTTATTTCATCTCGCCGAATTTCAGAATAACTACGAGAGCCAATGTCTTCAAGACATTACATTTACAACTAAAATACATAGCATATACAAATACATAACTAAATACATAATGTTGAAAGATATATTAATTAAAAAAAAAAGCGGTCCTACAAAATGCGGTCTTTTTTTTTTTTTTGACGCATAGCTTTTTTGTTATGATTCACACTACTTACAACACTGGCATCTACTTACACAATTTACAAAAATTACACAATTAACAACTACTAAAATCCATTATATTACCATCAAAACTATTTAACAATTGAATTGCGTACGCGCTACTTACAATACAATGCACTTACAATTACAGGTGCTACTTACAATAATTCAATTGCAATACTTACTCTACAAAAACAATATGATTACTTTTTAAACTTGAAATACCAATTTATACACTACTTTCAAAATAATACGATTACAGATGCTAATTATATTTATATTCTTACATTAAAAACAATGAGCAACAAAATAAAAGTTACATGCATATTAAAAATAAATAAATAAATAACTTAATTAATTATATTGGAATGAGTACCCATTTCTTTTCAAAGAAGTTGTTTTTGTTGATCTTTTTTTCAGTTTCATATTTAATCTTTAGTTTCGATTGCAGTCCTTGTAACATACATACATGCATCAACAACTTTATTTCATCTCGAATTTCAAAATAACTACAAGAGGCAAAGTCTTCAAGATATTACATTTACAACTAAAATACATAGCATATACAAATACATAACTTTTAAAGATATATTAATTCAAAAGAAAAGCGGCCATACAAAATGCGGTCTTGGATTATCTAGTTTAAAACCAGTAAAGTCATATAGGTATGGACAAAATCAGATAGCGCATTCCGCAACTTAGCTGATACCTAAGAAAAAGAACTAAGACCATAACTGGTTGTTTTAGGTTTATTGAGGGACAATGTAATTTTCGCGAAGATCACGCATAAGAAGATTTTGAATGCGCTTATATGTTGCATAGCGATGTAGAGTTTGACTTAATGGAGTCAGGTAATTTGCAAATATAAATCTCTGTATTCTCCTTTTTACATTATAGCATTTCTTTGACAAGAAATTTGCTACGAGGATAACAGCAAAAAAAAGTACTAATTTGTCGCGAATTTTCTATAATAAAGACTTGTTCAGAATTCAAAAGTCCTACGTTAACAGCACACACCAGGGGCTCGTTTCTCGAAAGTCCCGAAAACTTTTCGGGCCCGAAAAGCCATTTGTGAAATTACCAACCGATACTTTTAGAAAGCCGATCTTTGAACATGTTTTCAAGGCAACAAAAAGAAAAATAGCTGTGAAGTTTGATGAATTAAATCCTCTCCGTTCTTGAGATACAAAGGGAATTGTGACACCCGAAAACGCCCTGTAAAGTTTCGGGACTTTTGAGAAACGGGCCCCAGGTGCCAGTTGTTGAAACGATGGATAGCGCTATCCGCAGGATAAATTACTATTCAGTGGATAAACACTAGCAAAACCAATTGCGCTATCCAATGGATAGTGATTTATCCGGTGGATAGCGCTATCCACCTTTTGAACAACTGGTGCCAGGGCTACTCTTTAGTATCTGGCCAGAGATCTTCTTCTCACTACTTTTTCTTCCGGCCGCGCTTTAGCCATTTGTTGAGGGCCAATCGTGTTTTTGATGAAAGCGCAATGACTTGATTCCTTCGCGATTTGCCTTACTGGATGTTACAGTAGTGTCAAGATCATGTTTGTGACGCGGAAAACAGGGAAGAGTGTTGCTGACAGTACTTTGTAAAGTAAATCGGCTGTTCGATTATCGTGTCACAGGCGGTTTGTTTTTCTAAATTTAGCGCGAGTGGCTGTATGAACGGGGTGAAATTACAGGGGATTCTTCTGTTTGGGATTTAAAATTGTGGCCGATGGCCGTATTAACGAGGGTTTCAATAAGAGAATGTAGGGCCGTTTTGACGGGCCAAAATAACAGTGGCCGCAATAACGAGGTGACCGTATTGAATATTTCGGATCAATATTTTCATTTGCATCTATGGCGTTTGTTTCTGTAAACGGTCGTACTATGTTATATGATAACTTATTAAAAACTGGATCATTGGATAATGCAATTCGAGAGTTTTCATTTGCTAAGCCATCATAGGTTATGAGCCATTATACCATGATCTACAAACACGGCAAGCATATGCGTGATTTTTTGGGCCTTTTTATTTTTATTGTCGTCTAGTTTTCTATATTTCGGGGGCGTTTTTAATAAAACAATTATTCCACTCGCACTTGTTGGATATGAGATGATTATAGCCAACTCGGCGCTACGCGCCTCGTTGGCTATCTATCATCCCATATCCAACGCGCGCTCATGGAATAATTGTTAATTAACAGTTAATAACTAAGGGGATATGACCTCACTTTGTTCAAAAAGTATGTGTGGTATGAGCCACCTTAACTGATGGGAGAAAATGGGTATCACATGGTGTTGAATTGAGGGCGACTGCATTTTAGTAACAACACAAAGCAAGAAGAATGATGATGGTGTTTATTCATACACTTTGTAAAAATGTTGAATCCTTGCAATGTAATAGACCATTTTCGAATTCTCACTGCTGGACTGGATCTAGCATAAAATGAAGGCTAATGCGGGCAAATCTTTTCAAATGCAAATTAAGTTGCCCGCATTAGCCTCCATTTCATGCTAGATCCAGTCCAACCGTTAGAATACGAAAATGGCCTATTCAGCATTAGAAGTTATGTTAAGTTGCTAATTAATACATAAAATATTTCAGCTACCCATGTACAATAAAGCATAACCTAAGAAAAGCATAGTTGAGGCTACAAATGTGCCTGCTGCTAGCCGTTACAGAGCCATGCCTCTGTGAAATGCCAAAATCCAAGGAATTTATCCACTATTTAGTATGTGCTGAACATTGATGTTCTACTAAGCAAATAATCAGCTCCTTTCCTTCCACAGTCCTCACAGAATAACCACAACTACATATAAACTCAAAAGTTTTAACGCTTTATTCATCTTGAGAATTCAAGCAGGTTTATTGAACCAATAAGAGATCTTTCAATGGTTTAAATGTAAGACAATAGAGAGGTTAAGCATGAAGTTTACGCCAAACGGCAAACGTCGGAGTAAAATTAGGGTATGCCAAAAATGTAAGAACCCTGCTTGATATTAGCTCATTTCTGCCCTGTTAGCTCCAGATATCAAGCAACTTCTCAAAGGAACGAGACAAGTTAAAATGAGAGAATTTTCATGCTTTTACAACAAGGAGGAGCCTGCTGTTTCACGTTGGCCATTGGCCATAAACGTCATGCTTAACCTCTCTAATGTTGTTGTCTTTGGAACTGCAATTTCATCCACTGAATTAATGCACAAGCTGCACACAACATCCCAGTAAACAGCACCACAGGGAAGTAATGATAACTTGCTTTCAAATGAATGGTCAAAGAGTTTAAAATCCCTCCAGAACCAACTTTTTGCACTCAACAATATTGGAGAAAAGAACCAGGTCTTGATGCCCTGTGGTTGAAGATGTATTCATTGTTCTTAAGTCTTCATTCAGTTGTAGCCACCACCTATTAATCAAAGTGTAATAATTTTAATGATAACTAAGATAGAAGTGATCCTCTAACTTAACTAGACAATTTAAACAATTGTCAAATATACATTTCATAATGATAACTGATAAGATTCTTGAACAAATTTACGTATTCCCTGCTTCCCAGTCCCTTTGTCCAAACAGTTGTCATGATAAATTTTGATACACCATGGGCAACTTGGACCCCAAGGCTTTGCCAGAACTGTTGTTAGCCTACTAGAATAGGAGTTGTTAAATACAAACATGATCTTGCTGATCACCCTTTCTTGCAGTCATAGGGACTGAATTATGTAGCTTGATGAGATTGTACCAAAACGTGCAAACAGATTCCATCTGCGCCAAGGTGTTTGTTTAGGCCGTCTATTGTAATTTATGCTTATCTTGTACCTTTCCTTATTTGCATGCTATTTAACTAGTCTCTTGATAATGGAGTCATGATGACCCCGAAACATCGAGCAGCAATAAATCTTTCCTGGTTTTTTTATAATATTGTCGAAGGGCCTCATTGCTAGAGTTCCAATTTTAACGTGCCTTGATGAAATGGACGGAGAAATCGCAAAGGATTTTTTCCACCCTAGTCATGAAGAACAAGTAACTTTGTCCCACTTAAGCTCCTATTTAATCAGCAAAGGTGGTTCTGGGACTCCATAAGACAAAATCTTGGTGAGAACACTGCTGGTATACAGGATATGCTGTATTGATTAATAGAAACGGCTATTGCTACATACATACCCTCTTCCTCACACTGGTCTCTTCAGTGTTGATATCTTGCGCAAGGTCTTCTGTTTTTTCCTGCTCATCTTTGTGTTCATGCTCTTCACCAGGCTCCTCTTCAGGTTTTTTCTTTGCTGGCTTAGAGGGTTGAATCACAGATGGTCCCCCCAAGATTTTGTCTGAGACAAGAACTATCACCTAATAACATGAACAGGTGATGATGATACATTTTTTTCCTGGCGATCATATTTGTCAACCCATCTAGATTATCAAAGTGTCTCCTGAACAACTCTCCTGGTCTCTTGCACAGGATACCCAATATCTCAGACCTTGGCTTCATAGTGAGCTAAGATTTTCCTTTGAGATTTTCCAAAAATACAAAGGGAGTCAGTTTTTCAAAATTTGCACCATACGTCCTGGCTGCAATGCATCACCATCAACACACACAAAGTACAAGACACCAAGATGTAGGATGGTCGCAGAGAAGCTCAATTAAGATCAATGAAGGGGGTACACTGTTTGATTTTGTTTGGGGAAAGAGAATTGATTTAAGGGGTGTCAGTTTCTAGTAGGGGATTCTTGGAGTAGGGTTGGGTTGGCAGAAGGGGGAGTAAATCAAAAAAAAAATTATTTGCTAGATTTACAACGTCCTGAGACAGGACCACTGAGTTCTGCGAGGGGAGAGGGAGCAGTAACCCTGGTAACAGGCCAACCTGTAAGCAAGTTTGCAAAAAAGGACCTCCCTCGAAACTCCAGGGCTGCCCTCAAGTCACTCGCAGGGACAACCACCAACCAGGATTGCTTCAATTTGGTTTCGCCAAATAAAACAACTCACCATGCCTAGAATTAGACCTGTTAGAACTGTTGACACTCCAAATATAGTATATGAGGCCCATTCAGGCAGGCCATAAGTCACTGTGATTAGCTCATGCATGTCCTGAAAAAAATTAAACAGTTTTCTTTAGGAGTAGTGGCATGGTGAACTACAAAAGGAAAGTATCCAGTTCCAAGGCAGTTCCATAAGAACTTAATCAACATCATGCTTGCATCCAAAGCAGTTTAACAGAGATTGTCTGACCATAAAATATGTCTTTGGCTTTTTCTGCATTTAATTTTCCATCACAAAAGACACTTCATTCTCTTAATTTCCTTCCTTAGCTTCCTGGAGAGATATGGCATTTGCGTGCTTATTGACAGGAATTGTCTTTCTTTAAGAGTTTAAAGAAAATAAGGTCGCAGCCTTTCCCCTTACAAGAATCCTGGAAAAATGTTGCTGTAACAAAAAACAGCTGCATGGTAATAAAAAACAGGGTAACTAAATATAAAAGTCTTCTAAAGAAAATTATAGTAAAAAATTAACAACTATTCATCCACAATAACCCTAAAGAGAGGGATGACAGGCAATAGACCCCTCTTTTTGGACTGTAGGCTACACTGATAAATAATATCATTCATTCACACACTTAGCATTAAATTGCACACACCTTGAGAAACAATGATAATTTGAATGTCATGCCAAGACACCACATCCTGTTCATTATTTTAAAGACAAAAAACTCATTAATAACCTTAACTTTCTTTTCATAACTACAGTAGCTTGCATAATGAGAATTTATATTCTTAGGTGTTGAGGGGAACAACTACCTATGTACCATAAATTAAACGTAAATTGATTTCATCTCATATTTGCTAACAAAAGGAGAGCGAATTAGTCCCAAAAGTGTACTTTGACGACACAACTTGAAACAAAATGAGATTGAAAGCATGCAAAGTGCCTCTGGCAGCAGCCAAACAATGTTCATATGGACCATGGAGCAGAGCATACAGGAAGCTTAAAAAAGCTAAGGCAGCAAAACCAGAATACCTAAGAGAAAACCTACCACGCAGGATCAAAAATGAAAAACAAACACAGCACAATTTTATGGACACCCACAGGTACAGGACCATGGGCCCATTTCTCGAAAGTTCCCAAGACTTTTCGAGCCCTAAAAGCCATTTGTGAAATTCCCAAACGCTAGATTTGGAAAGTTGATCTTTTAACATGTTTTCAAGGTAACAAAAAGCAAACTGACTGTGAAGTTTGACGACTTAAATCCTCTCCGTTCTCGAGATACAGGGGGAATTGTGACATCCGAAAATGCCACGTAAAGTTTTGGGACTTTCGAGAAACAGGCCCCAGGGCTCCATTGGTAAGAGACCAGAGCTACCAGTATCCCTGCTACACTACTGTACCTCAGCTTGTCCCCCTCCTCCGCTTCTCCCCACCCACCCACCCACCCATGGAGATAACGCTGCTGGATGTTCATCCAGTCAGGTTACAAGAAGGAGAACAGAAGAGCCCAAGCAAGCTTTTGCTTGACCAGATGCTGGAAAGGTATTAATAAATGTTTGGCGTCATACGTACAAAAATGAACTTGGAGACTTCCACCAAGGAAGTGGTTCAATTTCTCTCCATTTCTGCTCCTTGATGAAGTCTGTAAATGCCTGTAGAGACCTTGGCCCTTCATATTTCCTAAACTCTCCATTTTTAACACTGAATGACAGAAGAGAAATCGGCAGGATGGAGTGAAATTAAGTAAATGTAGCATGATAACACTTTGGAAGTTTGGAGGGTGTCAAGGGTTGCAGGTCATTGTTTGTCATTGTTGCTATGGTGAAAGAGTGACCTGCCTCCAGTGGAAGTCGTGGTTGTAAGGATGCGACATTGCTAACAACTATACTAGGGGTTGGTAATTGACTTAAGACACGGCTAATATGGGGGTGGGGGTAAGGGGTGAAGGGTACCATAGCTGAAACAACTCAAACCTTTACAAAAAATGCTAACCTTAGGCCTAGTCATTATCTAAAGCATATTGTTCAATTAGGCCTAAGGTTAGGATTTTTGTAAAGGTTTGGGTTGTTTCAGCTATATATAGCACCCTTCACTGCCCTACCCCCACCCCTGGAATAGTCATGCTGGTTGACTTAAGGACGGTGCCTACTAATTCAAAGGTATTTTTGGCCCGGTTTATGATTATGTGGGAAATGTACGCCCCGGTAGATCTTAACAAGTGTTATTGAAATCAAAAAAGATGATTAGGGGTAACCACACATTTTTGGAAGATAATTAATCAACAATATTTGTAAAAAGCTTTGAAATACAAAGCAATGTATGGCGTTCTTTCCCAAATTGAAACTTAAAATTAAATTAATTATCTCTCAAAAATGCATGGTTACCCCCCCGGGGGGGGGGGGACTTAAGGAATTTCTGGGTGGGGATGTGCCACTGGGACCCTGGAACCCTTAGCCTATACCAGAGCTACAATCATAGACAAAAGTAGTTGGGAAGGTTATGTAAATGAACCACACCAGAGCTGTATTTCAACCTGCTTCTGTTAAAGCTCAAAAGAAATAGTTTCACTTTCTCTTACGTAGCCCCGCTCCCCCTATTCAATGTTGGAAGGTAAGTCAACAATTTTCCACTGAAACCATTCAGTTTTGCACAACATTGAAGGAGGGGGAGGGGAGAGAAGCAATAAAGACTTAAAGTGCTAACCTTCCCAACAGTTTTGTCTAGGATTGTAGTTCAGCTGATTTTTGCTACCCTATACTAGAGTAAACTCCCACCGATTTCCGTCTAAATACCGACACTTGACAGTTAATAATATCCAAAAGTGTTTCATGATAGCCATTTATCGACACTGTTGAGACTGAGTTGCGTAAATTTAAACTTTGCCGACTCGACTTTTTTATATTTTTGAGCGGGAATTTCTGGTTTCCTTAGTCTTGATAAAATCTTCAAGCGACTGGTCAGTTTCGTGAAAAATGATACCCTATTCTAGACCCAAACGCTCTGATTTATATACCCTATGCTAGAGTAAACTGCTTGAAAACCATACCCTTCACAGCGGAACATACCTATATAGCCCATATATGGCAGTTTCCCCCCCCCCCCCACCACCCCCCGGGGGTTACCCCCAATTTTCTTTTTGGATACCAAGAGTACTTACTAAGATATACTTTCTCCGGATAGTTTTAAACCGCGCAAAAATATTCCTGTATTAGTAAGCATCGGCGATACGAAATCTGAGTATCTGGAGATCCGCAGAAGGTATGCGCAATAATGGCTGTTACTAAAAGTGGGACGGGGACGTGGGACTTGGGACTTGGGACTCGGGACTCGAGGACGCGGGGACGCGGGGATGTGGGGATGTGGGGACTCGGGGATGTGGGGACGCGGGGACGTGGGGACGCAGGGACTCAAGGATGTGAGGACGCGGGGACTTGGAGAGGTGGGACGCGAGTACGTCGGAACTCGGAGACGTGTGGCGATTCGAGGACATGATAAACAAATAACCCCTGACTTTTGCACTGAATTGGTAAAATACAATTTTTGACGGTCTACAAGTGTAAAATAATCTAATTCGCTGGAGAGTTTGTCAGACCAGTAGCTGATGATTTCCAGCGTCCATAGACCATTTGCATAAATGGCAAGGTACATCCTAAGCCTCACATTCATGTGAGAAACATAAGTACGAGGCTAAGGATGTACAAAGTATTGTTATTCAAATTTAGGCGCCATATATGCAAAGGGTCTATTGTTCCTCCTTGCCTATTTTACCGTGAGAGCTCTGGGTACAGAATAGTTTCAACGCAGGGGATCTTAACCGTTGTGGGCAGCCACGGAGGACTTTCGTGATAAGTAACTGAGTTTTCAAGTGAAGCTATGATCCTCGCAGTTATGAACACAATTTTTGCAATTGCTCCCAACGTCAGTGACTTCACAGCTCAGTTGGTTAGAGCGTCGCACCGGTATCGCGAGGTCACAGGTTCAAACCCCGCTGAAGTCTTGAATTTTTCAGACTTCTTTACGCAATTGCAAAAATTGCGTTCATAACTGCGAGGATCATAGCTTCACTTGAAAACTCAGTACGTCGTTTAAGACCCCCTGCGTTGAAACTATTCTGTACCCAGAGCTCTCACGGTAAAATAGGCAAGGAGGATCTATGGACGCTGGAAATCATCAGCTACTGGTCTGACAAAATCTCCAGCATATTAGATTATTTTACACTTGTAGACCGTCAAAAATTGTATTTTACCAATTCAGCGCAAAAGTCAGGTGTTATTTGTTTATTGCGTCCTCGAATCCCCACGCGTCTCCGAGTTCCGACGTACTCGCGTCCCACCTCTCCGAGTCCCCGCTGCGAGTCCTCAAGTCCCAAGTCCCATGTCCCCATCTCACTTTTAGTAACAGCCCGCAATAACAATAGTAGGCCACCATCCTTAAGGTTGTCGTAAAGATGCTGAGAATCAAGCTAAGTTGGTGTTGGTGTTACACGGCTATACATACATGTACATACATGGCAGCAGTTACATGATGACAATGCCTATTCTGATTAAAGTTGAAAGATTATAACAGTTAGACGACGATGACAACAATGTGCACAAAGGCAGTGACCAATTTTCAAATTTGACACACAGACTTACTGGTATATGGTTGGAAGTGAAAAAATCATGAATCTCCCACTCAATGCTGCAAGAAAAGGCGTTATTGTTATTTTTAGATAAAAACAGCACGTGTACAAGACCTATATGAGTTTTAAATTCATTCCTTGTCCAGGCAAGCTACATTACCTGTTTCTTTTGATGTGTCTACTTCCGCAACATTTATGCCTAACTTTTCAGCTTTAAGGGCAAGTGATG
>NC_090882.1:16423132-16433132 GCF_036669935.1 Montipora foliosa | reverse complement strand
CTGCTTCGTGGGGCTTCTCTTCACTATTGTTATAACATGAGCAGTCTTTGTCGAACAACACTGCTGGCTTTTTGAATGGATTGGTTGTGACATTCTTTACCAGATCTCCCAGTACAGATGAAGGAATAAGATCTCTAAAGGGTTGAGTATTTGCCATGACTTTTGTGTCAACAAGTCGGGGAAAAACTGCTCTCACAGTAGCCTTGAAATCTTCAAATTGCTCTGGGAGTGGGCACAGAAACTGGTTGATTACATGAAGAAGGTCAAGGAACATGTTGTGGCCCACAACCAACTTTCCAGACTGAGAAATCATTTTCACAACTTGTGAGAAACCAACAGCATTATCAACCAGCTCTTGCTCTTTTGCATGTTTGTCCTCTTCAAGTTTCTTCTTCTCATCTTCACTAACTTTCGTAACTACAATAAAGCGTTCTTTTTTTTCATTGATCGATGCTTCCATGTGGATTCCAGCCTTGAACCTTTGCTTTGCACTTTGGTAAATCAATTTTCTTAGGTAACCATTACACGGAGGAAACTGAGTAACCTTCCCATCTGGATCTTTTAACATTTCTTCAATGGTGTTGCAGGCTTTTTCGACAAATTTCTTGTGTTCTGGGGGGACTGACACCAGTGCCTTCTTGGAGGACCCCTCACTGGTCTCAGTTGCATGGTCAGGGGAGGTCAATGAGGTTGAGGTGAAAGAATCTTGTGCATTCCTGGAAACAAAATACTCTCTCAATTTCTGCTCATCATAAGGGCGTAAATACGAAATCCCTTCTCGAAAAAGCTTGTTGAAGTCAAAGTTGTGTTCAGTGAGAAAATCAATGCTGGAACTTTGGCACAAAAAGCGAACATCGGGACATTGCCGATTCCAAACTTTGGGAAAGATAAAAAAGTTAAATGGCTTGGCAATGTACAATTCCTGGTTTTTGTCCCAGGTAAATGTGCACAATCCAAATTGAATTATAATGAAATCTCTGCAACCTTCCTTGAGCTTGGAATAGCGTTCCTGAGGAGTATCAAAACTGTTTTCTGCACCCCATTTTACGTTCAGACCTGAAAATTCGGCATCAATGGCAAGCAACGAGGCTGAATCAATCGCTTCAGAGACAGCTTTAAGAGATTCCTTGAAATTTGATCGAAGAATCTCCATATCAAGTGAGGAATCCCGAAACACCCGCCGCCATGTGCGCGGAAATCTGTACGAAATGAAAACGTACAAATGAAAGTTTGTGACTAGTTTATACAATAACATCTCCCATTTTTTGCTTATCCGCATTCAGACAATCGCTGGCGCATATAGTTTTTAATCGAAATAAATTTGTGACGTCACATGGAAACCTGTCGCAAGACTTTCAACCCGAAAACAAGCTGTGAGGAAATCATCTATCTTTGGTTTAAAATGTTTCGTCGTAGAATGGATTCAATTTTTCACCGTTCGGTGAAAATGACTCGCTTTTGAAGCATTTGGACGTTTTAAAACTCAAATGACGCGCACCTTGGAGACGCGCAAATTTGAAGCTTGTTATCTTAATGTGCAAACTTTAAGGTGAAGTTGTCTTCATTATTATCTCTCAACTAAATCTTAAAAATCTCAAACTTCAGTTGGTTCTCTTCGGTATTTAGATGTTTTGGGAGTAAAACTTTGTAAGACAAATAGAAACACCAACCAATTCCAGACGCAGGGTGCGTAAACATGGTCAATTTTATCGTAAGCAAACAAATCAGGAAATAATACTAATTTGGTTAAGAGCTCACATATAACTCATTGTGGTTAATTAGGACGTGACCTTTGATGTTCGAAAATCAGTGCTTCTGTTTTACTAATAAAATTAAAGTATCAATGGGTTAATAACCTAGGAAATCAGAAACAGTTAACTTGTTATCAACAAGGTTAAAAGACATTTGTGTAGCCAAATGCTGATATCAACCAGACCCCAGTACAGTTGTTCAACGGTGGATAACGCTATCCACCGGATAAATCACTATCCATTGGATAGTGCAACTGGTTTTGCTATTGTTTATCCACGGGATAGTTGGGAGCAGACCAATTTGTTGGGCTCGTGTGTTCCTTTCACGGGGAACACATGATAAGTGCAAGCATCACTTCATTCTTTTGTATATGATTATTTTGTTTGTAAATAAACATTAATTTTGTTCTTGTGAGGTTTTCCACTATAATGGCCATTTCAAAGCTTTAATATATCCCTGTGGCATACCATAGACTCATTACTTTATTTCATGGTCATTGGAGGTAAAGACAAGTTAAAAATTCAATCAGAGTTGTTTACTCCCCTGGACATTAAACCCTTGTGACTTAATATTTTCCTGGTTAAAATTTAGTATCATCTTGTAGTTTTTACCACAAGCTTAAACACTGATCAAAGGATAACTCAAACCAAAACAAAATAATGTTTCTGAATCATTGATTTTCAGAGATATTTAACAGTGTCTAAATGGCGAAGACTGCAACTACACAGAAATCTGCATTTGACATCAGTTGACAATGATTCGAGAGAGTGGCAGAGTTGCTTCCACAAAACAATTACATTTTGCCAATGGGTTTCCTCCAAAAGGCCTTGTTCAAGCTGCTTCTCCATACAGACCATTACCTTACAAAACAAGACAACATTTGGTGAGCTTGGTATGTAACTATTGCATATTGGGAAGTCATTTATTTGCAGTATAGAGGGATTTTTCAATTTAATTTCCAAAATATGGCCATCTAAAAACACTGTCATCAAATTGAGTATTGGTTTTGTAGAAGCATCAGTTGGGAGAAATACCTGTTGGTGTACTGGAGAACAGAAAGTTTTATCAAGAGAAAATGTGCCATTACAGCTCAAATCCCATAAGCATTTACAATCATTATATTCTAGTGCCATTCTGAATTAATCAGAAAAAAACCAAAACCCAAGTGAATTCATTTTTGTCAATTTTATTTTACAGGATGAAGTATCACCTAGAGCTGGAAGAGCCCGCCACTTGATTCCACCACTTGCCAAAGGACGTGGCCAGTTCTGTAATATAAGAGAAAGACCACAGGATGAACGATATGTAAGCTTAAATTCATTAAAAAAAACAATGTGTTCTGGAGTGGTGAGAGTCAGGTTCACTCTCTTATTGAGAGCTTTATGAAATAACTATACTACCTTTTAATTCACTAAACCCAGGGTTCTCCAGAAGCTCCAGGGACCAGTGAAAATTGGCATCTACTTGACCTGGGCACACTGGCTACTCAGGGAAAATGTATGTGCATTTTTTGGGCCGGCTTGGCAACGAAAGCAATTTTCGCCCCTGTTTTTCAATCCATAAGAAGCATCTAGTTTTCCCTGCTAACAGTACTCGTCAGCCCAGTGAATGCAAAAGAAAAGAGACATCTGCTCGCAGGAAACATGGATTGTGATGTTTTATCATACCTTTGTTTTGTAGAGGAGGAGACCAGATCCTTTCAAATTACCAAAGGCGGCAGAAAAGACTGGTTTCTCAGCTTCACAAATTAAGGTTTGTAATTTGAATACAATCACAATCATGGTTTTTGATGCTGATAACCACAGGAAATACAGCCAGCAATGGAAATATGTTTCCTCTGTGTATTACTTTAAGTGCTAATGCCTAATAGACAGTGCTCACCATTTTTCTCTTCTTTTCTGCATATGGCTTTGATGCTTCTGAAAAACATTTTTGGGAACCACTTTCCTTTGCTATCAAATTGCAACAAGATTGAAACTCTTGCTAATTCCACAGCTGTTGGTCCTGAAACCAACGTGTGATTGTGATGTTGGTTCAGGCTGAGGCAGTTGTCATCTTATTTTCAAGTTTTCTGCAAAGCAAACTAGCCAATACCTTGTAGCTTTTTTTGTTTTTGCCATATCTCTTCCCTTCTTCCCTTCCTGAGCACACAGTAAGAAAAATGGTGCCCACAAGAAAAACCACAGCAGTCCAAAAATGATGGTATAACTTGGCCTGAAAAGATCCAACTCTGCAGAACTTGCTAACAGCCTCCTTCATTCCTAATATATTTTGGCTTAAATGGGGACGTAGTTATTGAGTGGATTTAGAAGTTGTTAACCAATTGAATCCTGAACTGCTCTCCGAGTAAAATCTATTAATTAGTCTCACTCCTTTGGAGTTGATGGGTTAAGGGGAGTCAATGATTTAAGCAGAATAAAAATTACAGCAAAATGCCAAATTCTTTATTACATGGGTACAATATGTAATGAGGCTGTAGGTAAATAAAGTATATATTGAGGCTCAGGGTTTCAATAACTTTTAAAGTAGATGCCTGGGGTAATCAATGTAAGCGGCAGCCACTCTTGTCTTTTACAAGGGCTTGAGTGAAAATCAAGGCAGAGTAGCTGGCGGTGAGAGGCAAATGGCAAATTTCAAACAAACAGACCACAGTAAACCAGCTTCTAATGAAAGGAACGTTATTTAAGTGTCTAGTCGCTGGAGGACTAATTGGGGACACTGTAAACTGAAATTAACAAAGAACCCAAATGAAGTCGAATGTTGGTTTTTGAGGAGAGGGGAAACCGGAGTACGTGGAGAAAACCTGTGCACAGTAGAGAACCAACAAACTCTGGGAGGCTGTAGTCAGACACTTTTATAATGACTCATTGATTTATCATCATTTCCTGCAAAGATACATGTATAAATATTACTAGTATTCAGATTCCTTTTTATTTCTGGGAAACGTTCTCAAAATATTGTGGTAACTTACCATGATCCATTCATTAACTTATGTGTAGACTCTGTTTGAAGGAAATTAGCTGCTAAATGTGGCTTTTCTCTTGACTTTGGTCTTTTAATTGTTATTATGAACAGCACGCTAAAGCAAGAAATATTAGAGTATGTCGTTCAACTGAACCTCCATCCACAGCTACTGTAGTCAATCTGAAAAATCAAGCCAGGTAAGATTACATGTAGCTTCAGTTGCACAACATTCTTCATTTGCATGCTGCATTAAAAAAATCAACCTCAATCAATCATTAAGTCAATCCATAAAGTGAAGAACTCATCAACCAATTACCAATTTAGTGTGTGTTCCAGAATTCGCCATCAGTTGTTTAAACAGAGGAAATTCATGGCGTTACAGTCGAATTCAATGTCCATTTGTGACGTCTTGGTCGACATTATTTTCAATTGCAGGGAAGGTAAAACAGCTCAGTAGGCAAATGACCTTCCCTGCTTCATGTGCATCCAAGCATTTTTTGTGGAATAGAACAATTCAAAGTATTGTTGCTTCACCTTAATTTGATGACGTCCTGATGACAAAGATTCCCTAGCTGAGTACTAAAGCTCAGCTGTTAATCCTTGTAACACTTTCACAGAACAGCAGCTTATTTATCTCTTTTCCCTTAAACACATTGTCATCCCTTTCAACATTGTGATGAAAGGTTAGTTTGTTTGGTAGGTTTGGTTTCCTTGAATCCTAAAAGGAAAAGATTTTTCTCCAGTGCTACAGCCGATGAGAGGCAATGACTATCAAAAAGAGATTATAAATTCTCATTTTGCCCTGTTTTCGTTTCACAGAAGGGCAGTTTATTCCACACCTCCCAACAGACCTTTGGACAGTTATCTTGAAGATGAGGTTGCGCCTCCTTCACACTGTGTGGGGGAAATGAAAGCCAACAACATTAAAATTATATCAGATGTTGAAAAGGAAAGTATTCAAGCTGAGCTGGCAGGGATAGAAGAAGTGTACCAACGTGTTTGTCAAGTGAGTGAGTGAATACATGAACCTGTTAAGAAAAAGGTTAGAAATTGAAAAGATTAAACCAACAATAATTTGCCAGTCCTTTCAAGATCTGCTGGTTATGTGGAATATCAGATGCTGAGAATTAATAATGATTCTTATGACACTAACTCCAAGAGACTATTGAACAAAACTGTTCCCTTTTTTGCAGGGGAAGACTGAATCCCTGTACAGTTTACTGTATCCATGTCGAAGAGACACAAAACAAGGACCTGTGCATTACATTAACACCTCTACACCAATGCAGCTCAGGTATATTGCCTCAGCTCGCTCGTATGGATTTTATTGAACATCCATTTTTTAGGTACAGATAGAGAGCCAATCTCTGTAAATTGTGCTCAAATAAACCGACCAAACTGTAGCAAGACTATGTACACCTGTAGTAGGCCATCCAAGTAAAGATTAACTGGCTGCAGGATAGAAGCAAAATGGCCATGCAATAGTCCAGGAAACCGAGGTGCTTTAGAGTCAGCTATATAACTCAGCCTGAATGTACTGCTGGAAGGCAATAGGCCAGTTTCGTATTCTAATGGTTGGACTGGATGTAGCATGAAATGGAGGCTAATACGAGCAAATTAATTTGCATTTGAAAAGATTTGCCCGCATTAGCCTCCATTTCATGTTAGATCCAGTCCAACCGTTAGAATATGAAACTGGTCTATTGCTGAAAAGAAGTGGTCCTAACAGTACTGTCAAAAGTGATTTTTTTAGCGTCTTTGTTTCTCACTTTGTTAAATTGTGGGCATGAATCCTTACAAATTCTGCATCTCAAACAGTGCAAAAGCGTGAACCACTGTCCCTTGATATTATAAGAATTCAATTTCGCTACTATTTTTGTTGTTTTCTAGTTACAACTTGGGGCATTATTATTTTTATTCCATAACTTTTATACCACTATTTTCTTGTTGCACACAATTTCAAGTATGTCTGTAATGACAAAACTGCCACTCCAAAAATCATGTAACTAAAGGTTATTTCTGTCAAGACTTCAACATTATTGTCTTAGTTGTCAGTCAAGCATGTAGAAAGGCAAAGTAGGTTAGTTGAAAGACAGTCCAAGTTCTTTTTGTTTTCTTTTTAATAATAATAATAATAATAATAATAATAATAATAATAATAATAATAATAATAATAATAATAATAAAATAATCATTTCTCTGTTCTATTTTAAGAAGTCCAAAAATCAATCAACACATTATGAAACCAGAGTCTAAAGAAAAGGATACTTCAATAATAGGATCAAGTGATACAGAGAAAAGAAAACAAGAAAAAAACTGTCCTGGGCAGCCTGTCAGTACAGATGGTGAATTTAAACAAGAGTAAGTGGTGTTACTACAGAACCAGTGAAGTAAGCTATGCATTAAATTGTTTTGAGTTGTTCATTCTCTCTAGTCTAAGATCCTTAAAATGTGCTAATGAAGCTTTCATCAACTGAAGGTGATGTAATTTGGTCATTTAAATATCATCTTTAATATACAATTTTCACCTTCAATCATTTGAGTATGGGTATCTTTCGCAGGTTTTCAAAGTTTTTTTAAAGATCCTCTCAGACTTGGTGTATTTTCTTTGTTACAGGGACAACAGTCGCCCCATACTCATCCCTTTGCCTTATATCAGGTCACAAATAAGCCTGGCAACAACTGAGAAATGGCAAAAACCAACATACAATGTACCCTACATTTACAGTAACAGGACAAACAGGGTAACCTTGCAGAATTCTCACGCACCCAAGAAGACCTCGCCAGCAGTTATCATGTTCAACCCCATGAACCTTCCAGAGCTTAGTCGTCAAGGAACACCAAAAGGCCTTGATTTTGGATTAAAGGGCAGTGTGATGAACAAGACAAACGTGCAGAGCATTTCTGACGGTGACCCAAAGATATCAAGTTCTAATTCAGCACCTTTTATCTCGTCCCCTGAACCTTTTCAAGGTACTTCAACTTTTCAGACATGGGATGTTAAGATGAGAATTGGGTCTCGCGTAACAAAACTCAACAACCCCAGTACCCTGGCCCCAGTTAGCGTTATGCCCTGGATAAATCACTAACCAGTGGATAAGTCATAGCAAAACCAATTGGGCTATCCAACGGATAGTGACTTACCCGGTGGATGGCGTTATCCACCTTTTGAATAACTGGGGCCAGAACAACAAATCAAGCTCTAAGATAGATACTTGAACTGGGTTTGACCACAGTGTATATGCTGTAGTTAAAATTTTTCCTTGGTCAACCCTTTGACTTCCAAATGGGCCTAAACCGGCCAGACCTAGTATTTTACTGTCTAACGCCAGACAATTTTACTGGTCAATGGGGAACCCCTGGGAGTCAATGGGTTAAAATTTTTCAGATTAGCTTGTTTTCACTTTCTTTCGTCTTATATACATTATCATAATCTGAAACAAAGGAAAGTAAAAAACAAGCTAGTTTGAAAACATTTTAACGAAGGAAAAATTTTAACTACAACATATACCTTTTGAAGATTATCCCCGGTTTCCGTAGCATGAAGCGACTAGGAGTATTTCTACTCCCCCCTGGATGGGATGCTAGTCCATCGCAGGGTTACCCCCAGCATTAAATTTGCCAGTACCCATTTATACACCTGGGTGGAGAGAGGCACTGTGAGTCAGAGTAAAGTGTCTTGCCCAAGAACACAACACAATGTCCTCAACCAGGGCCCGAACCCGGACCACTCGATCCGGAGTCGAGTGCACTAACCATGAGGCCACCGCGCCTCCCAACAGCAAGAAGTAGAAGAGGTTATACTTCAAATCAAACATCTTCAGGAAGCACCTGGTTGACTATTTACAAAGGCTATTTTAAACTTCCCCTTTCTCTACCAAGAGTGACATTTACGGATTCTACTCTGCATGATGCCAGATGTGACACACTTTTTACTAACTTTTAATGGAGGCCTTTTCAGGATTTGGGTTAACAACATCCACATCACCTCAAAAAGTATGTGTCACTTAAGTCTTTCCCTCCTAAGGGAGTGATGTTTGTAGATTTGACTCTGTCTAGCACCAGATGATCTTACTTGTCATTATATGTGTATGGGCTGGTTCAGGGGTGACAGGTTGAAAATCCAGGCAATGATCCCATTGGGATAATGAATCCTGGAGTTTCTGTTCCTGAGATGCTGTCAGTTTACCATCTCCAATTTTGTGTGCTCTGTACATGAATATAGGATTTATTAGAGGACAGATGCATAGCTGACATCATCAAAAAACTTTTAGTACTTTAAAAGTTGTGCATCTAGTCAGTAATAGATCAGAGAAGATATATATATATATATATCCATATATTAATTATATGGAGGAGAGTGTTTTACTGGGAACTAAACCACTCATAGATTTCATACGCCACTTCATCCGGGACCTGAGTGGCATATTTTCCGTGTGTCACCTTTGTGAGTGTCGTATCGTTCAATGACGTCACGATTCCGCCTTTTTTTCCCGCCTTTTTTTTATAAAGCCCAGCCGTATTCGTAAAACTTGACTACTTTGAAACGCAATAAAATCTGAAATATTCAATATTTAGTCTCCATATAATAAAAAGAATATTACATGTTGGCTCGAAGATATGAATTTTATGTTCTCGTGGCAAGAACAATATCTCACTTGTTCGCTTCGCTCACTCGTGAGATATTGTTCTTGCTACTCGAACATAAAATTCATATCTTCTCGTCACCGTGTAATATCCTCTCTCTCTATATATTTTTTAGGTCAGAGAAGATATCAAAATCTGGTAATAGCATCAGTGACACACTCGTGTGCCACATTTTTGTTGTTACCACATTTTGACACCATCTGTGATCTACAATTACTGAACAGATGCACAAAAAAATGGAATCTGTTTGCTAAACGGACTAAAGTACTCCAGCTGGCTGAATATTTGTTTCCATGGAATTTTAGGTGTCATTGCCAGAGAGGAAACCTCAAACACACTGGATGTTGAAAGTATTGGTTCAGACACTAATTTTTCAGCCATGAAAGAAAGAAATGAAGGTTCATTTGGAAGGGAAACTGATAGGGAAAGGAATTCTGCCACCATCCAAGGAGAACAGACATTAGATTTAAAGGCTGGGAAACCACGCAGTGATGAACACTTGAGTAGAGAGATCATGGCAAAGGAAATTCAGTGTAATGTTATCACTGATTCAGGATTGGTTAAGAATGTGGAAATTTATGACTATGATAAAAGAGGTACATGTTTGCTGATCTTTATCAAAGAGTAACACGATCAT
>NC_090882.1:16403132-16418132 GCF_036669935.1 Montipora foliosa | reverse complement strand
TTAGGGAAAACGTCGTCAGTTTTCATTGAATTAAGTGCAACAATTTAGAATTTAGAGACTGAACTGTCCAATTCTCTACGCCAAAAGTTAAGGCCGTCGCGTTTGAAAGATGATGACGGTTTTTATACCTTTGCAGCCATTTCTTTCTTCCATTTTTTCCTCCATAACCAACCCTGACCGATATTTCGCAAATGAAAGCACGCGCATTGAAAATCCCCTTGAGTCAAAAATATCAAAATGTCGAGCTCTTGAGTAGCAGTTCTCAAGGGAAGGGGCTTGGAAAGGGCTTTTGAAGGATGCTCTTGAAGAGTCGAATTGAAAAACAACCCAACAAACTCATGAAGAGCAAGCAAACTCCTTGTTAAAGCCAACAAAGAGATGAATTCTTCAAGCGAAATGATGCTCACCGGGGCATCGCCAAGCTAAATGATTTCCTGGCTTATCTCGGTATTTTTACTTTGTAAAAACGAAGGAAAAAATGTCTTTTTACATCGTGTCAAAATTTAGTTAATTACGTAGTTATCATTTTCTAAATATAGGTTTCGAACGTGACGTCATTATCAAAATTTCCACGAGCACATTAAGCGCATGCGCAGATGCATGGAAGGAGTCTGTCACACCTATATGAGAGCAAATGAAACAAATGAAAGAAGAATTCCTCGTGGCTGCCCAGTTATTGTGATTCTTTCAAGTCACTAGCTTTGACCTTAGGCCTCAGCCGATTCTTCAAGATGTTTTCGTGGATGAAAAAGAATGACGCTCAAAGAAACCCTCAAGTTTTCAACTCCGTGGTTGACGGCCTGAGGAAGTTGTATTTCAAGACTTTAAAACCGCTTGAAGAAGCTTACCTTTTCAATGAATTTCATTCACCGGTTATGTCTGATCCTGACTTTGTTGCAAAGCCGATGGTTTTGCTTGTTGGTCAGTATTCTACTGGCAAGACAACGTTCATTCGATATCTGCTGGAGCGAGAATTTCCGGGCTTGCGAATTGGTCCCGAACCGACAACCGATAGCTTCATAGCTGTTATGCATGGCGAGAACGAACAAGTTGTCCCTGGAAATGCCTTGATTGTGGACCCATCGAAGCCTTTTCGCTCCCTCAGTTCATTTGGCAATGCGTTTCTCAACAGATTTTGCTGTTCCGAGCTTCCAAGCCCTGTCCTTGAGAGCATATCAATTGTCGACACACCTGGGATATTATCAGGAGAAAAGCAAAGTGTCGCTAGAGGATATGATTTCACTGGCATTCTCAAATGGTTTGCTGAACGCTGCGATCGAATAATTCTGCTATTCGATGCACACAAACTGGACATTTCTGACGAGTTTCAGCGTGGGATCGAAGTGCTTCGCGACTATGATGATAAAATCAGGATCGTTCTCAACAAGGCTGATATGGTGACGACTCAACAGCTGATGCGAGTCTATGGAGCTTTGATGTGGTCCTTAGGGAAAGTCATAAATACACCTGAAGTTGCCCGTGTCTATATTGGTTCTTTTTGGGACCAGCCGCTTCAAAATGATGAAAATCGAAAGCTTTTTGAGTATGAAGCTAACGATCTTTTCACTGATATCCAAACCTTGCCTAGGAATGCTGCCTTACGAAAGTTAAATGATTTTATTAAAAGAGCTCGATTAGCAAAGGTAAGTAGTAATATTGACTACCACTTAACCTTTATCGTTGAATTTATCTTGAACAACGTCAGCATAAATTTCACACTGGTCACACAGGCAACTAAGTGCCAATTGGGAAGAGCCAAGGAAATGCGGACTTTGGATTTAATAATTTCATTCTAATAAGTTAAATGAGTAATTTAACCCTTTTACTGCCAAGTGACACTTATTTCACTGTCTAATGCCAGATGATTTGATTTTACTTCTCAATGGGGGACCTCTTGGGGTTAAAACACTACATGTATTGTGGGCCCATGGATCAAAAAAATGACCCTTGGGGTCAAACCCATTGACCCCTGGGGGTGAGACTAAGATATTTTACTCTGTCTAATGCCAGACCATTTTACTTATCAACTGAGGGCATCCTAGGGCACATGAGTAGTCAATTGGTTTACCAGTCAAAAACCATGTTTAGTTAGGAAGACCTTAGACAGCAACGACCTGAACCAGGTTGCTGACCAGCGGTTTTCGTTAAAACGATGGTTTGCTGGGGGTGCTCAGTCTCGCGGGCTCAGAAAACCTGGTTGTGGTCATTGTTATTTAAGGTTTGCCCCCTCTGTAGACCAGTTCACGCTTTTTAGTGCATCATGGGGTAATCATGGCAACATGGCAGGAAATTCAAAGGCTTGTGTGGGAATTCAAAGCAAAATAAACTGTACACAACTTTACTTTATAGAATTTCGCCTTCATAAACCAAGCAAATAAGTCCGAGTTAAACAACTGAGATGAACTGGACTTGGTATCTATTCTTTGAAATTCTTAAACATTGCTTTTTTTTTGTCTCCATACACTCTCTGTAATTTTGTTCCTTTGGAATTACAGGAAATGTATGGCAGAAACTTTGTTTAATAAAATAATTTCTACAATAGACATTCTCTCCAACTTTCTTCTGCTGGGTGTTTGAGCTCATATCTTCTGTTTTAGAAAATAAAAAAACCCCAAAATTCCATATCATGAGTACTTTTAATCATTTCCACACAAATGTTTGAGTTTTTTCTTTGTCTTGCCCTGATTACCCATGATGCACTTGAGAGCATGAACATTGACTCCTGGGAGTGACACTTCGCAGATTTTACTCTGTCTAACACCTGGGATGACATGGTGGTTATTGCACTCGCTTCATACCAATGTGACCGGGGTTTGATTCCAAATTCTTAGCCATGTGGGTTAAGTTTGTTGTTGGTTCTTTAGTGGTTTTTCTCCCAGTTCTCTGGATTTCCCCTCTCCTCAAAAACCAACATCTCTAAATTTCAAAATGCCATTTCAAAATATCAAATACTCAGCTTGATAGTGAGGACAAAAACAATACAAACACGTTGGAATGAATGTGAAAAATATTTACATATCATACTCTTTCCTTTGTCTTTGTCCTCTAAACCTCTCTTTCAAGCTGAATTTTCATATATTGAAAAAGGCGAATTCAATCAGATGACCAAAAGTATGTTAGGCCAGCATTTGAAATGAAGACTAAGGTGCTTCAATTGTTTATGATCTTTTCTTTTCATTAAAGGTCCATGCTTACGTCATTGCTGAACTGAAAAACCAAATGCCAGCAGTTTTTGGCAAAGAGAAAAAGAAGGAGCAACTTCTTAAAAACCTCTCTGAGGTGTACATGAAGATACAAAAAGAGCAGAATATCTCTCCAGGTGACTTTCCCTCTGTGGTGAAATTTAAGGAGCAACTGCGTAAGTATGATTTCTCCAAGTTCCATCCCATAAGAACAAAGTTGATTGAATCACTTGACCGTATGCTGGCTAACGATATTCCACGTCTAATGGGGATGATTCCTTTGGAGGCGGATTCTAATTATGGGCAACAGGCTGCTGTGAAGGGAGGAGCGTTTACTGTCAGCCATTCTACCAATAATCCATTTGCCTCTGGTGCCTGCCAAGGCCTGGCTTTAGGTTCCGAGACAGATGCTTGGGTTGTGGAAGAATTCAAAGATGAGTATGACAGGTTATTCAAGAGCCTTGGCCCCAAGAATGGAAAGATCAGTGGTGCAGTGGCAAAGAAAGAAATGGTCAAGTCAAAACTGCAGAACACAGTGTTAGGAAAGATATGGACACTGTCAGACATTGATCGGGATGGGCAGTTAGACGAAGAGGAGTTTGCACTGGCTATGTACTTGATTAAAGTCAAGTTGAATGAAGATGATGACTTACCCGATGAACTTCCCACACATCTGATTCCACCATCAAAGCGTGTTACCAATGGGATCGATGACTAAAATACTGCAACAATTTAAATCTGCATAAAAGCTACTTAAACAATCACCAGGGGTGAAGTAAATAGTTACTTCCAGGGACACCAATAGATTTGCCGACAGGGTCGCTACAGTGCTGTGTGTTTAACTGACTCATCAGGGTTAAATAATGCAAAAAAAATATTGCACAACTGGCATATTGGCCAACACACCTGTAACTGCAAGTTTAAAGCTCTAGTTGAAGAACTACTGAAATAATTAGGCATATATTGTTGGAAGTGACATCCAAATTCAAAATTCATTCAGGCAAGAGAGTTGTTGGGTTAAAGCTGCTGTAATAAATTTTGTGTCTTTTTAGGGTGGTTTTGTCATGGAGACACGTGTATAATGGCAAAATGGTAAATTAAACAGCAAGTGAGAGTGAGCCCTGTTGATTGATCTATCAGCAAAGGAATTGAAGAAATTTGACCCTGGGTATGTGTAGTGAAACCCTGGTTAAATTATACATCAAGTGCTCTTTACAAGAAAACCTGCTCCCTGTAAGGAAGGTATAATAATAAATTATTTATTATTATTGGTTATGTCTGTTAGCTTTAAAAAAAATCATGGTGGTGTTTGATGGGGTTTCACTATGTCTTGCCTATGATTTTCCACAAAATGCTGATTCGTGATAACGCCTGACATAAACAGTGGCTATTCTTGTTTTATCTGATTTAAGTTTCCTTAGTTGTAGCGTAGCAACAACATTACCAAATTATTTTGTTGTAACAGAAAGATAACGTTTAGAAGGTGTGATATTTTTTATTTGGGTAAGTGATCGCCTTAGAACAAAATTAATGATTAATAATTAAGTGTACAAGGGAGACATCTTTAATATTATATTTCACGTGGTATTGAAGGAGCCTATAGTTGTCCTTTCCACCTTAAACAGGTGGGACCTAGATGTTGTTAACCATTTCATGCCCAAGGGGGGCCCCATTGACGGGTAAGATCAGGCGGCGTTAGACAGAATGAACTCTACAAGTGTCACAGAGAATTACAGTGCATTTAATGTTTAATTTGCTATATAGGAGAACAAAAGCACAAAACAAGTTTACAGATATTTTTGATCAACAGCTTTTACCTTAAGTTTCTGTAAGAAAGCAAGTGGCCTTTAATTGGGGTTTGTAAGAAGGGTAATTTTCAAGGCAAAACTTTTTGCACGGAATAGAAGAATATGTAGAGTGTTACAACCAGGTTTATTTTGCTATCGTAAAATAACTTATTGTATTTTATGCCATTTTGATCCATCACTAGTAAGTTTCCAAGGTTAGGTACAAAAGTTAATAAACTCCTTTGTGACCATAAACTGAAACAATTTTATTTCTGTTTTGTTTTCTTGATCTAGCCTATAAAATTAATGGCAGGTCTGCAACTCCAAATTCTGCAGGCTTAAATGTAAAGACTAAGGTATTAATTATTTTTATAGCCATAGACTTTGGGCAGATAATGATAAATTGCTCCAACTTGTCCTTGGCATCATGAAAACTTATTTAAGTCATAATGTCTTTCAACAAATCATTGGAAGGACAGTTCAACAAGTTTTCCTTAGTAACAAACCAAGCATTGTGGAATCAGTATCTTTTCTTTGGTGTTAGAGCTTCCACTCTGCGTCAATCTACTTTTACAGTATATTCAAATTGACTGAATTTGCACTCACATCAGTTTTCAGTATTGAAAAAAACCAAGTGTGAACCCAACACCGAATACATTTTATTTTGAATAAACAGGATTTTTTTTGTCTATGAAGTTTGCGTATACAATGAAACAAAAATAACTTCAACAACTTTTAGGTCAGAGTCCACTTTCTTGTTGGTCGATTTTACTATAGGTGGTTTCTAACTTTTTTGTTGATTCAGAGGGCATTTAATTCTATTCTTTTAGAGACAAGGAAAATATAACCATCAACTCCAAACTGAAATTTTCAAAATTCTTGTCTTAGTTGCCATAATTTTTCCAGCTTGCCACTTGTAACCTCAAAAAGCCTAAGTAATGTGCATTTAAGTAATTCTTTGCCAGTACCATCACTTGTTTGTTGCAAAGCACGAGCAGAGGAGACTTGTTGAAAATCCACCATACTAGAACTCATGGCATCTTGTTTTCCTGAAACACATAGATATGTTTAAAAGAAAGAAAGTTGGAACTTTCAAATTCCCCTACATAAATGGCGACTCAAGATTTGCAATAGTGTCATGTCATGCAGCACTTCCCACCGCCCCCCAGGATCCCATGCAACAATGATTGTGAGGGTTGTCAACCACTTGCAAGGTTTATATCGCATGCATCCCCAGACAGAAGGGCTGTACAACAGACTTTTCTAATCAGAGAATGGCCATGGATACAGGAAGATCATGAGTACAGATTCATGTATCCAACAAGATATTACATCAGTACAAGTTAGTTTGTTTCCTCTGATTGGAAAAGATGGCTTCCAACGAATAATGGATGACATGACCTCATCAGACACCGTACAATAAAGGCTTGAAAATTGTAGCCTTCTCTGAATTAGTTTGGTTGAAATTCAAGCAAGATCTTCTACTTATTTGTCTCAGGGTGACATGGTCTCTCCAGCTGATAATAAGCCAAAGGTTATTTAAGGCTGGGCAATAGGGGATGTACATTAAGAATAATAGAGAGCTTTAGATTCTAGTACGAGAACGCCTACGAGTACAAGATTTTCTCATAAGACAACAGTGAGCGCACGCAAACCAGCATCATTTTCGCGGTCAAAATGATGCCGTCGTCATTTTAGTACGAGGTTTTGCAAAAATGTCGTCGAATCAAAACAAGTCAACAACATAGTAGCAGTTAAATTGGCATTTTTTGATGAGCAAAAAGGCTCAGTTACAAGCAATAAGAATAGCTGAGCAACCTATACTGCTAACAAAGAGTAAGATTAAGCGTACGGGTTATAAATTTCCTTTCCCTAAAAACGGGCAGTCAAAACTCGTAGTCGTCCTCATCCTCGTGCTCGTCGTAGAATCTAAAGCTCTCTAATGTCTCACGGAAGCACCTCCTTCATTGAGGAGGTGCTCCTTGAGACAGTACACAAGCTAGGGGCCAATAAATTACTTAACTTCATATTAATTTATGCTCACCTTGAGCTCAACTGTTTCCTCAACACACTTGACAACATCAAGTATCTGCATTCCCTTGAAACCAGCTGCACCACAAGCTGCTTTGGCTTTCTTTAAATAAACTATCAACTCCTGCCTGGATAAAACGGTAACCACCAAGGAGATCAGTTACACTGATTACTGTAAAACCAATGATTTCAAGGTCCCCCCATTCCTTAGGGAAGCTCGTCAGAAAACAATGTTTTGACAGTCTTTGTCAGTACCAGTGTGGCCTACTAAGATTCAAATCCAGGAGGTGACCATGGTTGTACTGTGTAGTTGAGTCTCCTAAGAATTGACACTTTGAGATTTTACTCTGTCTAGCGTCAGATGATTTTATCTGTCAATGAAGGACGGCTCAGAGGTTAAAAAGTTAACAATGATGACAACAACAACAACAATAATAATCGCCATCATCACTTCATTAAAATCAAATAATAAATCAGTGTGTGTGTTTCTTGGGTCTATATATGATATGCTTTTATATGAATCTCGCCTAACCCTAACCTGGCCACACAAAATTACCCTCACCTGTCTTTGCTGGGAAACCTCTTCTGCAGAGCAACCATCAGCTTGTCAAAAGAAGAAAACTTCCCTGCTGGTGCTGACAGTGGAGTTGTCTGTTGACAAGGTATTTCCCCCTCTGGCACTGGCTCTGTGTTCAGACCAGGGGGGCGACACACAGACCTTGAATTCTTGACCTGAGGTACACTTCTTGGGGTTTGCAGTTGATTGGACCAGTACTGAGTGAAAACCTCCAATGGCACAGAAGGGAAAGGATGTGGTTGACTAGGGAGGGTGGAGGGATAACTCAGAAGGGAAGCTTGCTGTGCACTTGAGCCTTCTGCTACACGTTGCACTTTAGCATTGTTGTCGACATTACAAAAAGCATCTTGTTGAAGTGTTTGAGGACAAGAAGAGGTAAATTTATTGGTCCCACCAGTTGTGTTATCCTCATCAACTACATGATACTGACATTCTCCATTACTTTCTCCCACCTTGCTAACAAGTGTGCTATCCCTACAATTGGTATCATCCTCCAATGATACTTGTGATGTAGAATCAATTGAAACACTTCCTGTATCAATGGAATGCATCTTAGGATCGGAAAACACATGGCCAATAGATTCTCTTTTTATACAATCATCCAAATCAATTTCACACAGTTGACTGATGCTTCCACTCTTTATGTTTTTAGTGTTTTTTTGCTTTTTCAAGGGGCTCTTTGATTTTTTTCTTGCGATAACTGTCCAACCATTGTCATCATCATCATCATCATCATCATCATCATTCTGCACCTTGTTCCTATTATCCACGTTGCCTTCCAAGTTCTCTGTGTCTTGTTCCTTCACGCTGCTTAAGAAAAAAAATCAATATTATTGAATTTTGGTTGATTTGTGACTACTGTCAAATGCACCACAATATCAAAATATCAATAATACTAGTTCCTTCCCTGATCAACATACATTTAGCTATCCATTCTTCAGTGACTACGGTCTTACATGAAATTTGGTTAGGGTTGGTGCAATGGTGAGAGGTCTTGCCTGACCACCAATGTGGTCTGGGATTGATTTCCATACTTACTGCCATATCTGGGTTGACTTTGTTGCCTCTCAACTCTGCAAAGAGAGGTTTTCCTACGGTAACTCCAGTTTTTCCCTCTCATGCAGAACCATCATTTTTATTTGTCCTGCTTTAGTTTGATTTCATTTTATTTACAGTAGGAAAGTACAACAGTCAGTTGAGGTTTAATGGGGAAAATGTTACTGCCATTGTTTTCATCTTCATGATCATGAGTAGTATCATTGACAACTGTCTATGACCAGTTAGTGATGATGGGAGGAAGTTAATTTTATGCCTTCTGGAATGCAATGATTCTGTACTTCCCCTTAGCTAAAAGTGAATTGCATCTTTTGGTGAATATGGTTCTATGAAGGTTCTGTGAAACAATTCCACAATGTTGTTATCACATTATTACTAACAACTGAAAACTAGATCATACTGTACATGCCAAACATGGTCTACAAACCAGGCTTTGCATTCCTGATTTTCTTGAACTTTAGATGAAGCCTGCTTCAGATCCTGTAGTTCTTCTTCTAAAACTTTGATTTTCGCTGTTTGTTCTTGTGCTATCTGCCTCAAACTCTCCACGACAACCTCCTTTATCTGCAAGTTGGCATGGCTTGCCTCTAGTTCCTCTTGTCTGGACTTCAGTTCTTTTGAAATTCGCTTGATTTCATTTTCTTTCAGTCTCCTGTTTGCTTTCAACTCTTTCTTCAGTTCCTGAAGATGTATACCAAAAGCCCATTACAACAAAAATAGCTAAATACACGTACTACAAAAGATTGGCTGTGGTTGCATTGATTTTGCCAAAACATTAAAATTTAACTCATCTTCATCAGTGAGAATGGCAACAATGTAATCATACCTCGCATTCCTTTAATTTAGTATTCAGCTCTTCTTTAATTTCATCCATCACTCTTTTGTGGTTATGCCTTAAACTGAGTAGCAAATCTTTCTTATCCTGAAGGTCTGCACCCAATTTTTCTGCGTTTTTACTTTCACTTAAGTATAAATCTTTGTAGCACAATGCTGCTTCAGCTTCCACCTTATTATCATCATCAAGTTTCCACAGCAAATGCTCTTCCTGAAAGGCTTCCTTTGTAGCACTAACTTGCACCCCTGTACTTAATCTTGAAATCTCAGAATCTTTGTCTTGTGTTTGGGTGTGACAATCCACATGGACGGCAACTTCAGTTTGGGTGCTGGCCTCAGCAGAAGCACTGGCAAATGGTGCAACTAAACCGCAGGCATTAGCAACAGATTTAGCAATAGCTGATGTTTCCTTATGTTTTATTCCAATTCTTTCTGTGGCTTCCTGAAAGGCATCACTCTTCCTATCTAAACAGTTCTGCACCATGATAGGCCATTTGTCGACAAACTGAGAAGATGACTGATCATCACTATCACAACTTGAGAGAGAAGAATAAGATGGAGATGGTGCTGATGTAGTTCCTACTTTAATGCCATTCATCCAGGCAAGCTCTTGAAACCTAAGAATCTGTGGATCTCTTTCTGCATCCAAGTAACACTCATTTTGTTGTGAACTCTCACCAGATCCCGAATCAAAGTATTCTGGACAAGAATTACTGGATATCTTTCTTCCATTTGTATCCACTTCACCTCCACCCACTTTGATTCCATTCAACCGTGCCATTTCTTGAAATCTGGCAATTTTCAGATCTTGTTCAGTTAAGTCAAGAGCCTCAGTGACAACTTTGGCTTTGTTCACTTCTGACACTGACACACTATCACCAGCATCCACACTCGAATAATAATCATTGAAATTAATTTCATTTGAAACCTTGATTCCCTTTTGACTTGCAATTTTCTGAAATGCTGCAATTTGTGAATCTTCAATCGTTGTTTTATTTGTAGCCTTGGAGACATGATCATTAATTGCTGGCAATCTTTCACATGGCTTAGAATCAACCACACAGTAGTTACTGTTAACACAAATTGCTTCTTCAAAATCACCAGACTGATTACTGCAGCAGCTGCTTCTCTTTACTAAATCAGTGGAATCTTTCACCTTGATATCACTCTTTCCAGCTTTTTTTTCCAAATAATCACCATTTGCCATGTTGACATCCATTTCATTTTGCACCTCTGCTACAAAGATTTCTGCAAATTTTTCAATTTCAGAAACATCCTCCTCTGTATCAACAGTTGGTTCCTTATTAACAGCTGACAACATTCCTTTTGAATCATCGTCAGTGCTGATAGACTCTGTTTCATGGTTGGAACCTTTGGGTAATGCAAAATAGGGGAATACCGTAGGTTAATCAGGCAATAAAATGCAAATGAAGGAAAAGAGCAAGAGATTGCAAAATGACCAAGATTACAATCACTCTAAAAACTGATATCCTCACCTGACACTATGACCAGCATTGTTCAAAAACAAAAATATTATTGACACTGAAACGTCATTTTTTTATGTGCTTTGATTTTCTACCATACATTGTCTAAATTCCCAGTCAAAAAAATAATTTTCAATGTTGATGGAAGATAACAAAACTATGCAAAATGCAATAATTATATCAAAAATTGCTGACACCATATGGCTGAAAATTTACCTTAAAATCAAATATCACTTTTAAAAAATTTCAGAAAAATCTAAAATCCCTTCTAGCCAAAACCTGCTTTTTGCTTTGAGGACAAGACCTTAATCAACCCTTCTAAAATTATTATTGTCTGTGACAACAATCTGACATGGGATAACATGTAGGGTGGGAGTTATTATCTGCAAGCTCCTCCCGTACGAACAGTGCAACGCTCTTGCAGCGCTGCGCAACTTCATATTTTAGGTTGCACAGTGCTTATGCGTCTTTTATGCGACGTTCATGCGTTGACCAAGCTTCAGAAGCAGAATTTCAAGCCCTGCAGATAGGTTGCAATGCTTAACAACTAAAAAGCAATGGTAAAGCAGCGCTAAAATGTTGTTTGTTTCAAGTGCAGCATGTGCACGGCCCCGCTGCAGCGATTAAGTGACTTTGAGATGTCTTACACACAGTCATTTTTCGAAACTGCCGCAGTGCTATCGATGCAGCCATCATGCAACCTTTCTGCAGATACAAGGGCAGCGCTGGTCAGTCACTAAAGCAGCGCTGCGTTAAGGTCCTTTGTTTCGTACGAGCTGACACAAAAATTTTAATAATTTTATTAAAATAATTTTTTTATTACCTGCTTGGTACACAGTTATCCCATTCCTCTGAGCAATCTTTTTAAATTCCTCAAGCGAGTTACTTGCAGTTTGCTTAGCTACATGTACCCCACCTGAAAAGAAAAACCAAACAGATTTGCATGTTTGTGTTTCGTGTGTAACATACACACATATAATCTTTATAACCCACTGACACCTCCTAGGACACCTCCAGTTGATGAGTAAAATTGTCTGGCGCAAGACGGAGTAAAATCTGTAAAGTCTCACTCCCAGAGGTCAATGGGTTAAAAGCTCCAGAATGGTAGATTCAGAATGGTCAAAGGTAGCAATAATATTAATTAATTGAACAGTTTATCAAGTCTGGAACAATAAGACTGACCAAGGAATAATATGGTGTTCAATCGTAAAGGAAGGCCTTTAAACAAGACAGCAAAGTAAAATAGCATTTTTTGCTTTTTTATTAAAGTGCACCTAAACTCAAATATTTTTAGTGTACAATATTGATCTCTCCACGGAAAGCAAACTTGTTTGATGATTCTTACCTCAAATTACGCTTTTTTATCTGCCGGGCAATAAGCGCAAAGTTATCAAAACTAGCAGTAATTTGGACCCACGACCGTGATGTGAGAGGCATGGGTCTATTCTCGATTTTACGTCACAAACTGCTTTGCAATGCAAAATTTCTTTGAAAATAGGAATGCAAAGCAGTTTGTGACGTAAAATCGAGAATAGACCCATGCCTCTCGCATCACGGTCGTGGGTCCAAATTACTGCTAGTTCTGCGAAGTTTACGTGGCTTGCACGGCACAGAAAAAGCGAAATTGTGCGTAACAATGCTGGCATATGTTTGTTTTGGATGGGGAGATTTACATTAGGAACAAAAAATATTTAGGTTTAGGTGCACTTTAATTCACAAGAGGACTCTGTCATAGAATGCAGCGCCGAACTTCAGTATTGCATTACACAAGTCATGTTACATTACATACCACATGTATTTCAGTGCATCACATCATTGCCAAATACATGGGTTATTGACCAAGCGTGAGGTCAAGATGGCTGGATATAATTGGACAAGTTCTTTTTTTGCACATTTTCATCTCAGCCCATAAACATGCAAAAAAAGAGCAAGGCCAATATCCAGCCATCTTGACTGAACAAGCTTTCAATAAAGGATTTATTTTATGGGATAAAACACCAAAAAATGATCTCTGATCTTGCAGTACCAAGGGAGAAATCCCGAGTGGGCAAGATAGCTTCATCCTGCCTGCTCGGGTTGCCAACCACAGCGCGGGATTTGGTTCATCTTGCCCGCTCATGGAGCTAGTCGTATAATAAAAGAACATATGAGTTTAGCATTGTGATGTTTTTGGCACACTTCTTGTTTATGAAGCTCGGAAGAAATAACAAATGATACATGTATTGGCTCTACAGTATGTTCTTCTGCATTTCCTAATTTTTTGACGGTCTCTGACCCATGAATGACAGGTTACACATTAAAGTAATGACACCTGATATAACTATTCTTTTCATACCTATGTTTGGAACTGACCCAATTCGGATACCATTCTTCTGTGCCGCAAGCTCAAAGATAACCTCACTCAAAGTTTTATCATCGGTAGGACTTCCCAGTTGTTCTAGATCTCTTCTTGTCTTGCTTGTTGTTGGAGTAAATTTTGTATCAGGGGATGCATGGCCTGGAAATACAGGCATGTGGTAGCAGGTAGAGGGATTATAGGATCCAGTAAAACCAACTGGTGCATTTGATCTGACAACAACAGGTACAAATTTGGGAGTAGGATGAAATATGGGGAGAAACTGCTGATTCATCATCAATGTGCTCTGTGATGCAATGCTGTTGACAATCTGAAAATGTGAGAAAAAAATAGTTTTAAAATTAAAACTGTTAGGCATTCAGCGTATTGTATTAAAAGGGCTGCGAGCATAAACCATCTCAAGTTTTGATTTTTTCACAAAATTTATACCAAAATTATTTTGAGTGATCAGGGATGCATACTGCTACTTCTGTAAATAAAATGTACTTATTGACTGAGTATTCAGCAGCAAACACAAATGCTTCCTTCCCAGTTACAAAGCACACACACATGTACAATGTAGGGGTCATGTCATAATGCCAAATATTATTTGCAAATGCATGCTCATGAATACAAAAATATGGAGAGCAACAGGTTTAATAATAATGATGACCATGATTTCTGTCCTGACGTGTACAAATGTTTCTCAGATACAAAGATCTAAGAATTTTAAAAAATAAGGCATTGTTCATGGTCTGTTCTTTATTGAGAAGTTGCTCACAGTTTTGCTGCGATTTGATGAAAATTATAACCAAAAACCTCACTTAAGGTGGCTCAAACCAGTTTTAACACTTAAAAGAAAAAGCTCTGCAAAAACACCCCATATTTTGGCTTTAGCTGCTCACATCTCCAAAATGAACTCCGTGAACCCAATTTTTTATTTCTGAAATGTAATCAGCATGCCAGAATGAAACTTCTGGCAAACTCTAAAAAAGTTGTGTGGAGCGGATCCAGAGCCACCTTAACTAATTGAAAATTTGAGGTAGCTCTGAATCCACATAACACAATTTTTTTTAAACTTTGCAGAGAGTTTCATCTTGGCCTGCTGCTCACTTTTGTGCAATAAAAAATTGGGGTCACCAACTTCGCTTTTCAGATATGAGCAACTAAAGCCAAATGTAGCTAGGGTGTTTTCGCAAGGCTTTCCTTTTGCCATGGTAACTTGTTACGTCACAAAAATGACTGCACCTTGTTCAGCAATAATTGATGTTTCACATGGTACCACAACATTGCTGTTACGTGATAAAGTGTTGTAGTGTCAATTCTTCTTATAACAAGGTCTTTTGAAAGTGTTGAAACTGGTTTAAGCCACCTTAAGCGTCGTTTTTGTCGTTTTCTGCCCAATAAGGCCTGTATAAAGAACTCAAAGTAAAAAGCAAACGATTTGCGCAGTTTTTAATCAATGACACCTTGATAGCTTGAACGCGCCGTGCACAGTCTGACAGGAATATTTAAGAGAAATACCACTACAGCAGTTGAAAACCAGCCAAAGGGTAGTTTTTTTGCTTCGTAAAAGAAACATACAAGAATCTTATCTGTTCATAGTTCCTAATTTAAGCTTCAAGTTTGGCCAAAAGGTGGGAATGTCAGAAAAGGACGCGACGCCATGTACGTAAACTGGCGATCGTTTCACGCAAGCTAAGCATGAAAATAC
>NC_090882.1:16378132-16398132 GCF_036669935.1 Montipora foliosa | reverse complement strand
GGATTTTTAGCCCGGGCTGAAACCTTCTCCATGTAATCGCCACTTTCATTCTAAGCCAATTTCTTACAGAACCCGGGTTGAAATTCACCATCTAACCAGCCTTGTCATTAACTTGACTGGTAGTATTTCAATGTTGACGGCAAAGCGCCCAAACCCCCTTGGAATGTTAACACAGAAATATGCTTGCATCATGCCCTACCCTAGCCTGCACCCATCTTCAATGTATATTTTAACAGATATTGCCAAAACCTAGCAGCATATGTGATGGAAGGTGTCACACAGGGGTTCCCTCAGGGGGTACCGGGTTGTATCCGGGGAAACTGCCGCTGTTGGCTCTGATGGCTTCGTTCACTTCTTGTCTCAACGATTCTCCCGCTGACCCGCCAACTGTGATACGTCTTGTCTTCTCGCGTTTTTTAAAAGATGCTCTTCTCGTTGGCGAGGAGGCTTCGTAGTTCGTGTTAAACAAATCACTGGCTCTTCGAAGTTCCTCCGCGATTTTCACAGCCTCCCGGGTGAGAGGTTCCGACTGTGACCTCGAGCGTCTACCTTCGTCTCTTAAAAAGTGCAGTCTTTCATATTTCACAAACGAAGGCGTAGACTCGGTATAATGAAGAGGTTTGTGAACGTCAAAGTTGAATCTTAAATCTCCGTTGCTTTTGTTGCCATTTGTCTCTTGTTCGTGATGAGATGAGTTTGAAACATCATGATGAGATTCGGCGATTGTGTTTGCACCGTTCGTGTCATCCATTAAACAGACTTGATTGATCATGTGAGGCACCTCCAATATCCCAGCTAAATCGATTTCCAGTTAGCCGAGCTAGACTTCACTTTGCGCTCAGTTAAACGTATTAATTCTTTAAATCTGCAATGAAACGCTACCGATTAGCATACTAAATACCGAAATGGCAATAGGCCAATACCTGCGATGCATGCATAAACCCAGATTCTGCCCGGCATCGTCTTACCCGAACTCAAAAGCCTTTCGATTTGACTTTAAGTTAAGGAAAATATTACCTTTGAAATGAAGTCGATTGCTGTCCTTGTATCGTACAGTGGTCAAGTGAGTGGTCTCTTTTGCGCACGATCTCTGTCACGAAAAAAATGAGTTTATGTTTGGTTTATTTTGGTCCGCCGGAAAGTGACGTAGCAAACAACCAATCAGCTTGTAACAAATGCCGTTATCAAATGTCGCCGCAAGGAGAATGACAATAACAAAATATGTAATAGACCAATATTCGGCTAACGCAATGTTGTACCCAATTCAACTCTCTCGGGGTTAAGATTCTTTGTGTATTGCCTTTTTTTTTCGCTGATATAACCTTTATTACATATTCATTCAATTAAAAAAATAAAAATTCAGTACATTTGCATGATAATGTCGCATCTATATGGAAATATTTGAAACAAAACGTTTTTATTCAAAGGATCTGAATTGGGTACAACATTTGGTTAGCCGAATTGGTCCATTGTGTGATCTTACCAACTTCTCTAAAGAAAATAGCTTAACTTTAATCGAACTAGATAAATGGTCTAGTATAACAGGAGCTGTTGGAGAGCTCTTTGCAGTCTTTGTCTTCTCTTAATTCTTAACTTGTTAAGGAATCAAACGCCTACGGGTGCTGTCTACTGGTGCTGTCTACGGGTGCTGTCTACTGCGTGCAGGGATGGCGCAGTGATGAGAGCACTCGCCTCCCAACAATGTGGGGTCGTATGTGGGTTGAGTTTGTTGGTTCTCTACCTAGAGGGTTTTCTCCGGGGTACTCCGGTTTCCCCTCTCCTCAAAAACCAACATTTGACTTGATTTGTGTTAATTGTTAATTTCAGTTTACAGTGTCCCCAATTAGTGCTCCAGCGCTAGAACGAATAGACACTTAAATAAAGTTCCTTTCCTTTCCTATCCTTTCCTTTCAGCACACACCAGGGCTAACCCTAACGCTATAGCCATATCACGAGGGCCAGTCTCGTGCTTCTCAAGTTGGATCGTTCATGCCCAAAAAGAATTCTGGGTAATTGTGTCATTCCACCAGCGGGAAAGGCCCCCCGATTATCATTCCATAGATCTTTTTAAGTGTCGGGCCACCCAGTCCCACCAAAAAATACAGCATCGATTGAAGTTTTAGCTTTCAAAGCATGCGGAGTTGCCCAAATTGTATCGGTAGGTCCTGGAATTCGTCCACAGAAAGGCCAGAGAGACAACTTCACTCGTGAACAGCCATCATTACAACAAACCAAACTGAATCCCACTCTGCGTAAGACATCTCTGACCTCTGTCTCGCGAACACCAGACACGCACAGTCACTTACGTTACGTTTATGCCTGTAGAATCAACTGAAATCTCAATTCCTTGTAAAAACCAGCATCTGTTTTTTTGGTATGCTACGCTTCGCAGAGCCAGAACATTTACGCATGCAATGACGGAATGTTTGAACAAGAGAGAAAAACGCAGTACCTCCAGACACCGGCGCTGGAGCGTCGTACCAAACGAGTCATCCCGGGATTTCGGCCCGTGCGATCGCTTTTGGACGCAGTTAGCCCTTCGCTGCTTTCTGCTACCGACCTTGCCTCCCGGTACGGCATTGAGGGAGAGATATGTCGGCCCCTAAACCATATGAGACAAATCCCACGCCTACTCACAGCTCCAGACCACCCTTGTCAATTTAACGTAAGAATTCGATGGCTTATATATTCAAGGGAAAAGTCATTTTATCTGTCATATGGTATTAAAGCGCTGGAATCGCAGATTACAAAGTGTACGCACGCGCATTGCTAAATTAAAGGTAGCAGACATACATAAACATTATTTCAAATCGAATTTCAAAGTAGCTACAAGTGCTCATATCTTCGAGATATTACATTCAAATCTAAAATTTATATCATATACGGATACATATCAAAATATATAATATTTAAAGATACATTAATTGAAAAGAAATTCGGCTATACAAAATGAGGTCCTGCATGGATTCTCATTTTAGAACACGTAAACTCAGCCGCCTTTCTTTCATCTCGAATTGGAGAGTAACTACAAGAGCAAATATCTTCGGGACATTACATGTAAAGCTAATATACATAGCATATACGGATAGATAACTAAATATGAAAAAAATATATGTAAAAAGCGGCCCAACAAAATGCGGCCCTGGATTCTCATTTTAAAACCTGTTAAGTCAGTGGTACGGATAAAATCAGGAGCGCATTCCACAATTTAGCTGATATGCGCAATTGAAAATCGGTGGTATTAATAATTGCGCAATATAAGTTTAATAAATTGTATGTAGGAAAAAAATTGAGACCAGTGATAACTGGTTGTTCTAGCTTTATTGAGGGACAGAATGATTGTAATTTCCGCGGAGATCATGAGAAGAAGACCGGAGAGAACTCAGTTATTTTTTTCATATACAGTAGCAGGAAAATCATTAAAAAGCATACTTTTTTGCAATAATATAAGGAAATTTTGAATGCGCTTATTGCATGGAGATATAGAGTTTGACTTTAGTGTTAAGGGGACAGTTAATCATCAAGTATAAATCTGATTATTCTCTTATTTACATTATAACGTTCCTTTGACAAAGAATCACGAAAGGCCAGTTTTTTGCTACTATGATAACGGCGAAAAAAATCTCTACTTTTTTGCGAATTTTCTATGCCTGCTTCGGTTCGTTTTTCACCACTTGTAGGTGTAAAAAGTTTCAATAATAATAACAAATTTTTATTTTTATTTTTAAATTTAATCATCTGCCTTTTTAATATATATTTGGCAGTGGCCTTTACGATGATGGGTGGCTGGGGCTGGTGCAGCCGTACCCTCCCCCTTGGTGGCTAGGGTTGGGGTGGGTCACTGTGGAGCGTTGAAACGGCTCTCCACTAGCTTTAGCTGGTCAGCCTGGAAATTCTCAAAAGATGATGATGATGATGATCACAATAATAATGGAGTTCGGATTGAAGAAATGTGAGACCGTTAAATTGATGAAGGGCAAGACCTTAAGAGTCGGAGCCGAGAAGCATGGGAGGATCCCACAAGGCGGTGCACCACTTAACACACTGCCGTTCCTATATGCACTAACTGCACCTGGCGGGGGGCACCCAACAATAATTTTCGGTGAAATATGTGTTCGGGAGAGTACTAGTCAAGCTGTTCTAAGAATTTCGTTTCTAATTTGCGAAACAATTATAGATTCCTTTACTAACATATCACCCAAAAGATACCGGCGCAAAAAGGGAAAAATTGACCCTACGTTTTCGGCCCGGGGGGGTACTCCCCTATATAAGGTATATAGGTATGTGCCGCCCCAAAGGGTATGGTTTTTGAGCCGTTTTGGTCTGAAAATGGTTATAGATTTTGACAATTATGGTCTGAAATCGGGTCGGGTTTTTGGGGCCGGGAACATTTACGAAAGCTTACAAACATATTTTTCTTCTCAGTACGTAACTGGAACAACTAACTGAACTGAATTTCAAATGATTTTTTGTTTCATTTAAATTGATACAAAAGAGATAGATTTATGTTCAATGTTAATAGGCCTTATAATGTATCATAACGAGTCAATGTATTTTCATTCCTTTCGAGTTCGTTTTTTTTATATTATTGTTCTGTTCTGTTATTCTGTTCCCGTTAGATCGATTAGTATATCTGCAAACTGTTTTCATGACGGCACAATTTAAAGCGTGAATTATTCTAGAATTTTGTGCCTGATGCAATTCTCAGTGTTTTATACTTCCTAATACAAAATATTATGCTTTAACGTAATATACTTTGTTGTGATTTCACTCGGATACTATAATAATGTAACGATCTTATAAAGCCATGTCTGAAAACGGGTGTATATTTGCAAGTTCAGGTCTGAAAACGGGTATGAATTTTAGAGGTCAGGTCTGAAAAATGGGTGTGGAAAATGGCATGTTTAGGTCTGAAATAGGGTCGGGATTTGAAGACCCGGGCGGCACACCCCCACCAAGAATTCCGAGGAGTACCCCCCGGGGTTTTCGGAAGGGATATTTCTGCAATTTTTGGCACTTAAAAAGGTCCCCCAGCAGTTTCGTAGTTTCTGATGGGATGAGCAAATGATTTGCTGGGAAGTTCTTAGAACGGTAACCTGGGTAACGTTCAGCTAGAAATTTCTGAAATGAAGATATCATTCCCTAAAATTTTCGAGCACTTCAATTTTCATCTTTGATATCCGAACAGATCAAATTCTTCTAGGTGATAAAAAAAACGTCTCTTTAGACAGTCTTTATACATTACAAGGAGCCTAAAAATGTCTCTCAAAGGCCTTTGGCTTAATTTGCTCGTTAGGTGCCGTTGTTAGTCCACGAGGGTGGTAAAGGTGGCGTCTTCATCTCGTTTACGGAAAATAAAATGGCCGTCTCACATTTCACGAAAAAATAACCTCTTTACACAGACAAATTTTCTTACGTTTGTTAACAGCTACTGCCGTCTCAGTGCCATAAAGAAACACATGAGAACGGTTTAATACAATGGGAAGAGTCTCGCAACCTTCTGAGACGATTTCCGAGCTTGTTTTTACCGTGTTGATTTCTGGCAGGCTAGCGAGCGAAGGCCACTTTCCCCTGCCACTTTCGGTGGATTCATGATGCAATCCAGATGTAGATGTTTTACATTGTTGTGCCGATTCATCCAGTATTTACAGGCTTTTGTAATTTCTGCGGCTCCTTCTCCCGCAAAATAACATTTAAAAAAACACAAAAACATGAAACAAAATCAAAGTTCACGGTAAATAAACACCCTATTGCCCCCAAAACGGAGGATTGAACCAATGGGACGAGATTTTCTATGGTTGTTCCGGAATTTGTGGAACTTCAGGACCACTTTGCAACGTATACCCAAATTTCCGATATTTTTTCCCGTACCTTTTGATTTCTTACCCGGATTTTTTCGAAATTACTTGTCCAATGCCCCGGCCCCGTGATACCCGACGGAAGTCCCGACGGAACATAAAATTGTAGTCCGAGCAAAATAGCCAGCAGTAACACAAACAAACAAAGTACTCCAGTATGGCGGTTTTCGATGTGATCATTCATGACAATATTTCAGACCTGCAGGATTTGTTACAGTCCAATCCAAAATGTGCCAACTCAGTAGGATGGCACGGACTGACTCCTCTGCACCAAGCAGTGTTGAAAAACAACCAAGAAATAGTAAATATGTTGCTAGAATACGATGCAAACTTGAACCAACCAAATTCGTTCGGAGAGACTCCGTTTCACTTCGCCTGTCAAACGGCTTCTTTGCATTGTGTGAACAAGTTTGTGGAGATTGGAGCTGACTTGAGAGCAGAAGACAGCGCTGGTAGAACATGCATTCACCACGCTGCGAAAGGCGGATCTGTGTAAGTGAGCTCATAAAGTAGGTAGATTGGTTACTTTTAGGTAATAGCAGTTAATAGCAAATGTGCCACCAACGGAAACAAAAGAACCCTTTTTTGACAGCCAAAAGAGCATAGCTAAACTGGAAACACATGTCGTGGAAAGGGCAGAACGAATGTTTTTTGACAAAAATTCAGCTGTTGATCTGGTCGATTTGATCCTCGTGATCAAACACCCCTTCTGGATACATGTACTTTAGTTATTTATTATTTTTAACACTTTATTTTATTTTGTAGATCAAAGCTTCATTACTTGGTAGCTTGTGGTGCGAGTTTGAAGAAAAGGGATAACAGGTGCAAGATAAAAAAAATATTTGCATTTATGCCATAGGGCATCTTACAAAATGACAGGTCTTAAGTGTTAAATCATTGGTTTGTCATTGAAGTAATTAGCTCTAGAAGTATTGAAAGGTTCCCAGAAACATTGTGAATAATAAGATATGGGACAGTTGAGTTTAACCAACCTGCATGAAAGAACTTTCCCTTTGTTTGTTTTAGAGGTATGACGGCACTGCATGTAGCAGCAGAACTTGGCCATGTTAGAGTCTGTGAATACCTCCTGCGCAATAAGGTGAGATATATGCCACGTACACTGCCTATTCCTTGCTCCAATAGCTTGAAAAGAAGCTTCTTCTACAGTGTATAATGCATTTAAATTTACTGAATGTTAAAACATTAACTCTAATTAAGTCCTAAGGACTCCAGCAAGGCATATTTAAATGCTGTCATAAAGTTCTTTAATGATGAAGAAATCAGTGGCAAGCTTAACGAGGACTATGATGAGGGCAATGACGTGGTTAATGATTTTCCAATGATTTTGATAATGATTGTAAGTTTTGACGATAGTGGAGAGTGGAGATGATGAGGATGAGTTGGTTAACCTTTTCAGCCCCGTGGGGTTCCCCATTGACGAGTAAAATCGTCTGGCGTTAGACAGAGTAAAATCTATAAGTGGCACTATTGGTAGTGAAAGGGTTAATGGGGACATAGTTTTTGAGCGAATCTAGCGGCTGTTAACCCTTTCAGCCCCGTGGGGTTCCCCATTGACGAGTAAAATCGTCTGGCGTAAGACATAGTAAAATCTATAAGTGGCACTATTGGGAGTGAAAGGGTTAAGAATCAGGAGAAGGAATTAGGTAATGTCACGAGGACAATAACCACGATGAACAAGAGAATAAAAACAAAGATGGTGCTGGTGATTATGATTATGAGCTTGACATTATGGCAATGGCATAGAAAATGACAACATCGTCATGGATCTCTTCTTTGAGAATTTGAGAAGTTCACTTTTTGCAAAGAATAGTGGAGTTTAAATTAAGACCGCAATAGATTAAATCAAGGTAGTAATGGAGGAGTATTTAAAACCAGGGCAAATACGAGCAAATGTAGTGGGCATCCAGCCTGGCTTACATGTACATGTACATTCGGGGCTTTATTTAATGCCTCCCAGTTGATGAAAGGACATCTTTAAAACATAAGTTTATTTCAGTCATGTGTTAATGAATGGATATATATCTTTTCCGTTCAGAGGTTTGCTCCTGATGTAAAAGACAGTGCAAACACAACACCACTGCACTTAGCAGCTAAGTATGCCCACTGGTGAGCTCCTTTCATTGTACGTTGTCTCCTTCTGCTTCGGCAAAAGAAAAATTGAGAATCACCTTATGCTAGGTAGCTTAAGCATGGGATGAGTTTAAGACATGGACAGCAACCAGAGGAGAACATTTCACGTGCCAGGACATTATAGTTGCCCAGATTTTTAAAGTGTCCATAACCCCAAAATGTTTTTTCGCTAAAATGAATCTTTGCACCTGTTCGAGACGCATTGCGGCCATTTTTTCCTTTTTCTAACAAATCCTGCCATTTTATAGTCTTCGAAAGTTGCGAAAATCCAAGCATCTTTTGTTCACGACCGAGGCAGAAGGGGAGTGGGTCTATTCCTGTTTTTACGTCACAATCTACTTTGCATGCATTTTTACAAAGAGTTAATGCAATGTAAATCAGTTTGTGACGTAAAAACAGGAATAGACCCACTCCCCTTCTCACTCGGTCGTGACCAAAAGATGCTTGGATTTTCTCAACTTTCGAAGCCTCTGAAATGGCAGGATTTGTTAGAAAAAGGAAAAAATAGCTGCCATGCGTTTCGAACAGGTGCAAAGATTCATTTTAGTGAAAAAAATATTTTTGGGTTATGGGCACTTTAAACTAATCATCTCCAATGGAGAAAAGATACTGAGCAACACAGATGTGGTTGTGGGAGGACAAATTAAAAGGCAAACCAGCTTACTTCCAGTTGCCAACCATGTCTCAAAAGCGTTCTGTGATTAAGCTCCATATTGCAATCTTACTGCATCTTGGGAAAGAACTGCAGATGCTGTAGAGCAAAAGTTGGGATCACCTTGCAAGGCAAGGAAATGATTTTTGTGACATAAACCTCCATGTAGTTAATTTAATGGCCTTAACATCCACAAGTCTTTTGTAGCTCAATGTTGAGGCATCCAAATCAGTAATCAGTCCTCGGTTTGACTCTCGTTAGAATCACTCATTCCCAGACTTTTTCTAGAGGGTTGCTGTGTTGTGCACTGTATTTACATGTATAACCTCTGGGCCCTGATACAACACTTGCATCAAGGCAGGTACAAAGTCGGTTTGGATCAACTTGGATTGCTCATCTTGGATCAACGTAAAAAAAATGTAAGGCCTCTCGAAATCACCCAAGCTGTAAAGCTAACCTTGGTGAAATCAGGGCAAACATTGAATAGTTTTGGTTTACAAAAACGTCTTTTGCTCGATCCAAGGTGAACAATCCCAGTTGATCCAGTGCAACTTTTCTACCTGCCCCTTGCATCATACATAAGGTGGGAGATTACAAAACCTATACACTCTCTTCTGTTCTTTCTTCCCCAATATGTCATGCTCTATGGACTAGGGTAAATGCAGTCAAGCTCTCGAATCATCAGAGGTGTTACTACATGTACATTATAAATAATTCCATGTGAATTCATCATGTCTTTAGTGAAGTGGCTTGGGCCCTTGAGAGTAGAAGCACATTATCAATGATTAATGTTGAAGATGCTATGAAGAAGTCACCTGTAGACTATGCAGGGGAAGGAAAAACTCCCAGGTGAAGTAGTAAAAGACAGATTTTGAATTGATTTCTTTGGAGTGTCATGAAAAATAATTCTTGTTTTCAAGGGAACGCTCATTTACAATCTCAACATGTTGGTGAGGGTACAAGGATTTAAAGCATTGCACTTATGTCTAGAAAATGCAAGAGATCCAGGGCCAGTTCCTTGAAGCCTGGTTACTGCTAACTGTTGGTTAAGAGTTATCAAGACCTATAGGTTGCCATGGTATTTAACGCTGGTTAGCGCTGACCATGCTTTGAGCAACCCCGGGTCGGAAAAATAACAAATCAGAAATTGTGAGAACTATTTGACGAAAATACCACCAACAGGAATATGCAGAAGATAATAGGAAAGGGTCCCTCACAGATGAAGCAAAAACTACCCAAATAACAGATGAACTGAAAATATTAAATTACTCTCGTAATTAAAATGGTAAGAGCAATAAGAGCAAGAAGAGAAATTTTAAGAGCCAGAAGTCTGGCTACTTAGCCAAGTGCTGGAGCCTCACTCAAACCTGAAACCTGTAAGAATTGTTTGAAGGCAGTAAACTGTCAGTTAATTACTGTTTTTGGCCATTCTAATACATGCAATTACTAATGGATAACAATTGCTGTTTCTTTCTCTCTGGAAGGTAGCAAAAATAGCAAATCAATGCGAAGTCTAGAGGACAAGTCTTTAGAAAACTAACAAAAGTAACAAGAACAAAAAAATACATGAGTGTAACTAAACATCATTCTGCTCTTGTTTGCAGCACCACATGCTGTTAAGGTCATAAGATTTTCTGGTCATTTGAAACATTTAATGGTACAAGCCCAGTAGCTTGTTTCAAAATGACAGTTGTTGACCATTAATTTGTATTTATAGGGTTTTGACTTCTTTCCCCTCAACAGACATTTATAGCTTCAGAGACATCTCAAATACTGGAGAGCCAGTCGCTGCCACCCACCTGTCCCCCAAGCACTTGGATGCCCTGGTTTATGCTTCTATTACAAGTCTCCTTCATGTGGAATTCTACTCATTGCTTTGACTTCTTTCCCCTCAACAGACATTTATGGCTTCAGAGACATCTCAAATACTGGAAAGCCAGTCGCTGTCCACCCACCCGTCCTCCAAGCGCTTGGATGCCCTGGTTTATGCTTCTATTGTCTCCTTCATGTGGAATTCTACTCATTGTACAAGCATTCAATCACCTCTCAGCTTTCTTTGCCGTGTTTTCAACAGTGGCAATCATTGTGTTCTCCAATTTATGGTTGTTCTCCCAGCACAGAATGCGGCACATTTCTGGACTTCAGAATCCAGCATTTGCTGGGTTTTTCTTTGGATTAATAACACAAAGCTTGCTTTGTTATTTTTTGTATTTGGTACCTCATATCCTTTGAAATACATGGCAAATGTAATTGAATAATTACACGAAGCTGTGTACTAGCCAGTTAGGTCACATTTAATTTTGGGTTTATGTCTGATTGGTCAAATGATTTTTTTTTTTTACCAATCACTAATCACAAGAATACATTAGCAAATCTTGTGGCCCTCAACCAAAAATTGTTCATTAGCAATTCTACCAAGAGGTTCATTGCAGAATACCTTAACGTTTTGTAAAGCTTTGGCCGGAGTTTTTGTGGACATTTCTTGCAGTCATCCTATTGATTTTCACCTCAATAAGTTTAAGGTTTGTGAAGTGCAAATATCTTATTATTTTACTGACTTTTTTCTTCATTTCCTGGTAGAGACAAGTCTGTTTAAAAAAGACTCCGTCCTAATTTTTTTCCTCAATCTATGACATGGTTATACTTGACCGTAAATCCATGACCAGGGAAGAATGGAGTGCTCTGAACTCTGACGAAGGGGCTAACAGTCAGAATGTCAGCCATTTTATCTTTTCACGGTATCAATTCGACTTGTATCAAATCGTTTAATAAAACCAACTCGTCGTGCTCCAAACATTTGTTGAACCCATGCCCTTCCGATAACTTGTGCAGACCTGCGGCCCTAGCCACTAAGCTACAGGAAGAAACTTTCATCATCATGTTTACTTTTTTCAGAGAGCTTTTCTCGGACCCTGGCATTGTAAAGTACAACAGAATCTCAGACACTGGGGAGACACTGGTGAGGGTTGCTCTGTAATGGTTTGAATTTGCACCACAAGGGGTTTAAATAGACTGTTGTGTGACACAAATAAAATGGTCACTCATTGTAGATACGTGTTCAAATAAACCAATCATGAAAGAATTGTGTATTTGAGGTGCGGTTTATAAACAACAGCCTTGCACTTCATGTAATGTTTAAAAAACGAGCAGTAGCGTTTTATCGGGTTTAAAAACACGAGGCATAGCCGAGTAATTTTGGGAGTCCAAACAAAGGTTCAAATTGTGAGGGGAAGATATTATCATACAAGAAAAACAAACTATGCCTTATCAGTATTCTTTAGATGAGGAGTGTTTTCTCGGGATATGAAGCTCATGAACGTGACGTTTTATCTGTGTTTTGGTATGCTGTTAGGCTCATGAATTATTAATGAGTTTTTGAATAGACAATTTGAGCAATTGTTACTTTATAGACACCTGAAAATCCGCCTAAATTTTTCTGGTATCTGTAAAGTAAAAATTGCTTAAATTGTCATGTGAAGTGTGAGGATCAGTTCTATCTTTCGTAAACCAATCATCTTTCATCAAACTCGTGCAGCCTGTCCTATGTGCGAGTGTCAAGTATTTATGAGTCAATGAGTCAATGAGTCATGAGTCAAGGAGTCAACGAGTTAGTGCAGTTAATTAAACCATAAAATGAAAGCTAAAATTTCAGATAGTGCCTAGGCCTAATCACTGAAACAAGGGCTTAGGCTTAATCAACAAATTATTGCTATATTGACTGACTCTCAGTCTCTCATGACTCATGACTCATTGACTTATTGACTCATTTGACTCATAAAACATGCGTTCTCCCTATGTGCATGCCAACAAGGAGAGCAATAATTGTTTTGTTTGTTTTTTTTTTTTCCTTAGAAAGGGCGGGCAGAACCTTTTCTCGGCACATTAACATATCAACTAAAAGAACTCAACCCCGTTTTTTTCATTTTGTATGCAGACAATTCTTGATGTTGCAAAAGGTGTGATATCAGAAGACGATTTCTGTTGGGTTTGTGAGGTAGGTACTTAAACGCGGGTAAGTTTTAGTAAGTGTACTCTCTAGTCTGTAGTATTTGGCGTATAGAGCGGTTTTCAATTGAGTGTCGAAAGTAATTAGTGAATTGCATTGGTTTTGCATTACTTCACTCAGTGATTGGTTCAAAATTCTTGCGCCACTTTTTCAACCAATGTGTGGTTCCAGAAAATATCCATACCCCCACCACGGAAGACTTTTTGATTTGCACCCCCCTCCCCCCAGGATTGATGACCCCCCTCCCCTCAGGAATTTCCAGAATTTTCTTACTTATAAAAATGAAAGTGAATTAGTTAAGTAATTACGGTAGAATTTTATTACAAGAGTGTAAACATTAAGGTTAACTTTTAGAAAAACATAACGCTTTGTTAAGCTCATTATCCAGCTAAACTTTTAGCTTGTGCGCTATCAACTTTGCAAAGCTTAAACATTTGGGTTGCACGTCGACTGTTTCACGTTTTTGTGCGAACTTCGATGAGAACATTTCACTCGCTTAAACAACTTCGCAAACCATAGTAAATAAAACAGAAACTTACAAGGTTCCTTTGCCTACACGTTTTGTCAGTTTCTTCAGGTTGATTCTTTAATATTTAGGGACCACACATTGACGCGGTAGGTTTCGTGAACATTATCACAAAGGCGATTGTTTTACGATTGACGCCAAAATAATCCATCTTATTTGTAAATTTAGATATGGCAATTTATGTGCAGTCTTCAAATTTACTGACTCTCCAGCAGTTCTTCTCGCCGGTACATGACACACAGCCTCACTGTTGCTTGCCTTTGAGCCACGGATGGAATCGAGAGGGCGACTGTTATTGTTTTTGGCGCGATTTACTTCCTCCAATGAGTAGTCAAACTCCTGTTTTAGAATTTCTAGTTTGACACAATGAACTGAACCTCAACAATCGTTTCCCGAGGCCGCAATAAATATTGCGTTTACTCAAAGAAGAGAAAACTTGACTCCCGGTTCCTGTCTGTGGTCTAAATGCCACCCACAAAAAAGAAAATGTCCTTGCACGCAAGCGTTGAGATGGTGGGAACTTGTGTCTTATCGCATTTTCAATGAGTTACTACCCCCAGTAAAACATAAAATTATCCTATCAAAAATGTGTTTACTGCATGTGAAGGTAGCGAAAAGTGGTACTCAAGTGAACGGAAGTGTTGGTTGGACGAAAAAGAGACAAAGCTGGAAGTCTGGGGCCGAGACTCCAGTTGAGACCACCATTTTGAATGGTTTGAATGCGTCTGAAATGAAAGACACATTGTTCTTAGCTTCGGGAGATTGTAGCGCAAGCTAACTCAAAGAAAAACAGAAACATTGAAGCTAATAGTATTAACTTTATCTCAAAACTGACTTTTGTTTCAAAACATCATCCGATAGTGTGTTTTGTGTTTCAGATCGATCGAATGTTGCTTTCAATGGTTTGTATGTGGTTCATGACCCTTTGGAAAAGTAGTTTCCCACGAAACCCCCCTACCCCTTGGAAATTACTGCCCTTTAACCCCCGCTCTCCCTCGGAATTTCCAATGGTCTTCCGTGGTGGGGGTATGGATATTTTCTGGAACCACACAATCACAAGTAAAACCAAATCCAATCTTGGCTCGCACGTTCACATTTTTCTGCGCTTTGTGTCGGCTACGTGTAATTACTTCGAATTTTGATTTGTTTACTGGATTGTCCCTGTCCTTTTTTGTTGGCCAAAGTAATTTTTTTGGTTTTGGTTTTACGACACTCAGTTGAAACTCTCTCTATTGGCATAAACCAAGTAGTTTTGTTTTTATTGCTATTAAGTATTTTTTCATCTTTCGACGCATAAAGCGGTGAGTAAAAGAAAGAGATTTCTTCTTGTGATGCTAAACCATAGGCGAGAGGATAAATTCCCCATTCATAGTGTATCCACCTTTGCGGTTCGGTGAATGATTGTGATCTCATTCATCCTCATAAGATGTGTTTTCCACTGACTAGCTAATCCCATTGTAGGCTGTAATAAAGAGGGGCCCTGTTAAAATGAATGGCTTTCTTTCCTCCTTCCCTTAAGAAAACCGCCGTATAGACTAGATCATTGCAATACCCTAATTGACGCTGCAAAGAAAGGTTAAATTCGAGTGGCCCTTTAAAAAGGAAGAGAACTCTCTTGCCCCTCTCCCGTTGGAAAACCGGAGTACCCTAGAAAAAATATCTCTGATCAGAGTGCAGAATCAAGAACAAATTCAACCCACAAGTGATTCCCAGTTTGGATTCAAACTCGGATCAAATTGTGACAGCTTCACCAACTCTATTTTCTTGGGATCTCGAGGGGTTTTCACTTTGAGACTGTAGCTACGTTGTGTCTCTGTTATTAATGTCATGTATAATTTCTTCCTCAGATTGTTATGCCCAAGCTCACAAAACATTGTCGTCTCTGTAATGCTTGTATGCTGAGTTTAGATCATCATTGTTTGTTTCTAACACGCTGTGTGGCGTGCAACAATCACCGATCCTTTGTGTTGTTCATGATAGAAATTTTGCTGGCAAATGCATTTTTTGTGAGAGCAGCATCATCTTGTAAGTGTTTACTTGCTCGTTAATTACTTTTCTGTTTTATCATTCCTTTTGAAAACTGAGTGTAATGGATGCATGTAATACTTACTCATTGTCGAATAAATTGTCGTATGAAAGGTGATTAGTATTTTGTCTCCAACTTACAGAATTGTCATTCATCATTAACTAGATTTTGTAAACAGTTAACTTCATCGGGATTTTGAGGGGCACTGGTGTAAGTGACCTGAACACTGTGTTTGTGTCGATTATTTTTATTTTTTACTTCGTCGCCAAGTGTAGGTTTGATGTCCAAGACATCGAAACGCTTTCACTGTTAGCAGGTACCGTATCTCCCAGATGGTACTTGCACCCATCAGATATGTCCAGAAATACAAGTTTTCTAATAAGCACTCCACTTGAACTAGTTTTTTTTCCCCAACAGATTTTAATTTGAAAGTGTCCATAGGAGAGTCATCTTCGTTTGGAGTAAGTACATGTCTTCAGTTTTTAGTTTCTTTACTAGAAGCACATGGCCTTGAAGCGTGTAACTTGCATCTCTTTTCCTTGCAACAAAGCTGGGGATTTTAAGAAACCAATTTTATGCCCAAATATGGACAAAAACAAGGTCGAAGCTGCATGCGCGGGAAAATGCACGAGCTACGTTACATCCAAATAAGGACAATTTTAAACTAAAAAGACCCAGCTTTGAACCAAGTTAAACGCTTCAAGGTCACGAGGTTCTTTCTTTACGTAATGAAGTAACTTAAGAATGTTGATGATTGACCCGCCTCGAATAGCAAATCTGCTATCTGTGGGTCAACCTAAACTTATTAATTTTTGTAATGAGAAATAAAGTGAAGTGTGTGTGTGTGTGTGTAAGTGCATTTGTACTTACAATGTCATTTTTCCCCTTCAGGGAGCCATGGGACAGGATATCTACGTCTCAGTTCTTTTTGTCACCAACTGTTTTGGACTTTTCTACGTCTTATTTGTAAGTGGTTTCGGAGAATTGTTCTCTTCAAAGGACTGTACGGTCTTTTTTTTTTATGATACATGAAGTGCAAATTTCTGGAAATTCAGTTCAGTACTTGGTAGCAAATTTGTTTTGTTTGCCTTTTTTAGTTAACACTTTTCCAGTTCAAGGTTATAAGCGACGGAGGAACCACGTATTATTCTTCAGATGGACGTGCAATGCACAGGTCAGCTCCATTGGACTAGACCTCTTTGCAGATAAGGCGATCATTTTGATTTCTGTAATTTGCCCCCTGAGCATCCCATAATGTCTTTCGAAACAATAGAAATCAAAATGGCCGCCGTATCTGCAAGAAGGTCTATTTTCATGGGTTTCTTTGGTCGATTTCATCGACAGACTCAACTCGTTTGAGTTGTCACACTTAAGGATTTCATCCCCTTAAAAAAAGCAAAAACCTATTTTCAAAGCACCAGAGAAAAGCACTGCTTAAGAGGTTTCATTTCAATGATTTGGTTAAATTCTTTGCTACAAAAGGAGAAGAAATCAAAGTGAGAACTACCTTTGCATAATAAGCGGCCTCACTGAAAAGTATCGGCTACTTTCGATATTAAAATTCAGCTTGAAAGAGAGGTTTAGAGGACAAAGATAAAGGAAAGTGGATGATACGTCGAAAAGTTTCACATTCATTCCAACGTGTATCTATTGTTTTTGTGCCCTCTACCTTGCTATCAAGTTGAATATTGATATTTTGAAAATGGCCTGTTGCCACGTAACTTTCATTTAAATGGTCAGTTCAACTATAAAAAATCAACTGGACAAACTTTAATGTATGTAACAACTACGCTGTTTATTTTGTTCATAAGCAACAGTGGAAATAATATCAGGAATTGGAATTTTTTTTCCTCTCCAATACAGAACCTGGAAAAAACTCAGGAGCTTTACAGGAGTACCTTGGTCCCAAAGGATGAAGATTTTTTCCCAATTTCTTCTCGGCGAATATTCGTTTTATAAGAAAATGATGAAGGAGCAAGCCCATCAGTTGGTCTGAGCACTGAGTTACAGCGAGGCTTTTTGCGCTGTCTTCTGTTAGTATGAATAGAGAATAGAGACGAAAGGAGAAAAAAACGACGACATGGACAACTAAGAAAAACAAGAAGAAAGTGACGATCAAGAAGATGATACTAATAACAGTAGAAACGACGGGGATGTGTCTATGTTGACAATGATAATGATGATGATAGTGACATGTGATAATGAAGATTGCATGAGATGATAAGGATGAGGATGATAACCAGGAAAGCAATGACGATGGAGACAGTAGCGATGCGTCGGTGAAAAAAAGTTCGCTTGCAAATTTGATTGGCTCTCAGGTGGCGCCCGGTGGAAACGTCGCCTCCAAAAAATGCTCGCCACTTTTCGTTACGTTGGGACCTTCCATGAGCGGATATCTCTTTCGAGCAAAGTTCTTGCTCCTGTATTTAAGAAGTTGTTAACTTACAGTTACGGAAAGGCTCTTAACTAAATTAATAAATGGTGTAAATAGATAAGGTTGCGGCAGAAGGATGTGTAACTGAAAATCAGTGTTCCAGATAAGAGTCGGGTCTCGGGTCAATAACCCGACAAACAAGGCTTCCTGACCCGACAGATGAACTGTAAATATTCAGTTAAATGTTACAGCAAAATTAAAAAACGAAAGACAGACGTTTCTTAGCGAAAAAGTTTATTGTTTAACTCTGAAAGCGGCGAACGACTTGACATCCCGAAAGACGGCTGCGAAGGAGACTATATTCTTCCCCGTAGTTCATTCAATGTAAACAAAAACCTTGACACAAGGTGCTTACATGTATGTGTACCTTTGTGGTTAGCTAGCACGTGATCAATTTCTTCCTTTTGACAGAAAATCATGACCTTCCCCTTGCTTCCTAGAAGTCAGAGGCTGCAGAAATTTTGGTGTTTTTAGGATCGATTATCATGAATCTTTCGCTGAGAATTCAAAATTCAGAGTTTTTTACAAAGACTATGCTATTTTTTTCTTCATCTGTCTTTTGGCTTGCCTTTTATTTGGAACTCCCAGCTTTTGCGATACTTTGTGGTGCAAACGTAAAGCCAAAAAAGTTTTTACCTGGCATCAGATTAGACTGAGAAGAAGAGGAATTATGATGCGGAAACAACATGTTCAGTCCTTCCTTAGTGTGTAGAGCAAACGTTTGTTTAGTGCAACTGTAAAATATGCATGACGTACAGGAAAACGGCCGTCAGAGCAATTTGCAGTTAGATTTTTGTAGACCATTTCACTTAAAGAAGAAATAAGAGAGTTTTACTCAAGAGCGTGTTTTGTTATAGCAAGCAAGCAGACTCTTCCGTTGAAATGGCGCGCAGTTGAAATATAGCCCCAATTTTTCCGACCTATATTTCGTCCCCGCGCCATTTTCAAAGAGCCTGCTTGCAGGCTAGTTTTGTTATCTTTGCACTGAATTTATTACCAAAACTTAGAAAAGTAAAATTCAACGCGTGAACATGTGAGCCAAAGGGCCAATGCTGGCATGACGTCTGGGTGACCCCTCAAATGGTCTACATAACCCCCCACGTGAACAATTTAACTGGAACGCTGAAAACATGTCAATATTTAGGTTGTTTTATCCCCATTCTCTCCTTAATGCTTAACTAAATCACTAGCGAGTAGTAAGACAAAGACGTTAAGACTTAAGTGTTGTTATTGATTTTGTCGTACCGAATGAAACGTGAGAAATTGCCTTGCTCCGCAAGTATTTGTTGTTGGATTTATAAACTTGGATGATCGATCAGTAGTATTAAGACTTGCGGATGTAAAGCTGCAATCTGTTGCAAGGTCATTGGGCCAACTTGAACAAATCGTACGCTGTTCTGATGTTAAATATTTGTGCAGCTTTCAGCTCGTAAAAGTGATTACAACAGTGCATCTCGAATATTCAGAATATTTAATGTGGGCTACCCGATTGAGGGAAATCAAATCAAATTCTATTTGGAGGAGGCAATCTTTGCCTTGGGTTGGCTAGGAGCTTCTTTGAGAGGAATCAATGGAGCAATCCTTTGGTTTCGTATTTGAAATTGTCCACATTTTTACTGAATACTTGCAAGGAAAAGTGCTGCGACTTCGACTGGTAAAGTAATAGATCTCCAACTTGCGGGCGACTGAGTAGCCTGCGAGCAGGCTCTCTCTCTTCGGTGGGAGACTGAGTGCTACGCTGTATGTAATTCCATTGAAATGTCTTTTCTGTCAAAACAAGATGGACGACAGAGAGAACAAGGATGACAGCTTGAGACAATTTGTTGAGGACGCATGTAAAGCTCAGGCGCTTCAAGTGAGTGAAAAAATTATTGGAAAGATGTTTCACCTCTGCTTTATTTTAAACTTACTTGGAAAATAATCCAATACGCGTGATATCCACACATGCCAAGGGTTCTGCTCCCGGGTTCTGCTTCGTGATCACTTGTATTGGGAATCTCGATAACAAACTGAAAGTGATATTTACACGCAAAATTTCTCAAAAAACGGCCGCACTTTATTGTCGCGGTGACTTTCTCGCTTTTTGTGTGGTTATTTGCCTGATTGAATGCGATTTAAGCGACTTCTCAAATTCCCGGGTTGTCACTCGTACCCAAATAAAGGAAATTTGGTTTTATCAACGGAGTTGATAATGTAAATTGGCCACCGTACAGAGATTCTAAAAGCTGACGTTTCGAGCGTTAGCCCTTCGTCAGAGCGAATCGGTTCGCTCTGACGAAGGGCTAACGCTCGAAACGTCAGCTTTTAGAATCTCTGTACGGTGGCCAATTTACATTATCAACTCCGT
>NC_090882.1:16335632-16368132 GCF_036669935.1 Montipora foliosa | reverse complement strand
CGAAGACAAAAGGTAGAAAAATTCAGGACTTTGGATACCTCTTGGATTCTGGATATCTGGCACTCTTCCTAAAATCTATTTAACCTATTCTCTAGTTATTTAGCGTTTTGAGCATAAACACTTTTGTTAGGACAACAGACAGTAATCAATTATGCGCCTGAGTGCGTTGCCTGAGTTGATGAATTTTGCAAAAGTGATTACCTGGCCCGACGTCTTGTGTTTCTTACTGAAATACAGAGCCGATTCAAAAGGCTAATGGTTCGTTGGGGTAAACTTACCAGAAACCACATGATCAGACTAGAGACCCACAACATAGCAATGGACAGAAAGAGAATCGGGAAACAAAACGCCAAAGATTTCAACAGCAATGTCGCAGCAGAACCTTTCTCGTCTCCAATTATAATCAGTGCTATCCCAGGTGATTGGACAAACGGGACAAATCCGTAATTGCCAGAGTATCGCCTTTGATCCATTGTGCCGTAAACCGGAAAATGTAACTCCGTTATTTCTTCTATATTCCTTTTGAACTCCAGAAGTCCAGACTTTATCGCGGGTCGTCCCCTGTATTCATGTTGGAAGTCTATGTGCGAGTTTCCATGCTCTGTACAATTCTCACAACAAGTGTACACGGCTTGTTTCAAGATAGGTGTGATAATACCGCTTTTATTAGATCCTTGATTGTCTGTATAAGGTGGATTGATCCACCAGTTTGTGAAGATTGTATTGCGACAGTTGCATGTATCTGTAAGGAGTGAAATGGTACTTTTAAAAATTTGAGCTAAATGAAAAGAGATTGTGATCCTCGCGGATGCAAGGCAAGGCGTACGTAGAATGTAGTTCATGCAATAGGCCATTTTCGAATTCTCACGCCTGGACTGGATCTTGCATGAAATGGAGGCTGATGCGGGCAAATCTTTTCAAATGCAAATTATAATTTGCCCGCATTAGTCTCCATTTCATGCTAGGTCCAGTCCAGCTGTGAGAATTCGAACCGTTGACAGTAAGGAGTTGCGTGCGTGTGACACGAAGACGAGCGCACTTCGATCCAGGAATTTTCAAGTAAACTGGACTAGATTTTTCTGAATCACTGGCAACCATACGATAGAGGACGTTTTAGACAGCTGGTTCAGAAAACAATGGACATAAAGAAATATACAACACAAACAATGTAGCCTTTGCCCATCCGTACACAATTGCGCTGCGTCTTATAGCGATCCAATTGGAGCTTTTAATGAGCTGTGTTGTATCTTCCTTGAAGTACCATTTCGATTCTAGTTGCTTTAAAAGAACGTCTTAAATCGTTTCTGGTTACATCCAATCTAACTCAAGCTTAAGTTCATAAATTGCACGCATTTCTCAAAAAAGTCCACAGTCACTTAAGCGAGATTTGCATACCAGCTCTGATGGCATCGCTCCGCACACCGTCTCCTTTGGCTGTGAAGGCCAGTACTTCAATTTCATATCTTGTAAACACGCTCAAATTCTTAAGCACGATGAAACGAGTAGAAGAATTTAGAATTATCTCTTTTGTTTCCATGACCTCATCGTGTTTCTTATTGGCTGTTGCTATGGCCGTGTAAAACACTTTGTAACCGCGCAATATTCCATGAACGTAGAAGTTGTCAGGGATTGGGTTCCACTGGACCGTTATCTTGGTCGGGCTTGTTTTGTTCGGAGCTCGAACGTTAATTGGTGGCTGGCTTGGAGCTAATGAAAGAAAGATAAATAAACGTACTTTACCTCAAGTCACTCCTAATAACGTTAATTAGTATAATTTTCAATCCATTTGCACAGCTGGTTTGGTAGAGAGCTGTTCAACTCGATCTGCACTCACTCAAGTCTAACTTAATCAAGGCTTCTCAAGTTCGCTGTGAATATCATTCTATCGTCAAAATATTTTTCGTAGCGGTATAAGATTGGCTACTGGAGGGTGTAAACTGCAGCCTAGGGTTTCAGGTCATTGCGTCACCATTGGTGAAACAACCCAAACCTTTACTAATACTAACATTAGGCCGAAGGTTAGCATTTTTGTAAAGGTTTGGCTTGTTGCAGTTATGGTAAAACAATGACCTGCATCCGTAACCTGTCACCTGCACTTTACACCCTCCGATTGGCCACCACCCATTGGCCTATGTTTTATCGTCCTTCATATCGGACAAGGCCAGGGCCTGGTTGTTCGAAAGCCGATTAACTTAATCCAGGGTTAGAGTTAACGTTTGTTTAATGTTTTCAACTTTTTGGTGGAAGTTTCGTTTGGTTACTTTTGTTTTTCAAGATTGAATTCCTCTGTTTTAAAGTTTTGCCGAATATCAGCGTTGAACAGCATTTGGGAGTAGAGAAATAACCTCTTTGGTTAATTTTTAATCTTGGATTAGCCTTAATCGGCTTTTGAACAACCGGGCCCAGGGTGCCAAGTCATCTACAACTGTCACTACAAAGGTAGCACTTTCTTTTGAAAAACCTTAAATATCAATGACCACAACCAGGTTGTCTGAGCCCGCGAGACAGGGCACCCCCAGCAAACCATTGTTTTAACGATAACCGCTGGTCAGCAACCTGATTCTGGTCATTGCTGTCTGAGGTCTTCCCTTTCTTTTACGTTATATAAGGACCGTTCCAGCCTGGTAGGACGCCTGGGAGCGAACCCTTGACCGCGCCTTCGTAGTAGTCTGACGCCTCACCGACTGACAAGTTGCATTCAAGGCGATGATAATTTTAAAAAAATATATTGTTTGTTAAGGGAAGAACAACTCACTGAATTCATCCGTAGAGACTTCTATTTCTTTGCTAATGCTTCCCTCGCCGACGGAAGTGAATCCGAGGACTTGAATTTTGTATTTGGTGTAAATCCACAGATCCGTTAAAAGAACAGAAAGTACATCAGGTCCAGTTTGTCGTGTGTCGTACGTGTCACGTGATTCGTTGTATCGCCAGAAGACTACTCTGTAGCCTAGCAGCACACCGTGAATATACTCAGCGGGTATTGCGTTCCATTCCACAAACAGGCTGGTGTGGCTTGTATTTCGCGCGTTGACTGAGATTGCGGGTTTACTGGGAACTAAAAAAGGCAGCATGGTTGTTTATGCCTGACACGGAAATCAATTCGACCTTTCACAACAAAAAGTCAATTAGGTATTTTTCCTATTGCACTTGAAATACCCATTTTTTGTCTTTATGTATATATGTGGGTAATACTTTTGGATGTTACATGTAATATTAATAGTCCAAGAATGGAACCTTATTCGCTCTGGTGTATTACTATACGCGCCGTATTACACGCAACCATCTTTCTCGTTCTGAGTGACGTCCTTCTTCCACAGGAAAGGAAATAATCTTATTTTTATTGTGATATAATAGTTTTGAATTGACATAAGGCCAACTGTCGTTTCTCTTCCCCTATACACCTCAATAGGCCATTTCCGAGTTCATGTCTGCCTCCTCTTCAAAGCGAGTCTAAGTTTTTGTGATGGTAATTAGTTCTACTTTGCATATGAAAGAAAACTAATTTCATAAGAAAAACTTCGCACTTAGACTCGCTTTGAGGAGGAGGCAGACATGAACTCGGAAATGGCCTATTCCCTTGTCATGTTGTTGACTATAGAATTAAGTGGTCACGTGACTTACCGTCTTCGCTTGTTCGAATCTTTATTCGATTTGGAGGGTGTGGTCCCAGTCCTTTGCTTGTGAACCCGGCCACTTTAATATCATACCAAGTGTATTTTTTCAAGTTTACAAGTGTCGTTGATGACCTTGTGCTGTCAACAGTTACTGACTTGGAAGGCTGATACTGAATCGGAGTATAAGTAATTTTGTATCCTTTGAGCACGCCATTTCTGTGCAACTGTGGAATGTGTGACCATTCAACGTATAGCGAGGTGGAACTTTTGTTGAAACCAGTGACATTTGAAGGGTAGGCATCTGGCACTGCATGGAAAACCCCCAAAAAATTATTATCTTTTTTTTTCTGCTTGTCCTAGTTGGTTTAAATTGAAATATTATTTGGCTTGAAATCTAGCCTTCGTTATGGTCTAAAACAATGTCCAATAAAAAAAATGATTTCTTGTGGTTCTGTGTTTATTTTCTGCGAGATGTGGTTAAATCTAGTTATTTTTGGTACGCCATTCAAGTGTGGTCATTCAGATATAGCCTATTGAATCGTAATTACTTCTGTTTCTTGTTGCTGTTGTACAAGATAGTGGTAACCTTTTTGTTTTTTGATAAAATCCTGAAGCAGAGCTGTTTCCACTAGAAGCTACCATTTCTATACTATGATGGTTTTTTAACGAACTTCAACTCTTTTACCTAGTAGCAGAAAACCGCGCGTAACCGACCATCGCAAAGTACAATTCAAAAAAAGTATTTAAAGTTAGGGGGAAAGCAATACATCATTTTAAAGCTAAGAAAATAAGCTTTCCATAAACATATAATGTATTTTAAAAAAATAAAACAATACTTATGTTTGTAATCTAACCGTCCTCAGCAGTAGTGACAGCTACACACTTGCTTTCAATGCCACTCCCTTTACTCGTGAACCCTTCAACCGATACCATATACGTCGTGTACTTGCGCAAGTTGGTGATCACCGCTGTCGTCGTAGACTGATTGACGGACGTTTCATTCCAAGGTTGTTTGTTACCTCGGTCGGTTGCTACAAAGGATACCTTATAACCAAGCAGATTTCCGTGGACAAAGTGGCGAGGGATTTGTTCCCACTCGACTTGAATGCTTGTTGATGTCAGGTTGCTGGCTTTGACGTTAAGTGGAGCCTTACTGGGAACTAAAGGGTATTTGGAATTAGTCAGTTAACGTTCTTCACCTGTCATATCTCTCACATTTGGCAGTTCTTGTAACGAAGACCGTAACGCCAACGAAAACTTCACTTTAATATCTATCGCACATTTTAAAAACGATCACGATGTTCTTTAATTTGTAGAACCGGTTACTTTGCGTCTTCGTCAGTTATAAAGAATATTTGAAAAACTTCTTTCTCTACCACTCGAATGTAAACATCTTAACTATTTATTGTAGCAAAAAAGGTGTCCGCTTAAATACAATACTAACGAAGAAAGATAAAAGTGGTCGGCAGGAACGCTATTTATAGACAATAAGGAGAATAAAACATGCTCGTATATAATTAAAACAAAATTTGGTTATTTCATTCTGTTGTTTTGCAAAGAAAGGAAGAAGAGTGTCCTCAAATGCGTGTCGCACGTGCGCACGTGCAGCACGATTTCTTCAAGAGAATTTGCTTACGCTGTTGTTTAAAAGTTATTTGCATATTTTATTCAGTCCTGTGATGGCGGCATGTGCAGATAGAGGACCAAAGGTTTCATTTCAGCTGTATTGCAAGAATCTCCGGGTAACTATTCTTTTACTTCTTTCGTAAGTTAGTTAGTTAGTTAGTTAGTTAGTCGACCACAGTCGAGCAACGACCGTAACTTAAGTCTCCGTTATTGTTACAGTTGTTGTATTATGTTTGCAAATATAAGGTTTTAGGTAATTCTTTATAAGCTGAGAACACAAGACTTGTGTTTATTGGTATTACAAAGGTCGAGTAACTTTTGAATGAGTCCTTCAATCAGTGTACACCCTTCTGTGTAGTGTAAAAGGTAACGAATCCTTTTTTAGAAGTAGATAAAATATAAGCGGGAGATCTGAATGGGTGCTTACCTTTGCGACACGAAGTTGAGCCATTAGGGACCTTTAGAATCTACGACGAGGACGAGAACGAGTACAAGTTTTGACTGCCCGTTTTTAGCGAACATACTAAGGAAATTTATAACCCGTACGGTTTATCTTCCGCTTTGTTAGCTGTATAGGTTGCTCAGTTATTCTTATTGCTGGTAACGGAGCCTTTTTGCTCATCAAAAAATGCTAAAACTGCTACCGTGTTGTTGACTTGTTTTCATACGACGACATTTTTGCAAAACCTCTTGCTAAAATGACGACGGCATCACGTTTTTCCCGCCAAAATGACGCTGGTTTGCGCGCGCTCACCTCTGTTGTCTTATGAGAAAATCTCGTACTCGTAGTCGTTCTCGTACTGAAGCGATTACAGACAGGGCGTCACCCAAGCCAAAATCAACGAAGAAAAACTTCCATTGCACGCAAAGTTGACCATTTGTGGGTTTGTAGCACTGGCCTCAGTTGTTTAAACGATGGATAGCGCTATCTGCCGAACAAATCACTAGTAATAGTGAAATCACTTGCGCTATCCAATGGATAGTGATTTATCCGGTGGATGGCGTTATCCACATCTTGAACAACTGGGACCTGATGTAAGCACTTGTTCGACAATGGTTAGCTTTTATAAAATGTTTGCTTTTCTTCATTTTTCTTAAGAATGAAGTAAGCCACTCTTCAAGTAATTTCATGAAATTTTGAGTGAACGAGGCGTGGGTGACGCGCTCTCTCTGATGGCGAGTGAGCCATTGTGAGCGCCCATACAGATCGGACGCGAATATTTCATCGCACTTGTGAAATAAAACAACAGAATGAAGTGAATACATTAGAAATTTCTATCAAAATGGATACTAATTAGCTGAGCAGGAGTTTGCTTGTATTAAACATTAATTCTATTGTTTAATAATTCATCAACCCCAGATGATTTGTATACGAGGTTGTACGGAATAGTACATGTGACTCAAATAGTAACTGCTGATTGGTCATAACTTTGACGAGTAGTTCATTTCTTGTACAATACGCTTAATAATTTAACCGAGGCTTTGAGCTTAAAGGTCAAATAGATGGTACAGGCCGAAGGAACTCAGCTGGAAGAAGGCGATAGCGCTCTTTTCATTTGACGTCACGATCTAGCGCCCAAAGCATTATGGGATTAATATGTGGACAAAGACAATTTTTAGCGACGTTTGTTCGAATTTTAATCCCGCAATGCTTTGCAGCAATCTATTTTTATAAACTGTGGAAAATGCTATTATTTTTCTGTTTGAAAAGTTCTCCGTTGAATTTTTTGTAGCCTGCGTCGCAGACAGACTGTATGTCTTTGACCTAGGTTTCGAGTTACATGTCCGGCTGAGCGCGGGCTAACGTTTGCGGCCGTAACAACTGGGTACGTCACTCCACTGTCTGATGTAAGAACGCAAGGCAAATTTATTCGAAGGCTATTTTATGACTTTTTTTAAGCTATCCGTCAAATATTTCTAGTTTCACTTACCATCCTCCTCTGTTTTCACAAATACTGCCTTCGACAAAGGTCCATCACCTTTGACAGTAAAACCACTGACTTGAATACTGTAATCAGTAAACTTAAGAAGCCCTGGTATCAGAGAAGACGTAGTATTAGCTGCAGTCGACTGAACACGAGAGCTAACGATACCAAGTCCCACGGAATCCAAGCTCTTGAAGTGTATGTGATATCCGAGTAGCATTCCATGGATGGAATGTTTGGGAATTGGAGACCATTTTACGAGAATAGATGTGCTACTCCTGTTTAAAGCGGTTACAGGCGACGGTGGTTTGCTTGGTTCTAAATAAAAGAGAAATGCATTCAGTTATTCGAAGGCTGAAAGACTTAATAAATCTTGTGGATAACTCAAGACGCAAATCAGCGCGATCGAATTCGGTTTTGAATGTGCAAGCCTCATTCATTATCTTGCTGTGTATGCAGATGACTTATAGTAAACTAGATCCGTATTCCCTGCCTCCCTAAAAGGCACTGGCGATGTTATATGTTATTTCAACGTTTGGCTCCTACATTCACTGTGGGGATCGCTCTTCAAACTTCCGCAGGCGTCATAACTCGATAAATGTACCGTGCGAACCTATTTTTTAGATCACTTACTGTCTTGGTTTGTCATTGCTATAATGGGCGCGCTGTCCACGCCAACGCCTCGTTTATTGACACCCGCCATTCTAAACTGATACTTCGTAAACTTCTTAAGTCCAGTCACGTACGCGGCAGAGTCTTGTCCATCAATGATTTTTTGCCGTATGCCACTCTTTTCGACTATGCCGTTTCCCTCTTTCTCAATGTACGTAATTCTGTATTCTAGTATGACTCCGTTGGAGTAATCCAGTGGTATTGACTGCCATTTCAGAAGGATTGTGGTTGAACTTCTGCTGGTTGCCGTGATATTTATCGGAGACCTCACAGGAACTGAAAGATTAAAGCAAGATGGGTAAGCTATTGTTGTTGTTTGGTGTAATCCCACCCTCCTTCAGGGGGGTTGAGGTCCATAACCGTAATTAAGTTCATAACCGAGATTAATAACACCCAAATAATGGACTTATGCAAATCCTGCATTTTGATTGGCTACGCTACTAGAGGACTATTAGTAATAGTCCTCGAGTAGCGAAAAGCGTGAAGTTTTCTTTTGTTTAATTCCCAATTAAATGTTTCTTTAACTTGCATTTGCTAACTTTATTATTGCCTTTTCTGTCCGACTAATTGGGTGATACTAAAACAATTGGACCCTTTGCCCTCAAGGGCCACGGGTCAACAGCCCATGAGGCGAAGAATTGACCCGTAGCCCTTGCGGGCTACGGGTGTAATTGTTAAATAGTCGATCTACGATGGAATGCATCCCTTAATTTTATGGTATTATCGATTTTTGGAAAGGCTAGTATAAGATTTTTGGCAGGAAAAAACTTAAAGCCATCGCATTCCTTGTCTGCCGGTATCATGCATTTATCACGATCAATCTCAGGCGACTGCTTGGTTGCGAACCAATCAAATGCCCCGTAGTGGTCATCAGGCTTAATATGATTGGCCATTATTTGACGGGACCTGTTTTCTAAATTTAGATAATACCGTGAACTGATAGGGCGAAGGCCAAATGGGTGAGATCAACGCTTGTGTTCGTGGACTTCTGAACCAGATCATCTCATTCCGCCCTCCTGTCGTCATGCTTTATTCCATCTCGCTTACGCATACCCCTACACCACGCTCCTTTAAACCTTTGGAAGGGGAGCAGAGTTGCCACATTGGGGAGCGTGCTCTCGTTCAATGTGACGTAGGACAGGCTCCGGTTCTCAGCGAAATGTGCGGGTTCAGTTTGTTGGCGCTCGTCCTCTCACCGAGAAGTTGCTCTCTTGGTACTCTGGTTTTGTATCTCAAAAATTCCGACAGTTCTTCCGTTTTTCTGAAAGTGCCCATTCCCAACACTGCTTAAGACGTGAAGCAGAGAAATAGGATAATCATTTTTATCATTATCGTCATCTTTATTGTTATTATTATCACCAATATCGTCGTTATCATTATCATATTACCCGTATGGCCCCGCGCGCGCTTTCATTTTGAAACTATTGGGAAAATCTCCGTATGAGGACATCAGCGCGAGCAGGGCCGGAAAAAATCCGTACGGCTCTGTTAGCAACACGTACTGCTCCGTGCGTGCGTTAGAGGATTTCGTCGCCTTTAAACATCCAAAATATTTACAGCCAGAAAAGCAAATGGAAACAACACATTAGTTAAATTTTCTATGCAAATTTTTGTTACTTCTTTTGTCCAAACTTCATCTTCTGAGTGCTCATGAATAGTGTAAAGAGCCCATATGATAAGTACATATTATCACCGTCGTTGTCAGATTCTCATCAACATACAAGTTGAGCAGATTCAAAGATTTTCCGGTTGCTTAAGATCTTCATTCAGATAACCGTGTAATGGGGCGGAAAGCATCATATGAGCCTGCTTATTGAGCCAACAAATGGTTAAACGCGTGCTGTTAGAGTACCGAGTAAGTGCAGTGCCGCACAATAATCTTTGAATCAGGCTGTTTGGGAAAAAAGAAAGACCCAGAAGCATTTCTTACCGTCTGGTGAAGTAAAATTAACGGGCGAAACCCGCAAATCGTGTATTTTCCCCTCCATGTAAATGGCGTCTTGTAGCTTTGTGATACCCTGGTAGTGACGGTGAACTAGGGCAACTGAAAATTCGGCAATGACGCTTCCATGTCTTAAAGAGAATAAGCGGTAGATACGATATGAGGGGAAACCTTTTACTGGTATTCAACCCCGAGCCTAGGCAAGCCAGTGTAAATACCACACATGCAGTGGTTGCTTAGGTTTAGCACTGGCACACTTAAGTCGTGTTTGATTTTAAAACACTTCGCGCCAAATTCTCATACCTTCTTGCAGTCACTTGCCGGCCGAATGCCGGTTGCATGTATTTGCTTTGCTCAAAGATCAGTGCATTTTATTGTATGATGTGTTAACTGAAACGAACATTACAGTACGGCATTCGACTCCCACTTCAAGAGCTCGCAGCTAGGAGACTGGAAAATTTTGAAATTGGGGCTCAGTTTTTTTCTTTGACTAATGCATTTTCACATTCATCTTCGACAACAGACACGTGAAAATCGACACAACAATGCGTATGCCACCCGTCACTTTTCAAGGCCGTGCTAGATTGCAAAGCTATTGAATGCAAGGCTTAACCTGATTGTGGAATGGAAAGAGACCGTGTCTGTCGATAACCCGTTTAAGTTGAAACCCGGACGCAACGACTTAAATTCCCAAAAGAACACAAAACGAAAAATGTGCTATATGACGTACTGATTGTGGAATGGAAAGAGACCGTGTCTGTCGATAACCCGTTTAAGTTGAAACCCGGACGCAACGACTTAAATTCCCAAAAGAACACAAAACGAAAAATGTGCTATATGACGTACTTAAAGGAAAAATTATTGACTCCAGAAACAACATCGATTCCCAGGATTTCTTTAACCTAGAAAAAGAGAAAAAGCAGGGTTTGACAGAAAAAGAAAACGTAAAACGCAATAATGGAACGAAAACTCAAAGAACAAGGTCAGGTCGCAAAGCTAGCTCGCATTACGAAATATAAATCTACGTGGACTCATAGACTACTCATCGACGAGTAAATGTAAAGGACTATGCATGTTAGGGGCGTAGCTTAGATTTTGTCACACATACGATCGGGTTTATTTAATCATTAAAGGGTTGGCCCAGTGGTGAGAGCACTCGCTATCCACCATTCTGACCCAGGATACATTCCTGTCCTTAAAGCCATAAGTGTTTGAGTTTGTTGCTTTTCTACTGTGCCACGTGAGCTCTTACTCCGAGTTCTGCGATTTTGCCTTATCTGAAAGAACTTCATCTGATTTGTTAAGTTTAAATTTAATTACCGTTGGTTTACAGACTTTCCTCGTTATTATTGCTGTTATTCTACGTTTGCGTTACGGCGCACGCCTTCTCTTATGATAATTGTTGTATACGCCTCTGGTTCTGTTAAACGGTGTAATATTCCTGAATTAGAATAACAAGTGAGCTGCTTTACATACCCCAAACTGAATTTTTAGACTAAGGCTTCGCGAGTATTCTTGCTTGTGATTCCACTTCTGGGATGTTAAATTCACTGCTACGTTAAAAATTATGTCTGAAATAAAAGGACAAATGTTAAAAGGGAAGATTTGCACAGAACGTCAAATTTTGCCAGGGCCGCTTGAGCTAACCTGGACAGTCATGGATGTTACATGCAATGGTCTGGGCACTTGGACCAAGGTCACTACAATTCCGTCCTCCGTGAGCAGGTGTGGGGTTGGTGCAAGTTCGTCTTCTTGTGCGCATACCTCCTCCACATGCGCGATCACATTTCTGATACCCAGACCATTCGCTGTAATTACCATGAACGGGACATGGGAATGAGTTGCAAGTTTGAACTTCTGACGCAGGACCAAGTCTTGAGCAATTCATTCCACCATGTTTCGGAGAGGGGTTGTCACATGTCCGTGATCGATTTTGCCTCCCGCCAGCGCACGAACGGGAACACTCGGAAAATTGTGACCAATCACTGTACAAGCCATCTATTGGACAGGGATGTTCATTGCAATTTTGTACATCAATGGCTGATCCTATTTCAGAACAGCTTTTCCCTCCGTGTTTGGGTGCAGGATTTGTACAGTTCCTAACTCTATACATAGTTCCTTTATCACACGACTGACTGCATTGTGTAAAGTTTCCCCATTCAGTGTATCCTCCATCTACAGGGCAAGAGAAAACATTACAAGGTTTAACGTCTGTTGACGGGCCCAACAAAGCGCAGTTTGTGCCATTGTGTTGAGGCTTCGGATTTGTACAGCTCCTTGTTCTTGTCTTTGTACCATTTCCGCAACTTTTGCTACACCTATTAAAGTTTGACCAGGGGGAGTAATTTCCGTTAATTGGGCAAGGAAGCACATTACAGCTGTTTCTTTCTTCTGAAGGCCCCAACGAAGAACAGTTTCTTCCGCCGTGCTGTGGGGAAGGATTTGAACAATTTCTTGTTCTTGTCTTTGTTCCATTACCGCAACTTTTACTACAAACACTAAATATTGACCAGGATGAAAAACTAGCGTGGATCGGGCAAGGAAACTCGTTACAACTTTTAATCTCTTTTGATGCACCCAAAATGGAACAATCTTTTCCTCCATGTTTGGGTTCAGGGTTGGAGCAATTTCTTTGTCTTTCCATGGATCCATTCCCGCAACTTTTACTGCAACTGCTAAAGTTTGACCACGTCGAGTAATTGCCATGAACTGGACAAGAAAAATTATTGCACGTCCAAACTTCTTCTGGCGGTCCTAGCAGTGAGCAATTATTGCCTCCAGAACGCGGAGCAGGATTGTTGCATTTTCGCGTTCTTCTCATTGTACCTGATTCACATGTTTGTGAACACGCACTAAATTGTGACCATTGCGTGTATCCCCCATCAATCGGACATGAAAAAGTATTACAGACTTTAAACGTAATGTGCTCTCCAGAACAGTCATTGCCGCCATGTTGTGGCATCGGGTTGGTGCAATACCTTGTTCTGTTCTTTAAACCCACATCGCACGATCTCGTACAGGGACCATACTGTGTCCACTCGGTGAATCCTCCATGCACAGGGCAGTGACGTAAGAAACAATATTCCACGTGCACAGGAACACCAAGATGTGAACAATTACGCCCTCCATATTGTGGTAGCGGATTACTACAATTCCGCCACCTTGTTTTCTTTCCTTCGCCGCATGTGCTTGAGCAAGCTGTGAAATCACTCCATTGAGTATACCCACCGTTGAGTGGACAGTGATGAGAGTTACATTGTTTGATTTCCATAGAATCCCCTAAACTCGAGCAGTCCTTTCCACCGTGCTGTGGTGCAGGGTTTGAACAATTCCTTATTCTCTTTTGTGTGCCATTACCACAAGATTTCGAACACACGGTAAATTCTGTCCATGCTGTATAACCTCCGTTAATTGGACAAATGTGAATATTGCACTGGCGCACTTCTTTGCTTCGACCTAAACTGGAACAATTATCTCCTCCATATTGTGGAACAGGATTTGAACAGTTCCTTGTTCTTTTTTGTGTGCCATTTCCACACGATTTTGTACACTCGCTAAAATTTGTCCATGGTGCATAACCGCCATTTATTGGGCAACCCTGGGTATTGCATACTTGTATATCTACATCCGGTCCTAAACATCCTCTGCCACCACGCTTAGGTTGTGGATTGGAACATTTCCTTAGTCTCGTTCGAGTGCCATTACCACAAGATCTTGTACACTCGCTAAATTTTGTCCATTTGCTAAAACCGCCATGGATCGGGCACAAATTCATGTTACAAATTTCTATATTTATATTTGGCCCTGAAAAGGAACAGTTTTGTCCTCCGTATCTTGGTTGTGGATTCGAGCAATTTCTTGATCTTTGTCTTGTTCCATTACCACATGACACGGTACATTCCGTGAAATCTGTCCATGCGCTATAGCCTCCGTTTATGGGACATGGCTGCGTGTTGCAAGACCTTACTTCAACTGCTAATCCTAAACTTGTGCAATTTTGCCCTCCATGTTTAGGCTCGGGATTCGAGCAATTTCGGGTCCTCTTTTCAAATCCAGTCCCGCAGGATTTGCTACAGTCACTAAATGAAGACCAGTTTGAGAAATTGCCGTGTATCGGACACAGCACTAGAAAACAAGGCTTAGTCTGTTCAGATGCTCCCAGATGAGCGCAGTTTTTGCCGCGATCTTTTGGCGAGGGACTGGTACAAGTTCTGGTGCGTTTCATAGTGCCGTTGCCACAGGTTACAGAGCATGCGCTGAACTCAGACCACTCACTGTAGTTTCCATTGACTGTAAAAAAGAAATAAAATAAATCGAAGGAAAACTACTTCCAAGAAAGGTCATGAAATACCAAGTGAGCCTTCGTGCGAAAACGTGATTACTTCACACATGAAGATAACAAGTTATCTTCACACGTGAAAAGATCGCTGTTGCTATGGTTACATTTGAAAATCGCGCCTTTCGATGCCTTTCGCGAAATGCAAAAATTGGGTTTTATCAACGGAGTTGATAATGTAAATTGACCACCGAACTGATCCCTTCGTCAGAGCGAATTCACGAAGGTCTGACGAAGGGCTAACCCTCGAAACGTCAGCTTTTAGAATCTCTGTACGGTGGTCAATTTACATTATCAACTCCGTTAATAAAACCAAATTTTTGTACACTACTTCCCCACCGACGCAGCACCACAGTTTCTTTAGAAACTATCCCCTTCTTTCGTGAAATGATTTAGTATTTCATTCAACACTCGAAGAGAAATTTCTTATCTCCAAGCGGCCATGTAATAATATCCTCCATTTAATTTTCTGAAGCATTAGCTCCTGTATTTCACAGTGATGAAAAAGATTTTGTCACCGATGCGTATAACTACAAATTGACTTTCGTCAAGGTTTGCAGTTTAGATCAAAATGATGTTGAGTGGCATAGGACTTGTTTTTCCTACTTTAAGTAAAAGGGAAATTGATTAATCAAAGCAAGGTTTCTCAAAATTTGCCTTACTTCAAGAAAACGAGGACATCCCTCGGAAAACAATTCCACTGATTCTGTTCGTCAGGACCATGATCAAGATCTACGTTTAAAATCCGGTATTTTTTCAAAACGGTAACAAAGCACAAATTTTTTAATCAACTGCCGTGTCCTTAAAGTAGGACTAAACAACAACAACAACAACAAAAAGATTCACATCATAACAAAGTGGCCTAAAAGCAAAGTAAAATGAGAAGCTTAAAAAAAAGAAGGAAAAATATCGTTTTGCTTTGCGCGATGACGAATGTTGGATTTTCAACAAATATTACTCATTCACATTTGGATTTTTAAGGAAGCTTGAATAAGATATCAGAGGCAATGCGTAAAGCTGCTTAACAGTAGCCTCTTTAGTTGCTGCGCTGTCAGAGAGCTATGAAAATTACAATTGCTGATAGGCGTCGTGGGCAAAAACAAATTTAATATCATCTCGGAGATACGACTACGATCCATGAAACACAGCATATTAAGGGAGTATTCTTCAAAAAAGTCCTATCTCTCCATAAAAGGGATCCTATATTCAAATCTGCATCTGAATGTGAGGAACTTTCATTGAGCTGCATTAAAATTGGTCAATATTTGTCGACAAGAGAAATGTTAATGAAAAAAGACAGGGCAATAAAGAGGAACGCACCTGTGTTTTAATTATTGACGCTGTGTGACTAGACAAGCGTTAAAAATTCCATCGATTTCACGGCAGTAGCTAACAATTAACACGCTGTCTCGCAATTTAAAAACCACATCATTTGTCAACTTAGAAACTCTTGTAAATTCGATTTAGATGATGAAAGAAACAGGGAAAAGCCCACCTGATTGAATCTTGACTATTTTGCACAGTGTGTCACCTGAGATGGGGCGATCCCAGATGGCGAATTCATCAACCATCAATTTCATATTTTTCTTCATTGCATGACTCGCTCCTAAAATCAGCCGAGATGCCTTTTTGTGGTCTTCAACGGCTTTTTCACTTGAGTTAACAACTTGCACGATACTGCAGTTCACAGAAATCTTCAAACTGGAGCTTGCGTTGTTCCAAATGAGCGCGATGTGATTCCAGTCTCGGCTATTCCATTCCTGTAGCCACTTGTAGTTGCGCAGTCGAGTGTTAACGCTAAAACCAATTTTACCTTTTGGTCTTTTTCGCGTCCACACAGTAAACCCTCGAGCGTAACGGTGTTCTGCAAGCTGCAATATAATTTCATTTCCTTGAATTTCCGGAATCTTTATCCAAAACGCAATTGTAAAACCAGTCTGACAGGTTGAAGGCTCTCTAAGGCACGTACTCGATAATACACCAAAGTCTACGAAGGAATTATTTCCAGATAGCGCCAGAGCAGAACCAACGATTCCTGAGATAACATGATGGTTCCCCTTTATTTTACCATTGTTGGTGCCAGTGTAATCGGTAGCAGTCTGATTAGAAACGTCTTCAAAGGGCCAGTAATTCACCGTTGTTCTGTACCATTCTGTTGCTTTGAGTGAAAAGATGGAAAGGAACACTTTAAGTGACGATAGTATCTTCATTTCGGACACAGGAATCTTTTTTACGTTGACATCAAAATTCGTACGAAATAAGCTTTTCAGTGCTCGAGGTTAAATTATTTAAAAAAAAGGTCTTCTATTGTCATGCAAACGATCCACTTTGCCATAGTTTTTCGGTGACTTATGTGATCCGGAAATACTCACATACAGGTCCAAAGGTTTCAAAAACCACAGCGATCTCAATCAATGAATTAAGGGGAAAGTCAGAATTTTCAGCCACTAAGAATGTAGATGTTTTTCGTAGTTTCTTGCGCTTTTCAAGGTTTGCAGGTGTCCATATATTATAATTTCATCGATGTTGTGAATCATTCTAAATAACTTGAGGCAATCACAAAATAAAGGCTTTCTCTTGACATATTAATGTGAAATGAATGCATGGTTCTATGGTTCAAAGTTATAAGCGAGTTATAAAGGACATTATTGAATCTAAATTTCGAAGAGATGTCCAATGAATAGTTCAAAATTTGGCGCATGAGTTTGGATTTCACTCGCTCTTGCAACAAATTCATTCAACTGACTTGTTCGCTGTAATAACCGCACCAGTCACGAGAAATTAAAGAAATTAGTTCAACAGTCAGCAAGAATTTCGGTCGTTCAAAAGTTAGAAAATGGCAGCGCAGGAAAGTAATGCTCAGTAGCTTTTGGTTTGACAGTTCTTCGGAGACTCCAGCCAATTTTAAGCCCATGGCAATGGAGGCTTGGACCACCTTCGTGTCACCTGTTAAGCTGATATTAATATCTTGTTTTGATTATACACATTCCATCTATAATTTTATTCCTTTATTTGACGAACTTGGTGAGTTTTTGTCGTGATGTTTTGGCTAAAGGAAAGCTAAAAAAACATTTTCTCATTGACTTTCTATTTGATATGACTTTTGGGGTTGGGTTTATTGAATCTAGAATTATTGCTTGGAAAGTAAATTTCCTCAATATAATGCATTGAAAAAGCTCTTTCTATAGAGACACAAATAATTGTTTCTCACAATATCTGTTTCATTAATTTGTATTTCAAGGTTCAAGTTTATTATTACAAACACTATTTGACGCACCAGAAAACTTAAATATAGCAATACTTTCATCGTTTTAGCTGAACAGTAGAAAGATGGTCATTCCACCCAAATTTTTTAGTGCTCTTCCAAGTACCTGAATGCGAAGTTGTAGACCACATAATGTCAACCAATTCCTTTTTCGTTACATGAAATTTTAGCGGCCGGGTTTTCTCATTATAGGAAATTTAAAATATGTCTTTCATTCCAGAAATTGTAATTTAGGTTTAATTGATTCCATTCTAACGTAAATATAAAATGATTTGCAAAAGCTTGATGTTATTAGGTGAGACACGAATATAATAAATTCGAAATCGTTCGATCTTGAGGCACGCCTTGGTAACAAAAACGTAAATACAATTGGATATCTGTCGAGTTCAATAAGAAACGATTATGCGTTTGAAGCAAGATATGATAGAACTGGAAAATAGAAGAATAGAGAGAGAGTTTCAATGGTTATTTCTGTTGGATTAATTAATTAATTTTCTCTGTGAATATAAAAAAACACCAGGTCTTCAATTTTATTTCACACTTTCATAGTACAATGCAAAGAAGGAATTTCTGAATACTGTGTATATTGAAAGATCCTTTCCCCGTTGCAGAAATGAGATGATGGAAGGTGTGTAATTCGATCCCGTGATATTGCAGTGTACGTCTGTGGAAACTGACTTCGACAGGAAATGAGACCGAACTTCATTAAAATCTGCTGTGTTGTTATTGCAAAATAAACCGCAGACAATGCACGATCTCCATTAAAAAATAATTTTCGGTATAAACCGCTTTGTGGTGTGACAAGTATTAGATCCAATAGGAGAATCCTTTCAGCTTAAAAAGATTTTAACGAAGTTAAAAAGTAAACGGTTAACTCTCTTTCGCACCATAATTATGTGGAAATGAGGAGGTCTCAGTTCTATTGGCAAAGGTAGATATTATTTTACGTTCAGTTGGTTACGCTTGAGCATTTCTCCCAAAATTTAAAATCACGCTGTATAGCAAAATAAACAGCACCCTAGGAAAGTACTGCTTTGTAGCTTTCATTTGAACGGTCACACTCGTGCATTTCACTTTTAAAGTTGCAACACGCCTGTAGATTCGGTATTGTACCATTTTATTTGAAAACTCCGTGGCTACCCAAAATCGTCCAGAAAATCCAAAACTTCCAGTTTAGCCATCGCAGTCTATGGTATAGTTTGTTGTATTTACTTTAAAGTTGTCTTTATTATCTTTTGTATACATTCTTAATCGTACCCTTTGTGTTCTTAGATTAAAACTGGAAGTCCTCAGTTTAATTAAAGATCTGTTATCTGTACTGAATCAAAGAATGAGTTAGAAGGAACGGTTTAAATAAAGCCAGCCGAGGTTACCATTGACAGGGATAGAGCGACTTTCATGTGACCTTGAAAAATAAACGTAAAGACAGAACGTGAACAAAAATGCAAATCGTTTAAAACAAAAACACAAACGAGCGCGAAATTTCATTGGCTTAGCGAACGCAGATGCAAACAACGTCATCTCTCCAAGGAACTTTCTGGAAAGCGATCGGCATTTCGCTCTGACGTCATTTGAAATGCAGTAATGTTATTGGGCAATCGAACTGTTTACTGTCCATATTAGGAGTTTCCTTGGCGGGAATAAGGGAGAGGCTTTGTTTTAATCTTTCCAAACATTGATCCGTGAAACAAATTGTGAGCTATTAGCTAAACAAACGTTTTATTTAAAACACTATGGTTGCTCGGTTTCTTAAGATTATGAAAAAACGCGAACGCCACTATGTTGGACATTAGGACATTATAAAAGAAAGAAAAAATACCCCTTTTTCTCCTCTCTTCTGCCCAATCAAGGATTGAACGGACCTCAAAGGCACTCATCTTTATGTTATTTTTATTTATATACATACATATATTTTTTTTTTTTGGGGGGGGGGGCAGGAGGAGGGTGGGGGAGGGGGAGGAAGTTGGGTGAACTTCGAAAATTGAGCACAACAGTGAAGCACACCTTGTAAAGAAGACGACGATCTTCCGACATCAGCTGCAATCACCACCTTCAAATTCAAGAAAAAGTACCTATTAGAAATGTATCTTTAAAATATAATTCATATATGAACTCTTGTGGCCTTAATAAGCATTTTTGTAAGTGAGAACCCTGCCGTCTTGGCAAGATAGCTCATAGTGCGTTTTTGTAAATATTCACCTCGTTTGGGAAATCTCTTGACGGGGACAGTGCGATAAATGTCTGTATGATAATGGGTATCAATGTGCACATTTTCTTTCTCCACTGTTTTGTCTTCAAGAGATAGCGAAGCTAGTACTTTTCAGGGCTTGACATCATTGCTAATGATTCGTTTCATGGTGACGACATGCGGAAGTTGTAAGTAAGTCACAAGGACAGGGCGTCCATCAACCGGCAGGTACCTTCCTTGTTTTAAGAAACTGGCATTTTCTACAGATTATTTTGCATAGCTGATAACTTGTACTTTTTTAAAATGTCCTTTCATTTGTCCATACAAAATTTGGATTGTTGTATCTCAAAAACGGAGTTAGCACATTTAAGAGGCTGACTCGCAAAGGGCGATATCGGGTGCCGGCACGACCAGTTTCGTGTGCGTGATAAATACAAGGCTTATCACACCGTTAGACCCTCTGATAACATTGAATTGCCTGGGGTAAAAAAAAAGCATTAGGGAAATTAACATTTCAAAGGTTCCGGGAAACATAAAGTGTATTGAAATGATCACATAAAAGTTTGTAGTATTTTGTAATACGTTTATTTGAACAAGTTTGACAGAAAAATATCACTTTTTTACTAACATTATCATCTTTAAGCCTGCGTTAAACAACTATTTCTTTTGTCCGGGTAGCTTTCACAAAGGAGAGTGAAAAAAGATAATGAAAATGCGATTTAAGAAGGAGCTATGCTATAATAAAATTCGTGACTTATATCGTCATTTGCTAACAATATTAAGTACAAGGCTTTTTCATCTAAATTTTGACAATAAATTTTGAATTTCTTTTAATTTTTGTTTATTCATGTAATAAAGAATTAATGTAATGGTCTTTGTCATTTCCACTTCTTTCAAGGCAATAAGACCTCAAAGCAAAGATCGAATCTCGCATAGAATTAAAGGACCTGAACAAGCCGCGAGCCAATTAGACAGTAAATTTCCGGCAGTATTTTGAGGCTGAAATTAGGAAGGCAAAAGAAAAAACAAACTTAACAATGCAGTTAGACTATAGTACATCATTCTAAATGAGTCTCCCGTTGAAGACCTTTTAAAGGGATTCTGTCGACGGGCCGTGAGACTTGGAAGAATGGACCAATTTATCAACTTAATCCACTTTGGTTGTCATTTTTAACCATTTCAATGAAGAGTGATTTCTATAAATGTTCTCCTCACAAGCTCAATACAGTCATAAAGAAATTATCATCAAATTCTCATACCTGACACGAAACGTAATGTTGGAAGTCAGTAAGGAGAATTAGCAATTGGATCTGAGGAGTTAAAGGGTTAATTAATCAGCAAACCTAAATTTAGATTCGATCTACGTTGAATTCTATATCGATCTCTCAGCAGTGAAACCATTCACGGAACTGGATTACGAAGACAAGAAATGGACAAATACATTATTTTTCAAAATGAATAGCCTGAATATCGTGTAGTTTACTAAACTTGATCCTTTTAGATTTTAGGGATTTTGCGTCTGGGTGAAACCGTCAGAACCGTCATGTTTTCCAACGAAGAAAAAAGGCTTTTGTTGTTAGAATTTAACAGTGCGTTTTTATGTAATAAATGTAATTGAAGGCAAAATACAGCAAAGCTAAAAGGTTATGTGATGTAATGGAGCCAATTTTGTCCTACTGTAAAAACAAAGGCATATTAAACGAGACAAAAACTCGTCAAAGTCGTAAACTATTCTAGTTCAATTTCTTTTTTCTGAAAAGCAATAACAAATTCTGCAAGTTGGAGAATCAGTAGAAGTAAGTCACTCATTTGAATACTGTTATTGAATGCCACTTAATGCCAGAGTTGAATTGTCTGAGTTAAAGGAATTTGAGCCTGGTTATAGTGGTTCATAATGAATTACACTTGTGTGTGGAGCGACCTCCCAAGTAAAAGATTAAATAACGATAAATGCGATGTATTACCATAAAGAGGCAACATGACAAAATGCGTGAGTTACATTTACCTCTGCGGAAGACAAATTTATTACAACTTCCAGAACGTTCTTGAGCTTGGCTCAGCTGGATTTAACCAGGAAAAATCTTTAAATGCTTCCCGAAGTTTTACATTTATAATGGGGTCCTAAAGTTTTCAGAGTTCAGAGCGAAACTACAGGAAGCCTATCTCCTCGAAAGATGTCTTCTATTGCTTCGATTCTGATAGGAAAAAAACAAACTATTTGACCTGCAAGTTTTTTGGAATTTAAAAGTGTAGAAACACATTAACATCATTGCTAGCCGTAACTGGGTAGAAATAGTTAAAACAAGATAAGACGAATTAAAAGTTACAATTACCTGGGAGAGCAACACAAAATTGATGGGCAGATAAATTGCCGTGAACACGAAAAGTGTTGCAAAGGACATCCGTTGCGTATCTGGCTCGCAGGTTTGTCGTATGGTCAAAAGAGCTCATGTAAGTAGGAAACGAATAAACTGTGTTTAATAGACGAAACTTTCAAGTAGCCGTTAGTGGTCTTGCAGAGAAACTCACTTTGCCAACGACTTCTCTCTCTCTCTTTCTGTCTCTCGACGAGAGATACGACAAGATTGTGTCAGATTGCGTTAAAAACCGTGTTTGGAGACATTTTGATCAACTGAAGTGCTTTGCCAAAATGTACGCCGCTTATAGTTATGCTACAAAGATGGTTTCAGCAGTGTTTCCTCTTTCTTTTAATGTGTCATACTCTGCAGATAGGTGGCCAATCAAAAGACAGCGATTAATAATGAACTTCGACAAACGTCACCTAAAGGGTCTTCATTTTACTTGAGTTAAAATTTTTTGATATTTCAGCTTGTATTTGCAAATTCATTGTGTAAATAGAGAGAAAGTTAAGTTGTCAAATGTAGAAAGCATTATTGGTCATTGAATCATTTTGCTGGAGGAATGAGCCTGTCGCCACATAATAACTTAAACTTCTGAAAGGTTTCGCAAAACTGTCTTTTGAATTTGTCAAATTAATGAATTGACAATTATGAACTCTCCCACATGTTGATATGGTAATATTAACATACGCGAAGGCCTCTTTTTTTGAGCGAGGCACGAAGACCGAAAATGGACCTTTCTCATAGAGATATACTTTTTTCGACGAGTTCTGGGGGGAGTACTCAAAAAAAATCGAAGGGGACGTTTAAGGACTCGAATCTATGGCAATCCGATTCACTACTCAGTGCTTCGGATACTCTACCATTATGGTAAACTGAAGACACTAGGGGGTCTAGACCATTGAACTATTGTAGGTACAAGTGACATTTGCCCGTCGCTCAGCTTTTGGAACGTGACGCTTCTATAACAGGAAGAAGATTTGATATTGCAAAAGAGGAAATTTTAAACCTCATTTGGAACCTGACCCCTTTGGTTAGAAAGGTCCCATTCGATTTAGAGATGTTTAATAATCATCATTAAAAATAAGTACAGGTAGTTGAATTCTGTTTAGAGTGAAATCACCCACTTCCCTTTTCTGAATGGAAAGAGGACTTAATTGTGTCGAAAACGGTTTTCTTTAGTGTCCTGTTTTTTTCCCAAAGCTGACGACAGTATTTAATTGTCGACATCGACCATGGTCCAAACATTCCGCTCCTTTTGATAATGAGAAGGAATTTAAATTTCTGGCTTTGCTGCAAAAAAAAAATTACGTCACAGTAAATTGAACCTTTTTATCACAGTGTGATAAAATTGAACAGATCAAAGAGCTTTACACTTGAGAATTAAGGGATTGAGAAACTTAAATTATTTTCCTCGGGATATCATTAAGTGGGCTCTCCGGTTTGAGAACTTGCGGTTGGATTAAGCCTTGTCACTACTGCTTAATTTTCTGTTTGCTTTTTGGTCTCCCTTATTATGAAATTTAAAATAAGCTTACTCGTGAATTGTAAATTATAGCCGGAAGCTGTATTTATTATTCAAAATGCAACTGCCCATATTGGACAAACCGTCCTCGCAGATAATTTAACTTTATTGATTTAGTCGCACTGAAGAATTTTATCCACCACCTCGTAGAGCATAAAAAAATAGCCTCAAAGGAAAATATTCACAATAACTTGCACTTAAATGGTCACAGGTGAGGATTTCCCCCTCAAACTGAAAAGCTGGAATCACCTTGTGCAACTTATTACATAACACCACAGGGAAGTACTGCTCAGTAGCTGCGATTTATACATCTTATTCGATGGTTTAACATGTAATACGCGCACATATTTTGCGAGTTGGGTAGTATTTTTCTGAGCCCCGCAAGGGCGAGGAAAAATACGAGCAATTAGCAAAATGTCCGCGAGTATTATTTGTTAAACAATCGAATAAGAGATTTATTATTCCACTACAAAAAAGGATGTTATTTTGCTTCAATTCAATTTGGTAAAAGTGTTTATAAAAAATGCATCATCTGTCCTTCAGGGCGCATGCGAACGACGAAAACAGCACAAAAGGCCGACCAAATGTTCTTAAATTGAATGGATAAACGAAAGGACAAGAGACAGGCGATGACAAACTAAATTCTCAGGCTTTTGCATCCTGTTGAAAACAACTTCTTTCATTGAAAAACTCCCGTTCCGTCTGTATTTCCTCTGTTCTAAAACGGTCAAACCGGGACATTACAGTATATTACCGTGCCATATTTTGCGCGTTGTCTTGACCATATATGGTAAAGTGGCGTAATAGTGGAACAATAAGATAGCTTACACTTGAGGATTTTACCCGCAGACTGGGAAATTACAACCAGCAGCTTGTGCAGCATAATAAACAGCAACTCACGGGAAGTACTGCTCGCTTTCTAGAACATTTCATTGTCGTGCAGGTTCTGCATGAAAAGTTTGAATTTGCGTCAACGGGTTATTTATAAGCGGAAACGATTCCGTGCAAGGGTCCCATTCGGCGTTATGATCTCGCTAGAGGGGGGAGAGGTTGGTCATGCTGCGAGGAACCGAGCTTCCTGGCGATTTATCATCGATCTACTTTGAATGATAGATTGAGTGAAACGGTCCGCAACATAATCAGCGACAGAAAAGTAAAAAGGATGCTTCACAATCCGCACATTTCAGTAGGCAAAAGGGCGCAGTGAGGAGATCGTTTTAGAATCCTGAAGGACACTGTGGTAAATCTCAGTTGGATATTTGAAAAGAAAACCATTCATAAATTATTTTGAAATCCTTTAGAATCGGTCTTCTCCTTAACTTCGGGCTTTTTTTCGCGAAAATATTGAATTTTGAGTTCTCATTAAACATTGTCGTCCCTTAATTTTAGTTCTACTCAGGTCAATAAGGGAACTCAAAAAACACTCATTTTTGTTGAACTTCAAGGTTCCTAATTTACAGATATTTTAATGCAGTTTTTGTCAAAAGCGTTCTCGTCATAAATGACACGAGTTCTCTGCTAACTATTAACACTTGCATGCATCAGACAAGTGTTCAGAATTGAAAATTCCTATTCAAAGTTAACGAAGGGCCTTTCAGTTTTATTCAATCTTGCCGTTATCTTTGATGGAGGATTATCACCGTCTTTCCATGCAAGTTCATTAGCTCAAAGAGCTAACGACCTAAGACAAATCCCCTTTTAAATAAATGAATAGCTTTTTTGTATAAAATCGAAAGCCCACACTTTAAAAATCAAGTAAGTTTGCCACTGAACTCAGTATTCAGCTAATAAGTTAGATAAATAGTAAACTGTTAAAAAAATGTTCCAACCTTTACTCTTTTATACTCGACAGCGCTTGTTAAGCAGTGTGTTCTAGAAACAATATTGCTAAACTACAAGGCTCGGATAATTTCAAATGACCGTTAATTTCATTAAAATTAAGAGAGCATTTTACTCTCAAGTAGAATTCTACTCTCATGTGGTAAACGAATTAATATTTGCAATTCATATTTTCTCTCCAAACGAGAAACTCTGCCGTAATTAAACAAAATTTATTTTTCATTTACTACTTTATAACCGGCGTTTTAAAGCAAAAGTCGGCTTCTGATTTGTGCAAGCTTATCAGTGCGAGAGCTTACGACAGAAACAGCAGGGCAACGAAATGAACTCTCGACCTGATATTACAGGTAAACAAACCTGTGCTTACGTGGCAGAAGCGAAATGTGTAGCAACGAAATGTGCATGGAACTGAGTGACAAATGTGTCATCCTTTAAGGTGTTTTTTGAGAATAACATACCTTATGGAGGGAGCAGTAGAGGAGCATAAAATAGACGTTTTGCGTTGTCATTACTTATCAGGCCGACTTCCCGGTTGATGTGATATCGAGTCAGTGCACGGTCTTGCAACTTCGGTGCCGTCTGTTCGGCATACATGTCTCATCTACATATCCTGTATGAGCAGGTGGATAATTGAATGAATCACCTGAAGCCGCGAGTTAATACGGCGTTTTATTTTTCCACCCGCAAACCAGAAACGCCAGTCGACTTGAACAAGTCGGTAACTGGTCTCTTTTTAGGTTACTAATTGGAGCTATTCATGTTGTCATTAATATAATGGATGTGATAACTTGGCTGTCTTAAACTGGTGCAAATGGTCCTCAACGGAGCAGAAACCTGAGTGGGTTCCTGGAACGTTTCCAGTCATTAGCTCTTGAATAAAATTGGAACTAGGGTGCGTTCGATTGACCCTATTTAGCTCTATTCCGAAATAAGAATAACTGGAGTGATGATTCAAACGGTATGTCTAGTGTTTTGAGGCAACAAGGATACGAAAGATATGTTTAAAATAGCATTTAGCGGGTGTTTGACAATTTTAATGCGAATCTCCGTAAAAACGAAGGATTTCTTACTTCTATTCCATGTATTCCTATTCCGGAATACGGTCAATCGAACGCACCCCTAGTGATATTCCAAAGAAAGTAGGCCTCATTCTCTTAACTATGATATAAAAGGAATCGTTTTAGCCCCAAACTTGCTTTGTTAATTCATTCTTTTGCATAATGGGCTATGTTCATGTAATCCCCTTTTAAGACCAACACATTCAAATAAATAAGAATTTTCCTTTTGTTTTTACTGGGTTGCCAAACCCAGTCGGAATCTGCGTTGCATTTCGTCGTTTTTTTTTTTTCCGTGTCGGTAAAAGTCTTGCCTGTCACTCCCCCTGCTTAGTGGTGTCTTTGTGCATAGAGTCTTCTGTGCGTATTTTGTTAGGTTTGAGGGAGCTGGGGAAATGCGTAGATTTATCTGGTGCACACGGGAGGACATTTAATTATTAACCTGGAATGGCGTCGAAAGTCATTGTAACGCGAATGGCGTTTTAGTGCATCTTTAAACAAAATATACCCTTATGGAGCTCAAGAATGGAACGTCAATTGGATAAGCAACTAAGGCGGTTAAAAATAAATATCTGGAATCTTTAAAGCGACGAGTAATGGTCTTCGACAACAATTTCATTTTGTACCGTTGGGATATCAAGTAAGCTTTGTTTCTAATATCTTACTAACTCAGGTATTATATACAATACTGAAGTCAAATGGCAATTCTTTTATGGATTTAACAAGCATTGAAGGAATCGAACGCCTTGAATGCATCACTGTGTTTACTGAAGTCGCATCTAAGTTGTCTGGCAAGTTACATTCATTTTATGACTCAACTCTGCAAAGGTAAAAAAAAATTGGAATGTGACAGTGAAAATATATTTGAGGGAAAGCTTGTTGTCTCTTTTGTGCTTTATTACTTACGGTCAAGGTTCTTTCGAAAAGGGTTGATGTGAACTGTCAGAAATTTATTTAATTGCATATGCAGCTTTGTGACACCGATCGTGTCTCGTTTGCACGCACGCAATTGAAATAGGAAGGGTTTTTTGCCTCTTGTAGCAAATATGTTGTTTGTTTCAATAAATGTTTCGCTGGAAAAGATTTCGGCAAGATTTCTGTGAAATTTCCACCTTTTTAAAATTTATCATGTTGCGTAATTTTCGAGCTTAACAAATTTGCATACGTGTGTTGAAATGTGATACGGGAAATGCACTGTAAGCAGCGCTTAAGTCACGAAAATAAACAGGTCTGTTGGAAGCGTGCTTGAGTTTCAACAAAATGAGCCCCAAAATCGGCAAAAAAATGTGACACTGATGAATAAATAAATGAAGTAGCTGCTATTCCCAAAACGATGGAATTACCTGGTGATAAATAACCTCGTCTTGGAGAGTAAATTTTTGACTTTGCAGAAACAATGGTCAACCTCAAGAGTTGGGCGATTGTGATCTTTGTGTTGAATTCGCACTTTTCTTGCCAAACTTTATAACACTTGAAAGAAAAAGAAAACTAACAAGAACAAAAACCCGGTATCTTGCCATCATTTGACACAGATGCATCACTGTTTTGTGAGTAAACACGCCGCGAAGTCACTTTCGATTACTCGTTTCAGCCAAAAGTACAATAACAAAATTCAACTTTGCAAAAATCTCCCAAAATGTATTTCGCAGATGGTAACTTTTTATATTCGCGGTTTAAAATTCATGTTGTTTTCATGTCGTAAATTTTGTTACTTTATTCTCGATCGACCGTCCTGAAAACTTCCTTCTGCTCTTCCTAAAAACTGTGTATTCAAGATTTATTTACTTTTGCATCAATATTTGTTTTGCATAAAGCAAGCTAACAAAATCTGTACCTTGCTTGGTCCGCACTTGTTAGCGTTAAAATAGAATCTTCGGTCCAATGCTTCTGTTACGAAGGGGTATATTTTTTAGGTCTCCCATCCAGATATTAACACTGCCGGGCAGGGACTAACTTCAGTGACGTTTTGTATTACAAGCTGTCAGATGTGCACGCTTAAACTCGTGGTAGAAAGAAGTTGTGAGGGAACTTGAAAATGATCAACATGTCAGCCCAGAAGCCAATGTGTCTCGATTCCCTTTTATTTTCTTCAGTCTTTCTGGGTTCAGTACTTTGCTATAGTAACCACATGTCTTCTCAGGGGGCTATTTATCTAAGACATCTACCATGGCACTACAATATACAATACCAAAACAATTCCGTGTACTGCTAGAGCTACATATTACGCAAAGACAACTTGAATCTCCTGGAAGACAAAACTCAGCTCAGTTGACAATATGGAATAAAGCGCTGTGTTACTTCAGTACCACACATAAGCAATGCGTGTCTATTTTTTCTAACGATGACAGGAATTTCTTCTTTCTGACAAATGATTAATGGGCCGGTAGCCAGGTTTTTAACCTCAGGAAAGGATTTGTTTCGTCGTATAAACGTGTGAGCCAAAGGGCCTCTGCTGGTACGACTTCTGGGTGACCCCTTACATGGCTTTAATGACCCCCGACTTGAAAAAAAAATTGCCTGTTTTTCTATCGTGAAGCCGCCGTTTAGCCTCATCCGCTTTGTTATATATAAATAGCTGTTTTAAACTTCAACGGTTACTTTTGAAAATGTATGTAGAGCACATACGAAACGTCAAGTTATAATCAAAATGAACGAGTTCAATATGTTTATCACTGCAGTTTGTGTCTTATTCTTGATTAAAGAGGTCTGTTGAGTGATAAAGGGGACAGGGATTTATCCAATGGATAGCGCTATCCACTCTTCGAAAAACTGGGGCCGATAGTTTTGTTTACATTGTCCCCTTTAGCGGCCTCTGAACATATTACTGGAGCTGGGGGGGGGGGGGGGGGGAGAAGGAACTGGCGAAAACGTGTTCAGATTTAAAAGGCTGTGTCACGGCAGTGAATTCTGTTTTGCATAGATTTTTTTTCAATTTCTCGCCTCTACTCGTAATGCCAACTTAACGTTAACCCAGAAATTATTTTTAAACTACGTAAATCAAGGCTTCGTGACAAAACGTGTCACGCAAGCCTGCATAATTTAAGTTACAAACAACGGATGTAGACTTTGAAAGACTGTTAGGCTGAACGGTTTTCAAAAACCCCAATTGCATTCCATCTTAATCATTTTCAATTTTGCCCATTTGTATTTGCGGTTTTATTGAAACTTTCCTTCAGTATTTGATTTAGTTATTTTAATGTTTCACTTTATTTGGTTGCCAATTCCCTGGGGTGCAGGGATGGTGTCATATGTTGGTTGAGTTTACGGGTACTCCGGTTTTCCCCTCTCTTCAAAAACCAAAAAGTTGATTGAATTTGCGTTGTTTTGTTAATTTCAATTTACAGTGTCCCCAATTAGTGCTCCAGCGCTAGAAGATTAGACACTTAAGTAAAGCCCCTTTCCAGTCGCTGAATTTGGCTCAATTTCATGAAAGAGCCCCTTTTAAGTACCAGTGTCCATATCAGTGCCCTAGTTTAATCTGGTCCTTCCCAGACCCCATAAAGGGATTGATCAGAGTAGTGCCAAGCACCAGGGACGGCTACCAAGTCTTAACGGGGTCATGATCTTAAAGGTGAACTAAAATGAAACATTTAGCAGCCTTTTGAGTTTTCTTTGTCATTAAGGAGATAATTGTTTGCATGTTTTCAGTTCGGCTGGTTTGTTCACCATGTAGAAGAAAAGGTATAACCGAAGTAAATTTTAGCGAACGCCCAGTTGATGAAGGACCGATTAGCACTTAAGCATTTGATTAAATGTAAGCAGACTTGGCGTTGCCATGGTAGTCACCCGGTTTAGTGACGTCAACCTTGATTCGAACAACACAACTCCAGTATTTAGACTAGTTTAAAGACCAGTTTTATCCCTTGAATTTTTAGGTTTATCACATAGAGTTACAGGAAAGATTAGAAACACCGTTTACTGTTTGGAAATATCTCCATTGTCTCCGGATGATTTAAGTTTGAGAAATGTGTAAAATATGGAATGTGAGGACTGATGACGTCATTCTCTCAACCCAATATAACATCAAATATATAAATTGAGCTACCTCGGTCGTTATAGCAGAGACCATTGAAACTTGGTTGGCTAATAGTTCTACGGGCAACACACCTGCGAATACCAAAAGTGGCCAGAAAGGCCTTTAATATCAGGGAGGTCTGGAACCAAGTATGTTGCCATGGTAACAAAACTGTTATGTTCATATTGTGGAGCACATCCACTAGAATCTCCCGACGTTTCGGCGACTTCATGACTTCATTATCAAGGTACAAATCAGAGTAAAATTAACAATTGCGAGTTCATGAAGTCGCCGAAACGTCGGGAGATTATATCGCTTGTTTTTACTTTTCTTTAAATTGGTTAAAATTGAAGTTTTCCTGTCAACCGGTCGGTTTCAACTTCAAGATCTTTGTAACTTCATTGAGGAAGATCAAGCCTCGAAAAGGTAAAAAGATAAATGAAATTTTGTCACGGGAGAAGCTTATGGAAGATACATAAGCCACAATGTTGTGACAACGGCTGTTTTTATACTAGACGTGTTGGGCAAACATTTGTTGTTCGTCTGGTTATCGGCGTCTCTAGCGGCAGGTTAGTTTTGCAGGTTGCAGATTGCAGGTTGAAATTTACTGTGACTGTTACATGAATAGCTAACCTTAGGCCTAATTAGGCCTAAAGAAACGTTTTTAGGCCTAAGGAGGCCTAAAGAAACGTTTTTAGGCCTAATTAGGCCTAAGGTTAGCTATTCATGTAACAGTCACAGTAAATTTCAACCTGCAACCTGCAACCTGCAAAACTAACCTGCCGCGTCTCTAGTATAAAGACGAGCACGAGATGCATTATCCGTCTAGAAGAACTGTCTTTCGTTGTGCGTCTTGAAAGCTTTAGCGAGTTTCCATAAGGATAAGTCAGAATCCAACTGCGAGAAGAGAAGTGAAGCTACAAGAAAGACAGAGACGAATTTCAATCAATTTACAAATGGTAAACGGCTCCGCGTGCACTATTGAGTTACGGTGCACGCGGGAGGTTGCTAAGCACGAGAAAAGCGTAAGAGTCGCTCGAGGCGATAGCCGAAAGCGAACTCTAGCTTCTTGAGTCATCTTATTTGGTATTTTTCCCGAGCTAGTGATGGGAGAAAATTGGAACTTGTCCAAGAGAGAGGATTACGTGCTGTCTTTAAGGATAGTAAATCTACATATAACCAGCTACTGCAACCTCGTTCCCAGGCTCTCCCGGCAGAATTATGAAGTGCCCGCCATTTATGAATATTGGTCTACTAGACGAATAACACGAGAGACACATAATTCGTCTGGACGGATTATGCGTCTCTAATATAAAAAGGGCCAACGTTCATTTAAATTTTGTTCTGCTCATTTCATTTGGTGTTAGTTATCAGAGATTTTGCGCAACGACGATGGTTACCCTTGAGATAACCAGAAACGGAAGCTGATATTTGTCGAAATTCATGTCTTATAAATGTCGTGAAATTGCAAATTTATAATCTACGATTTTTGGTTTTGCGCGTAAAAAATAGAGGTGTGAATAAAAAACGCATGTGCGTAACAACAGGATCGGTTTTCCTTGGCAACAAAAACCGGCTTTAATAATTGACAAGGGTGCGTTGAAAAATCACAGGTACCATTGCTAGCGAAGAATGCGTTACCTTCAAATTCGAAAATACATCGTTTTTAAAGGAAATTTTCTGGTTTAAAATTTATGAAAACGATGCTTTTCATATTCGGAAGACTAAGTGATCTTTTCTTTGATGACTTTAGGAGGTTTTGAAAGATCCCGAAGATTGAGCGGTGAGCATGCGTGATTTGTTGTCTCGAACGAAAGAAAGAATCAATTGATGAAGTCAAAAAGTTATCGGATGTGATTCACTGAGCCACTGTGGTCGTGTTTGTCGCAGTTGCGAGTTCAACATGGCGTCGAAACAATTTCTTTTTGCCTCATTTTTGTATCTAATTGTGATAACTGCACTAGTAGACTGTGAGATCTACACAGCTTTGTCCCATTTGCAACGTCTGGTAAATATTGAAATGGAACTATCGGATGCTCTCGATGATTATATCGCCGAACAAGAAGCGCGTTTACACAGGTTAAAATCATTTGCTGAGGACGTAAACATAGCAATGGAACAAGCCAAATCAGACA
>NC_090882.1:16313132-16328132 GCF_036669935.1 Montipora foliosa | reverse complement strand
TGTTTAGATCTTCCGTATTTAAACTATGATAAGATTGATAGGTCAGAACCAGCAGTCTCTTAACATAATACAAAGAAATGGGATTCCATTGCCTCAATTTCTTGATCTCATCTGCTGAAGTGGTCATAGGTAGCTTACAAACAACCCTAATTGCTCTCATATGAATACGTTCAATATCCTCCATAAGTGACGGTGAACAACAATATTATATACTACACTAGGAATAATTGAGTTAAAATAAATAGATTCCAAGGTGGACTGAGGCAGGAATTTGATTCGTTTCAGAACAGCCAATAGACCACTTTCGATATATTAAAATTAAGTCCTAAACAAAAGGCATCATCTCGAGGCTCTGGGGAATAAACTCATACAAATCCTTATATTTATTCCCCAGAGCCTCGAGATGATGTCTTTTGTTTAGGACTGAATTTTAATATATCGAAATGGGTCTATTTCTTATTAAATAAGGTGTGAAGTGAAGTGATGCGCGCAACCTTCCCAACAACTTTTGACCAGGATTGTAGCTTCTATTAACTATATTAGCACAGTTCAAAGACCAGGGAATATCGTTGGACCAGGAAAGTTAGGCCAAGAAACAATGTTTTTCCTTTCGTCGATTTTTTTTAGTTTACACAATTTGCAGAACAGAGCTCGTACGTTACTGAAACGAGCTTTGTGACTGGATCAAAGAACGAGCGAAGAAACAGAAAGTAAGAAAATGTGCAGCTAATGCAATATCGTTTTGAATAAGAGGAAAGACCCTACTTCGGTTATTAGTACAGTAAAACTTCTTAAACTTAAATGCATCCTTGTTTTATAGGATCTTGAGAATTCTTCGCTTGGTCAGCTTGGAACCGGGAACAGGATCGCTACTGTTCTCTTATATGTACGTAACTTATCGAATTTCCGTTAGTATCGCACGTAGTGTTATGTAATTGTCATTTTACAGTACAATTGTCATCACACCATGATAGGACATGGGTGTTCTGTGATGTCTGTCGATCATGTAGTGCAATGCTGTTCAGTTTGTATCACGTAATTTCGTAAGAACAAAGCCTGGGTATCTGGTGAGGGGGGAGTGGGGCCGAGTAAAGAGAGGAAGGCCTTTTATTCCCTTTTCTCTTTCTAAACCAATCCTGGAAAACCTGATACTCAGGCTGGTAAGAACACTTTTAGTGATCCCGTCTTCGGCATAAGGAGATCAACTTGTGCATTTGCTACAGAGAGGATTAAAGCTTTGATTGCGTGTACGAAAAGAAATGCAGGCTGATGCTTGTCGTAAGAATGCTCTTTATTAGAGGTCGCTCGATATCTGAAGCTACCATTCAATAAATAAGCAAGAAACCGAGATAGTTTTATTTTTGACGAAATGCAAATGTCAGTCTACCGTTTGCCGTCTCCTTACTGACAGCAAACGGGAAACGGCAGCAACTACTTGTTTTAAAAACCTCGAATCCTCTTGTTCTAACTATTTGACGTTCCCAGATGACGGATGTTGAAGCTGGTGGAGCGACAGTGTTCCCGTATGTTGGAGCCAGAGTTAAACCTCGAAAGGTAATCTGAAAATACCCTTAATCGTATCTCAGATAGTACGAGCGCCATGATTGGTTGATTAAGTGGGCCCTTGGTGTGCATTCACGTGATTAGAGGGCCATGTTGGTGTACAAAAAAAAAAGGCAAAATGTCGCTCGCTTGCCAAATTCCTAGAAGACTTTTTTGCTATTGTTCAGTACAACCAACATGGCCACCACTTTGATGACGTCAGGTGAGGCCCTCCCAGGGGTTTTGGGGAAGAAGGGAACATGGCTAACTTGAACTGGGGAACAAGGGAACAAAAATAATTGAAAACAATTTTAGGGATCAAAAAGTTGGGAACAAGTTTGAAAGTAATTTGGGGAACAAGGACCCACGAGCAAATATTTAAAGGGAACAAGGGAACATGCACCCACCCACCCCGCCCCCTTCCCCTGGGAGGGCCTCTCAGGTGCAAGCCAAGTATTCTATGTTACCAACATCGCACGCAGGCAAATAAGTTGAAGTTGCCATACCAAAATCGCTGTGAAAAAAGGTGTAGATGGTTGTTTTGACCAAGTCGCAAGTTGCGAATTTGATTTCTGGCCTCTTCCAGTTTGTCGCAAGGAAAAGCATCTTCCAAGTGATAACCTTGACTTTAACCAGCGATAAATGGTACAAATTATTTGGTTCCGCAACGGAAAGAACCAAAAAAATCTTATTCCGATGTTGACGAACGTTTTCTGAAAGAAACAACTTGCGATGAGGCTGTACTTCGTTCACTTATCTTTATTTTTGTGCAGACCAGAGAAGCGTTTTTGTGAAGGAAAACAAACAAGAACCACATTGAATGGAATGTAGATCTGTTCGAAACTCATCATTGCTGAAAATTAGAGATAAGTGGAATTTATCAACTTTTCCTTTTTTTGCACAGGGTAACGCCGTTTTTTGGCACAACATGCTTCGATCAGGCGAAGGGGATTTTAGAACACGTCATGCTGGCTGCCCTGTGCTAAAAGGGTGGAAATGGGGTATGTTTTGATATACCTGGGTTGTGCAAAAGGACTAGGGCGAGCTCAGTCGCCCCAGTCTCGCCCGGCGTATAAATATAATTCCAACTTCGACGAGTTATTTTGAGCAATTTGTGGAGAAATTCCAGTTAAAAAGAGCGAGCGTTTTCATTCGAGACTTCCTGCTTGCAAGGCAAACATAGGTTGACTTTTCTTGGCACTCACGTGATCCGTAACGAAGTAATTGTGAGGTAGAATAGCCGCTCTTTTCGATTCGAATTTTGATCTGCTCTACATCAGAACTCTTCTGTGTCAATACTTCTGCGCTCAATTCTTGCTTTATGCGACCAAACTATATATTTTTAGGTATCTACCTCACAAGGGTGACTTTTCTTAATTTTACAGTTTCTAACAAGTGGATCCACGAGTACGGGAATGAATTTACGCGACCTTGCTCACTGTCGCCGGACGAATAACACCCAAGATGGAAATGATTTTGATTACGAGGACTCCTGTCTTGACGCTCACGGAGCTGTTTAACTTTTTCTGTTGGAGAGGTCATGAACTAAACACCTTGTGCAATAAGCCAGTTCGCAGTTTCAAGAAACGATTGCACCCGTCGGGATAAAAACAAGCATATAATAGACCATTTCCGAGTTCATGTCTGCCTCCTTTTCAAAACGAGTCTAAGTGCAAAGTTTTTGTTGTGAAAATTTGTTTTCATTCATATGTAAAGTAGAACTAATTACCATCACAAAAACTTCCCACTTAGACTCGCTTTGAAGAGGAGGCAGACATGAACTCGAAAATGGCCTATTGTCTTTTTTGTTATGGTAAAAAGTTGCAAGAATATGAAAATCTTTCGGGTTTTTTTTTAAAATGTGCTTGTTATTATCCAGACGCGCGCAGGTTTTTTTAAACTCTGAACTCGCTTGTTAGTTGTGAGCTCATATGCTTAGTATTCCGCTTCTCTAACTCCCAGAATGCGATGCTGATTGGTAATTCGCAAGTCGTTGGTTCGAATGCTGCCTTGCACTCTAATTTTACAGATATGTTTTTGCCATTTGCCTGGCAAACTTGTATTAAAATTTTGAGGGAGTTAACTTGATCTCGGTTCGACTCCCATACCGAAACGAGTTCTTTCCGGTCCTCTCTTATCGCTCTGTATTTGATCACACACACGATACCAGTGTAACTTTTCCCTAAAGTTCACTTTTACAAGATTTTGCATCGGGATCGTGTAAACGAATAGAAAGCGATTAAGGAAAAAACAGGCCCGGGTTGCTCGTAGCATGGTTACCGCTAACTAGCGTTAAACACCATGGAAACCTATCGGTTTTGATACCTCTAAACCAACGATTGGCGCTAACCAGTCTTCCAGCACTACAACCTCCATACCCAAGAATGTACAAAATGTGTGTACTGCGCGCAGAGTTCACCGAGCCTAACAATGAACCTCATGAAATCTAGCTGCAAGAAACGAGCTGTTCGTAATAATCCACCTGTTGAATCTGCGCGAGTATGAATAAGCTGGAGAAGATCTTGAGATGCCCAAGTATCAATATTCAATCACAAGCACGTGGACAGAGACCTCATCAAGTGTTCTTTCAGTTTACTTCTCACATTGCTAATATTATAAGCCGCTTGGCTACGGCAATTAATCTTGGAGAATTTAAGGTAAATTTCTAGAGAAAACGGCAAATTGTACAATAACATTCTTTTTCTACCCTAATTACGTCTTTTTACTAAAAAAAAGAAGATTGGAAAAAGAAAAACCAACGAATGAAATAAACAAAATAGCGGTTGGTTTTTTTTCACATTGCACAAGGCCTGTGAACAAAGAAAAAAATTGTTGGGCGTATTTTAAAAATAATTTCACACAAACGTACCTTACTAAGCTGATTCCCCACTTTGTTATTGTCTACATATTTGTTTTCCTCCTCTCGAGACAATTGTAAATACTCTTAATTGTGACGAATTGTTCCCAAGTTGTTATTTCGTCGATACAACCTTGTTTTAGTGAACCATAACGCAGACAAATCAATTTATCAATTTTTGCAAGCACGGACACCTTACCAAGTCGCTACCGTGAACAGCAAGGCTCGTTAAAATAGATAAACCAATGTCTCGAATTAACATGTTTATGTTTTGCGATGCAGAAATATTCTAGCAATACAATCACAGATCATGTCACGTCCCCATCTTCCTCACGGAAGAACTTACCAACCACTTAACACGATCCATTTAAAAAAATGAAAACACTACTGCCACGTCCAGTCCAAAGTCACTCAAAATATTGAATCTAATGAATTATTTCGATTTCTCATTTTTTCTCTTCCATGTTTTTGCTTCTTCTTTTGGCGAAGAATCCGCTGCCCCCTCGTTTCTCGCCTTTCTTGCTTGGTGAGGCTTCGTCTGTTGACTTATCCACGAGGTTTTCCTGGATGTTTTTTATCCATAGGTTCATGTCATCCTAAAAGGAACAAAAGAAACTTAGACCCGAGGGAAAAGAAGGCCAGCTACGCAATCCGCACAGCACAGTTTTGACTCAACTTGATCACGTGCACAATGTGAGATAAACCGGTTGATCAACCGGTTGATAAACGGGTTTATCAACCGAGTCAAGCTTATGACATTCAAGCGTTGAACTCTGGTTCAGTGTAGGGTTTTGTTTTAGTTTAAAATTTTCCTTATTTGGATGTAACGTAGCTCGTGCATTTTCCCGCGCGTGCAGCTTCGATCTCATTTTTGTCCATATTTGGGCATAAAATTGGTGTCCTAAAACACCCAGCTTTGTTCCAAGGAAAAGAGTTTCAAGTTTAACGCTTCAACTTCACGTGCTTCTGCCGATTTGATATGGTAAATTGATCACTGTAAAGGAAATTTGAAAGCCAACCTTTTGAGCGTTAGCCGTTCGCTCGAAAAGTCAGCTTTAGCATTTCTTTACGTTAGCCAATTAAACATATCAACTCAGGCGAAAAACCCTGTCATTGCTGTGCCCAACTGCCGAGCCTGTAAGTGAAATCGAGGCTGGAGGTGGTCATTGCTTTGATACAAATGTCACTGCTTCATAAGGGTTGATGCTTATGTCGCCTTTTCATCTCGCTGTCATTGCGGGACTGGTTACTAAGCTCACAGCTGGGATGGACCAAGTCGGCTAACTAAGGGTGCGTTCGATTGACCGTATTCCATAATAGGAATACATGGAATATATATTTGACCTCCTTCGTTTTCACGGAGATTCACATTAAAATCGTCAAATATCTGCTAAAATGCTATTTAAACACATTTTTATTATCCTTGCTGCTTCGAAACGCGCCAAAAATACCGTTTTCATCATCACTCCACCAAATAGGGTCAATAGAAGGCGCCCTCTTTGGGAATAAAACGTTTTCTTTAAATCAGAATGCTACATTACAAGACGAATACAATACACAAAGAATCTTAACCCCTGGAGATTTGAATAAGGCACACATTGAGTTAGCCGATTTGGATTTGGTCGGGAAAAAAAAATAAAAAGGCGAACGTTTTACAAACCTCGTCTTTCGCTTGGAACAAAAACTCTTGACCAACGTTTGTCCTGCAAGTAGAAATAAACGAAATAGTGAATCAGTAAGCATTTACTTAATAGAATCCTAGTGAAATTTAACTTAAAAGTTGACCTGGATCTACTTTTCGAAGAACGTGGTGATCGCTATTCAGTAGCTTATGCATGTCAAACAAGATAAGGGGTCACTTTTATGAAGTGGAAAAGAAAATGACGAAAACAGCTTTGAAGAAGCTTATTTGAGACACCAAAATGTCCACCCGTATTGCAGCTAGGTTTTACCAGGCAAGGGGGCATCCGGAGCCCTCTACTAAATATTTGAGGGTAGAGATCATCATGAATATTGTTCCACACTTTAATACTTCACTGATTATAATCAATGACGATGGCGGTCAAAATTTCTTTTAACACTAACGATAACTTAAATCTTACTTTTACATCAGAAAGCCTTTTATTGCTTTCCCTCGTCACTTACTGATGCACATTGCTGGAATGAAATATCTTGCACCATGACACATTACCACGGAAAAAAAAAAACCTGTCTTTACCTGAATCTGAAGACATGTTTCCTCTTCGTATAATCAGTGGCGACCTCCACAAAACCCTCTAATGTTGGTAAGGTATGGGCAGCCTCATGATCCTAAACAAAGACAATGCCATGATACGATTTGAGCTTTTTTGCAACAATTCACAAGGACACTTCCTTAGTCAGTCCTTCCTCACCTAGACGCAACATATTTTTTTTCCCCACACCCCTCGACTCGTCGCTTTTATTGGGTATTCGAGTATCAGTTAAAAAGTCGTAGTCGTTTATAGAGCGTTTTCATATGACGTCACGGCGGCCATGTTGGTGTTCCAAAACAAATGCATGGCGGCCATGATGGTGTACCAAATTAATCCTCTGGGATTTAAACTCTATTTTTGTGCAAATACTTTCTTTTGTTTCAGTATTCCAATATGGCTGCTGGTCACGTGAGTGAAAAACGCTCTTTACCACGACATAGGTAGAGAGAGGAATGCATCAATGACAAAACTACTTTTTCGTTTACAACGAAAATGCAAAAGATTTTCGACCCATGTCTCTCACTGGCTTTGTCAACGGACAAACGTCTGTCAGTTTTGCCGACTTTAAGTACACAAAAAAAGCAGAATTTCGAGGAGCAAACGTTCAAATACGTTTAATTATGGTGAAGATATATCAAATAATAAAATATTTAAGGCTCAGTGAACTTTAAGCCCAGTACATTCATTCAATGTGATCACTCACCACACGTGCAGTCTTTTGATCTTTGTAGAAATGAATGGACATATCTTGCAGCACCACATATAATTGCTTCCATTGTCTGGGAGGAGAAAAGAACAAGTTAGCCTGCCAGATCATTTTTGAATCGTTGATGAATGCCTCGTTAAAAATCCGTCTAAAGAAAATCAATCATCACTAATTTTCGCGGCTTACGAGGACCATAAATATTATGTCAACGAACGAGGTAACCAAGGGCACAGTACCAGTAAGTGTAATTTCTACAAGAGGTTCTCCTCGAGCGTCAGTATACCTGATTGATGCTCTTTTGTTGGGACCATCCATGGTGGGTTTTCTGTGCAAATATCCTTCCATTCGTCCGTCTGTTACGCTCGCATCAGTTTCGCCTGCAATGAAACTCGTCGGTCAGATTTGTCTTATCTTTTCTTTTTACTGACGAGCAATAAGTATGATTTTGAACCAACTCAATAGTCCGGTAAAGCAGTCATGTGTTGTGAACGTATGGGAACAAGAGCATTTACCTCTTTCCTCTGGTGTGGACTCCACCTACAAGTGAATGTAACAGAGATTAGAACCAACGCATTGACGCAACACATGAAATACGACAAAGGTGTCAATGCCGGGAAGCCTGAGGGGTGGTACAGAACGAAGCCGATGCTCGGAAAGCAGTGCGCACCTATTACGAAACTGATACTAGGAGATGGGGAAAATCAATTCAAAAGCAAACTAAAGAATGAACTCCTTGAAATCCTGAAAAACGAGGACGATCGATTACATAAGAATTTCTGATAACAATTCTCAAAATCATAACATTGTATGTTACTCCCCGTATTGAGTACAGTCAGACCCCCGATCTCACTCGGGATATCATGAAACCACACGACAAACTAGATTGCTTCTAGGTTTGTTCCTTGGATATAATTTATTGGACTATTAAATTTTCTTTTCTCCTCTTTTGCCCGCCTCGAATAGCCCTCGCTAATTGCGGGCAAAAAGATCTAATAAAGAATTGTTGTTGTTGGGGATGTAGATCAAAAAATGAATTTTGGATACTCAGACGAGGTGGATTAAGAATAAAGCTGACACCGGAATAGGAGTACATACCAAAAAGAAAGCTAAACAATGTTAACAGAGCGTGGTCAAAGCACAAAGCCAACCACGAAGAAGAGAGTGGTAGGTGGTTTGGGGGCGAGGAGGGGGGTGGGGGAGATCGAGTATCAAGATGACATTGAGAAGAGAGAGTACGTTGTGAATTAGGCTTAAACTGTTAGAAGATGGGTAGAGCACCAAGCTAGCGATGACAGAAGGGTTTTACGGTGGGTGGACAGGACACGAACTGGAATTGGAAGGCAATGCTAGGTATACGTACCCCAGCTGCTTGAGCCGCAGACAATGCTTCTTCTTCAGCTCTCGCTCTCTCCCTCTCCTCCTTTCTCTTTCTCGCTTCTTCTTGTCGTCTTCTTAATTCTTCTTCCTCTTGCCGTCTGATCCTCTCCAACTGTTCCTGTCTTTCTTTCTCTTCCCTTTCTATTCTTTCTCTTTCTTCTCGTTCGCGACGTTCCTGTTCCATCTTGCGGCGTTTTCCTTCGCGAAGCTCGAACTAAAAACAAAACGCACAACTAGAATCGCAATGCTATTTCGAAAAGAATACATTTGTTGTTTGGTTAGATATCCTATTTTATAACTGGGAGAGCAGTGCGTAAAAAAAACCCCTGGCACATTGTTTTCAAAAACCATCAAAATTATTCAATGTGCTCTTCAGATTGTAAAAGGAATCCAAGAGATCAGGGTAGAAGCATTTTAGTGGCTAAATTTACCGTGGTAAGGCGCTCCAAGGCAAGGAATCTTTCTTCTTGTGTGTTGACAAGTTTCTCAAAATTGGCGTGTTTTTCCAGGAGCTGTTCAACTTCATTGAGATCGGTCTAAAAACAAGAGAAAAATCGAACGAAGTTATCACCCAGTAATAAACCGGGAAAAGCATCATTTTGAGAAATTTAAGACAATTTTCGTTGATTCTTAGCGTAGATTTGTAAAATGAAGATAGCGCGGACTTACCCCGAGGTTCTCGGTTTTGAGGTATGGTTCCTGTGAAATCATCCATCCTTCAGCCATATGCGCATCGCGAGCAAACTGCATGACCTCGAGTACTATGGACCAAAAATGAAAACGCGATATTAGTTGCTATTAACTACTTAATAACCGACAGCGAGGTCGTTACAGTAAATCTCAAACTGAGGCCTTGCCGTATTGACCGAGCGACTGCGAGGCCAATACAGCTAGGCCGAGATTTGAGATTATATGGCTAACAGAACGGTTCCAAAGAAGAAAAAATTTGCATAATCCATAATCGGCCCTGGCACTTAGCTGCTCTTAGCCAATCAGAGCGAGCGTTATATCGGCTAGAAACACCAGCCATGTAATAAAGCATATTAAACGTCGCCAACCTTTTTTACAGAAGACGACTCAAGACATCAGGCATGTTCATAGGTGGCGGTGTAAGAAGGCTTTAACCCTTTGACTCTCAGGAGTGATCAGAATGTAAATTCTCTTAACAATTTCAATCTACTGTTAGGTAGACAGGTATTGAGAATGAAAATTATTATCAACTAGGGGGATGTTATCTTGATGAAACACCAAGTTCTCATGACCAGCCACCAAACGAAATCTGTGGTATTTAGTTTGGAGAATGACCTTTTAGATCTCGGAAATGAACGGGTTGAGTATGCCCAAGTTCTACTTTGCATGTGAACGGGGTTTATTATTTTTTTTGTTGAGGTACCTTACATTGTAACCTTAGAGACGAGGTATCTTCAGAGATGCCGAAGTACGCTCTCGGGTCTAGCTTTATCCCCCTCGAAAGAATCAGTTAAGCGGATCAGAACACGATAAGACGTCACGCAAGTCTAAAGTTGACTTGAATTTCTGTCGCACTAAAAGACCACTTTCATAAATGGCGACCACTTTTACATTCTTTTGTCTTTATGTTAATTAGAGCTAGTGCCCTCATTTTGAAGCAAAAATTCTTTTGAAATTTGCTCGTCGTAGTGAGGCTAGAAGGGCTTATTAGCATTAAAGCAAAAGAATATTATATTTGGCCGCCATTATGAAAAAGGTCTTACCGTCTATGGCCTACCTGGACCCCAGTATGAACTCAAATACCTTCCTAAACTATTTCCTTACCCAACTGCAAATGTTCCCATCTCTTGTCCCATTCTAGTGTTAGTTCGTCCTTGTGTCTCCTTAACATGTCCAGTTTCTCATTTATCTATAGTTGAGAAATGTGCAATGATAAATTCAGAATTTCCTCCCAATATGTTTCGGTAGAATATCTTGTACCAGACACTAATTGAGCAATAGAGGGCGTTTGCTGTGTTTCCATAGCCTCATCTAAACACGAGGGGGAGTTGGGAGAATTCGAGACAGTTATGCAAACCCGAGACGCAGTCGAGGGTTTGCATAACTGTCGAGAATTCTCCCAACTTCCCCGAGTGTTTAGATGAGACCATGGAAACACGCAAAGAAGTCCTCGTCTATTAAAATATTTCTCAAAGATAATTCGACAAATGAAGGAAAATTCTTGACGGAAACACATTTTCTTGATACACGCTCATAATTCCTATCAACCAATCAAAACGCACAGAACCAATCAAAATTCGTGTGATGTCACAGCCGTGTTTCCAAACTCTCCTCTTAACACAGCTATTGACCAATGAGAGTGCGCGTACTATCCTAATTATTTTATAATTGCTATTGGTCTATACTTAAACAGTGGATAGCACTGAAGGCGCACTCTGATTGGCTACTCAAACTCCCAAAATCCTTTGCCATTCACCAATTAGCGCTCGAAATTATTGCAATCGTTGCAGGAATAAATGAGTTAAAATCATTTTTTTGTGCTATGTCATCTCACTGTAGGTCTTAGTTTATACTAAGACTGCTATCTTTATCGCAGTGTCGGTGGCAAGCTGCTAAGTATTTGCACAGAGCCGAACACCTATTAATTAAAACATTACCTCCGGGGTGGCGTAATGATCTCTCGCAATTAAATCTTTCCCCATTTTAATGACATCTTGGAAGCTATCATCCCGTGCATCGATCTCGACTTTTCTATTTTGATGTTGTTCCATCAGCACTTCCACTCCGGGTACATCCCTTTTGGAAACAAGAGCCGGAAACAAATTATTATCTTCAAGAGTGCGTGACAAGAAAAACCTGTCTGCGGAGGCCACAGGAATGGTTAAAGAAAAAGATCACTTCACTAGAACTAAAATAAACAGGCACAAAGGATCAAATTGAAAAAAAAAAAAAATACAAATACTGGGGAAAAGAAGAATGAGGATGATTGAAAACGGGATATGCGAGAACGTGCAGAGAAAAATAAAAGTAAAGATAAGTTGAGAAGAGTCAGAACGAAGGCAACTGACAAATGTGGTCTCTAATATACCATTTCCGAGTTCATGTCCGTCTCCTCTTCAAAGCGAGTCTAAGTGCGAACTTTTTGTGATGGTAATTACTTCTACTTTACATGTGAATGAGAACTAATTTTCGTAAGGAAAACGTCGAGCTTAGACTCGCTTTAAAGAGGAGGCAGACACGAACTCGGAAATGGCCCACTGATACTGAAAAGGATAAGACTAACGAGAGAAGACGAAAATTTGGAATTCAGATCTGATAGCTGTACATGCGACATTACAAAGGAACAACGACAATCCCTACTGAAAGATTAAGCAGACTTAACTCGATGTTGTTGGATTACACCAGTTAAAAGGCAATTTAGGCAAACGTCATTTTGCCTTCACACAATCTGTCCTTAAAGGACAGTACAGTTTCGAAACTCACTTGGCTTTCTCGTAGGTTAATATTTGTTTTAGCATGTCATTCATCCACAGCATCTGATCCTGTACAGCCAATAGGAATCTATACAAGTCATCGGCATCGTGCAGCCTCTCGGTTCGTTGTTTCACGCGCCAATTTAGACGTTTCCAAGCGTCCACCACTTCATCTTCCTTGGCCTGAATTTCTTTGGCTTTGTCGCCGGCATAGGCGCCCTGGAGACGACTGGCTTCTTCTTGAACCGCCACGACCTGGGAACAAAAGTAATAACGCAAACGTCACATTAATTTACTAATATGAAATAAGCTCCCAGAAAAAGTAACTGAAAAGAGAGAGAGAGAGAGAGGGAAGCACAAAGTGCATTGTTTCTTTCGACACACTCATCCAAAAAATTGGTTTTTTTTCCCTGAGCGGGACTCGAACCGCAACACCATCAAGGCAACAACGCAGCAGATTAATGAGGTGACTTAGCGGCGTGGGGATCCGTAGGGCCCAATTCTTTCTTCACTTGAGTGTGTATCCTTGCCTCTGTAACCTCACACGGGGCTTAAAATAAAGGAAAGTCAGAAATTTTGAGGCAATTTAAGGCTATACTATACGTAACTGAGAAGAAAGAGAGAAGCACATACCCTGCATTTTACCTTTCGACACACTCATCCGAAACATTTCCGACTTTCATTTCCCAGAAAAAGGTTGGTCGGATAGAATAGTTTCCTACATTGCCTAACCCTAACAATAATTAAACCTCAACTGTAAAGTGCTTGCTACGGCTGCCTGGCTCCAAGTTTAGTCTTTACTATTTACTTATTTGTAAGGCATTTCGCACTGAATTTTACCCATGCTAATTTCAAAAACCGTTTATTGTAAATTAATATTGGTACCAATAAAGATTGATAGTTTTTAATCTTTACCTGGTTACCGAGTGGCGCTAAATCGGCCTCAAAACCAAGGTGAACAACTTGAAGCTGGTGCAAGCTGTTGAGATCACGTCCAAGATCGTCTGTAAGAAGGTTCTCTTTCTCGTGGATCATGGCCAACACTTCCTTAGCATCATGGAAGTACTTGTGAAGCTCACGAGCGGCTTCTAACATCTGGAAATAAAAGATTGTAATAAATACCTTAAATAGACTTAAAATAACGAAAAGAGGAAGAACGATTCTTAATTCAGAGTCGGACAATCAACTCCAAATAACCTATTTTGCCAATCAAGTAGAATCAGGTATGATGTACACCATTCAATGAACCAATCAAAACCCGAGGAAATAAAGTTGTAGCCGCGTCTAAGCGCGGGAAAGTAGACTGAAGCAAGTCGTAATTGAATATGATTAGGTTTTGAATGACTTAAAGAGTTTTGTTTCGCGGGCAAGATTTCAAAAAGTTCAAGCGACCCATGTTTGTTTTGAACTTGATGACACGTCGTGCAAAATTTAATAATAGTATTTCTGTGACAATGCATACAAACGAGCGTGTACATCTGCAATCTCAATCGCAAGTTACAAGAAGATAACAATATTGGTATACCTTTGTCCTAGTTTCAATGAGTTCCAATAGGTCGGCCCAGGACTCATTTATCTGATCCTTCCACTCGGCGATAGTAGCAGCGTCAGAGTGGCCTGTGCCAATTAGCTGGTCGCACACCGCGTTTGTGGCAGCCACGCGCTCCGATCCAGTGTTTGTGGTGTCCCGAGCAAACTCGCGAAATTTTTCGATGAGAAGCTGTTGAAAAATAACGACAAAATGATTCAATACGGAAAGGTCAATTGATCCTGGCTTCTAAAGATTAAAATGAAAGTCATACACGAAACTATTAGTCAAATTTTTAAGAGACAACTACGTCCGAAACTGTGCGAGACACTGCGCATATTTCTGCCCCTCCTCCTTTAAACGTAAAACGTGACTTGGTGGCCCTGGACATAGACAAGATGGGAAGAACTTGCTGAGGAAAGGACAGGCTGGAGGAATGCACTCCGAAAAGGAGGCGAAGCCCTGGAGGCCCGATGGCTCGAAAAGCTGGCGATACAAAGACTAGCCCTGTGACACTAACATTGTACTATGCAAATCTCTCGAAGATTGTTTGTTTTGCCTTTAAACGTGATCAAATAGAAAGGGCATGTACCTCCACTTGAGCAAGATCTTGTCCGATATCCTGAGAACCCGCCACAATCTCTTTTTCTGCGATCCATTGCTCCAAATCGTCAATTTCACCCTGTAGTTGGTAAAGTTTGAGTGTCTCGTCAAGCTTGCCTCGCCTTTCCTCAGCCAAATCTTTCAGTCCTTCATAGAGTTTGTCCACTTGTGCTTGGCGGATCTTGACTGTTTCGCTTTAAAAGAAAGTTAAAACGTTTCATAAACAAAGTTACCTCCTCTGAGTTTAAGAGCAACATAAAGCCTCTTTGAAAAACAAAGAAACTACTTTGAATAGACCAAAATTCAGTCCTAAACAGAAGGCATTACATCTCGAGGCTCTGGGGAATAAATATAAGGATTTGTATGAGCTTGTTCTCGAGTGCCTCGAGATCATGCCTTTTGTTCAGGAGGAAATTTTAATATAATGAAAGTGGACTATTACTACACAAAACTAGAAGCACCGTGGTGCAGCAACACCGAAAAAGTTATCAGATGCTCATTGGTTTGACTTGTGATTGGAAAACTTGGAGTTTTCCAGGTATGCTGAAGTCAATACTGATAAGTCCATCATTTCTTAAGTCCAAAAACTGGATGCAGAAATGACCGCCAACGAGATAACCTTTTTGTTTGCAGTAAGAACAAAATTTAACACGAGGCAAGCCGCGAGCACGGTTACGACCAAAATAAATCTCACAAAGGAGAGGGATGAT
>NC_090882.1:16288132-16308132 GCF_036669935.1 Montipora foliosa | reverse complement strand
TTTTTTAACAGATAAAGGTAACTTATTCCATGAACGTACAGCTCTAGGAAAAAAAGAGTACTTGAATGTGTCAGTTCTAGCATAAATACTTTTAAACATTAGTTCAGTATTTCTTAAATTATAAGATTCGAGTTCATAAAATTGTAGATAACCAGACACATCAAGGTCATATTGACCGTGTAGACATTTAAATAGGAAAAGCAGATCCAAGTAAATTCTTCTTGAAGAAAGTGACATGAGGCCAGTTTTCAATAAACGATCAGAATATGATAACTTGCTTCCAACCATAAGTTTGGTAGCACGACGCTGTACACCTTCAATCATATTGCTTAAATAGGCCTGATGGAGAGACCAGACTTGTGAAGCATAGTCAAGATGAGGTCTAACAAGATGAATATAAAGCTTTTTGATTACATCAGTATTAGCGTGGGTTGCACAAGTTCTTCTAATTAGTCGTAGCACTCTATTAGCTTTATTTACTTTGTTTACAATGTGATCATGCCAGGAGAGCTTAGTCCTGTGAATCTTCCATTTATGAAACACCACATTCTCCTTTTCTTCTTTCATTTACTACTCTCTTGTAGTTTAGTGGCAGAGCATAGTTCATAGATCTTGTAACAGCACTTGCTACAAGTACTTTTTAAATACCAATGTGATTAACAGAAGTGTTCTTCATTTAATGGCAGATAAACCTCAACAATAGACGATTCCACTTTCCCAGGGGATTATAAACAGTTAATGGCTGAGGTTTTTGTGATAACTAGAATAATAAAGGTCGAGGAAGGGGTTATCACCCTTACTGAGACCTTGATTATTCTGGATATCACAAAAACCGAATCTCATAATTATTGTTTTATTATACATTGAATGAAAAAAAAAAAAAGGTCACCACAGTGAGTGGAACTGATAATTTATTTCTAAACATGTAAAAATATACAAATCAGCGGCACATAATTCGATTGACAAAAAATTCTAAGCATTGAGTAAAAGCTGGTTGCGAAAGTAAATTACAATAAGTCCAACTGAAGAAAATAAACGTGGAATTTATGTTTTTGCTCTTCACTGACGGCATGCAACACAAAGTGCACAAACTTGACATGATTACCCTTAGAAATCCTGCACCGCAGTCATACATGACATGATTACCCATGACATTGAGTGTCTTTGACATGCTTATTGTATAATCTGCAGCTAGATGGTGTCACAGGCGCGGACTTCGAAAATTCACTGTACGCTTTACGCCAATCATTCAGAAAAGAGATGGTGACTTCAATGTATAATAATTGTATGCTATCAGAGTTTGTTACAATACAACACATACTTAACTAAGCACTCCCTAGAGGGTGCAATGACAACTGTTAAGAATCCCGACTGGCAAACCAGGCAAACCAGTTGGCAATTACAAGTGCGGTCGAGAAGTTGAACCAGGGATTACCAGGAGCAAATTCAACCAGTGGTCAGAATGAGCCTTGAACCCGGGAACTCCGGATCTCAAGACAAGCATCCTAACCACAAAGCCGCACTGCCTCCTTAACATGAGAACGTTGCTGTAAAACTCTAATCCTGACAAAGATGTTTTGTAACGATAAGTGAACCAAAACCAAATGACAGACAAACCTCGCAGATGTCATCCAGTCTCTCCTTGTTCGCTTGGATTTCAGCCTCAAATGTCCTGTGTTTCTTGACTTTACCTTGAATGTTGCTCAGGTCTCTGTACGTTTCTTCCGAAGCAATCAACAGACGATCATTCAACCAGTCATACATCTGGAAGCGGAAAGAGAAATTTAAAGAATTTATTACTACGGTTTTTGTTAGAATTTTTGCTTGCAGGAGTGACCCACAGGTCACAGGGCAGGTTTTAAGCCGTACATTTGAATAACTTGTCGAAGTACCAAAAATGTTCAAGATTTTGTCTCAACAGGTTTTGTCCGAGATTGCAGATGTGTCAAACGTAAACAAAAATCTTTGCACTTAAAAGACTGTAACAAATATTCATTGTGATTTCCAATAGTCAAACAAAAATGGCTTCTCTTCTTTCTTGATTACTTTCTAAACTGACTTCTTGAGAACACAACACACCCACAATTATTAACAGATGTACATCAAAAGTACATGCAACCTACATCCTCTGCATCTTGGATAAACTGCTGCAATTCCAGTGAATCTCTGAGTCTTTGGAGAGCAGCTGCCATCTTTTTGTGGTTATCACCTCTCCTACAAGGTATTCAAAAAAGTATTGAGGTTTGTTCACTGTATTAAATTTTAACAGATAATTTGTTATTTCCTGTTGGCAACGTAATTCTGACGATTTCCTTGTTTACCTTTGATCAATGCTACGAGCTTTCTCAGTGATCTTGTCAGCTGCATAATGGTTTTCATCATTTAGGCGATCAGCAAACTGGGTCATCTGGTTGATCTTGTCATCATTAGCAATCATTCGCTTCTCAAATTCTTCATGTTTCTTGATGAGCTCCTTGACAGCTTCAACAGTTGCCTGTTTTGAACAAAACTCTTCATTAATGCAAGCTACTGGTGACAATGGTTGTACTACCATAACTACAACAATCACATGACCATACCTAGTGAATGAATTTTGGATTGACAAACTCAAAACAGAAGGTTGACAATCACATCACAAAGAATTCCATAAGAAACAGCAACTTAAGTAATAAAGAACTTACTCCATTCTCCTCCTTTGACAAGAACAGCTCTTGCTGGCCAAGAATGGCTTCACACTGTTTGGAGTCCCGGATGAATAACTAAATGACAAAATAAGGATTAAATTTCAATTGTTGCTAAAGTTAGAGCTATAGTTCAATAACTATAATAAAAAATAAATAACAATGAATAAATCATTGCCATTTCACTTTGTCCCTTTCACAAACAATAAACAAAATTTGTGTAAATTCCAATCAGCTGAACCTATTCAAACCGGCAGGAGAAGCACCAATTGGAAAATTGTGAGTTAGCTGCAGAGTTGAAGTAGGTACCACCTGTGCAATGGGTGACACTTGGCCCATGATCTCTTAGTTCAATGTCTAAACCAAACATATAGATAGCTGATTACCCAGGATCTCTTCTCATTTGAGATAAACCCTTTGACACCTAACCCAGCCTAAACTGGCCAGACTTTGGGGAACCCCAGGACTCAGTGGGTTAAATTGCCTAGCAATTCACTGCTTTTTCTCACAATTACAATTCATTCAATCGGTAGAAATCATTCAAAAATGACCCTTTTGGTTGCCCTTGACTGCGGTGGGCCACTAGTCTCTTATTTTATACTTCTATACCTGATGGTTAACAGCCTGGACTAGCATCCTCTTTCTGTTTTCCCACAAGATGTGTACATCATTCCAGCCTGTTTCCAAATTATCAAGCTGTTCTTTGAGGGACTGTTGTTGAAGATCTGATTCATCTTGAACCCACTTAGGACCACTTAACATCAGCTGTTTGAAGTCAGGCTCACGACTGTCAATCTCATCCTAAAATAAAATGGAAAAAGTTAATTGCACCACCTAGCAGTGAGGTGCCACACTGCAAGTTGTTTAAGACAACTGCTGGGAACAACTGGCATCTAAAGCTCTCTTTTACATGAATACAATGGCAACTGTATACAGGAGAAACTTGTTGGGCTTTGCAGGTCGTTCAGTCGTCATGTCAAACTATTATCTTATTTTGAATTATGTTTGGACAAAATCCTGTAACTGACAATTCAATCTAGCAATGCATGCACAGGGCAAATTACCTTGAGGTCCTCGTGTTCTTTCAACATTTTCTCAGCATCACCCAGTGAGACTGGCATTTCCTCTGAAGCAACTTCATTCTGTGTGTTGTTCAACCTGAAAAGCCAAGTTTTAGTCAGCTCATCATGAACTTATGGAAGAATTTTTCTTACATTTACCACTCAATTTATGTGGCTGATTGCTTTAATGGCTGCCCTGAGCTTCCATAGACAGGTGGGTAGGTACATGTAGATAAACTTAACCTTTTGCAGCAATAATAATAATAATAATTATTGAATTGCTTGAGCGCAGTTCCTTGGGGCATTCCTGTTTTATTATTTTAAGATAATCTTGCCAAGTCTCAGCGTTATGCAGAGCTTTAAAGCTTTAGTTTAATTACAGGAACAGATCAGCAGTTAACCAAAAACAATAATCACAACACTTTGGCCACAGCACACTTAACAGTTTGAAAGTTTGCAACACTATGAATATAGACCACTTAAATTACATTCTTTTGTATTTATATTAATTAGACCACTGCCCTCATTTTGAAACAAAATAAATTATTCTTTGGAAATTTGCTCATCATAGCAACTATAAAGGCTTATAAGCATTAAAACAAGAGAATAATCTTTTTGGCTGCGATGGTGAAAGAGGTCTATTAGTTGGTTGTTGAGTGGTGGTCTTAAAATACGATTGTGTAGAGTAGGCTTAGGGAGTTGACAATTCTACTACGAATCAGGGGAAAGATAAGATTAACCCAGAGGATCTTCTCTTTATCAAGAAAGGTGACAATTCACTAACTTACCACAATTGGAAGTTATCAAGATCAATAACGAAACGCTGCAATTCTCCTGATTCTGCCAAGGCTTCATCCCGTTGTTGCACCTGAGAAAGCAAACAAACACAGGAATTAAAAAGAAAGTCTGATGTTGCGAAGATTGGGAAAAACCTTTAATACATGTATACAGGCCAATAATCTAAATTGGCCACAAACCAGGATTCCAAAGGGGAGGTTTTAGCCAACTGAGCTGAGTAAACAAGAAATTGAGTTGGTAAGATACAGGATATCAAAAACCGCCCTGACTTGTCCTGATGAAGAATTTATGTTCAAAATGATAGCCTTTCATGGTGGAAAATTCATCTATACACCCTTCACAACTCTCTGACAGCAATGTGTTTTTATAATAAGTGGAAAGGAAGTTCTACTCACATTGTCTTTAAGGACAACCCATGTGTGGCTGACAACATCCATCTTATCCCGGATAATAGGCTCTTCAGGTTCCTATTGGGGAAATAAAGAAAAGAAAATCCAGGGATATGAAGTCGAAATGCAAAATGCTTCAAAATTAAGATAATGAGAGCTTGGTTCCAAGTCTAAAGTGAAAAGAAAAAACAGGAAGAATTAATTTAGTTATTTCTTTGAGTGAGTTTCAATCGAGTGTCGCAAAACCAAAACCAAAGTATCTACTTTGGTCGATCAAAAAAGACAGAGACAATCTGGTAAACCAATCAAAACTCAAAATAATTACACGTAGCCTACACAAAGCACAGGAAAATGTGCACGCACGAGCCACAATTGGTTTTGGTTTCACTTCTGATTGGTTGACAAAATGGCACGAGAACTTTGAACCAATCACTGGGTGAAGTAACGCAAAACCAATGCCATTCGCTAATTAATTTTCGACACTCAATTGAAAACCGCTCTAGTAGATTTAATTTGCATCACTCTTACCCCTTGATACTCAGAGCAAAGTTGATTGGCATCACTTTCCAACTTTGTAACCTGGAAGTACAATGACATTTAACCCATTGTCCCATGAGCGTGACACTAAATAGATTTTACTCTGTTTAACGCTAGATGATTTTACTTTTCAATGGGGGAATCCTACGGCGTTCGAGGTGTAAATGGGTCAATAAGATTCAAACATAAGTTAACGAAAAAACAATGGTCATTCAAACTACACTCAAAGTTGCAATATAAACTGAAGTCATAGATGAGAATCAACAGTCCCAGTAAAATGAAAAGATTGACATACGTTAAAATGTTTCTTCAGATTTCGAAAGCATGTTCACTTAACATCTAACTGGCAAAATTTTGAGCTTTTAGTTTTATCCAAAGGCTGTTTATTTTGAGTGTAAGTTTTGGATTTCACGGTCCACCATTACTCATGTTCAAAACTGACCGATTGGACCTCAGAGGGTTGGATCTTGGGAAAATTACATCATTTACTCACTACCTTAAAATTTCAGCGTGTAAATGCAATTTATTATATATGCAAAACACGGGTTTAAAAGTCTGAAAGCCTGAAACTCCTGTGCTGCATATTAATTCAGCCGCATACACACGCATTGCATTCTTAAACTGGTGAGCCTTTCATGTCATTTTCTCCTCGACCCAGCTCTATCAAGATTTTAAAGTTAGTAATGGTGGACTTAAATAAACAGGTGTCTGTTTAAAATCAGAACTTAAAACTTGGTCACTTAGTGTTCAGTTAACAGTTTTGAAATCCAAAGGAAAAAAAAAAGAATTGTTTTTTTGGTTGTAGTAGCACTTATTGGAACACTAAAAAAGTGACGAAGTAGCACACCTTATCTTCTAAAGGACCCAGGTCTCTCTGGATGCTGTTCAGTCGTCGCTGTAGGATCATTACTGTAGCAAGGTCCTTCATGTTTGTGACCTCTTCAACGCTAAGCAGAAGGCTTGATTTCTCCGTTATCCACAGCTGTAAAATGTTCAACAGAAAGTTGATAAATCTTCTATGATAAATATGATCAGAATCTAGCTTTAGTAAAATTGGTCAGGTGATTACCAAGATGTGTTCTGATTGGTCAAAAGGCCATTGGAGTTGGCACCAAGTTGGTGGTTTGTTTGATCTGTCTTTAATTACTTCAATTTAGGGAAAAAAGTGGCCAACTTCTCTGAGAGAAGTAGCTGTTGCTTTTCATCTGCTCTAGGTACTCACTGATCAGAACTACGGAACACCTAAAATAAATTTACTTGCTCTGTATTTGTTGATATCTGAGTGAAATACGAAAACAATATTAACTCAAAACCGAGAGATCACTGCAGTGTCAATGAAAGCACTATAGCAGTCACAAGGAAGCCCCAAAAAGGAAACTATCTCCTTGAAGAACTCCAGAAAAAGCAAAAAGTTCCATTTGTAAATATAACAGAAAAAAAGCAATGCAAGCCATGTTGTTTACCTTCGTCTCATGGATATCAGCATGAAAATGCTGCAGCCTAAGTGCTTTATCCAATTTGGCTTTCTTGACATCTGCAGCATTTCGAAGATTGGCCCATCTGAAGAGAGAGTGATCAACATTAGCACATCAAGTAATAATAAAATGAGGTGATGCTTATTTTGTTTTCATTAAAAATCCAAAAAAAGGTTCCATTAAACAAACTCAGTCCTTGTTGGCAAAGACTTGTCTTATATTGGTGACTCAAATTTATATTCTACAAAAATGCTGTTGCATTCCATGCATGAACTTGGCCAAACAAGGCATTAGTTAGGCATAGTATTTTGACCATCTTTCCAAAAATTTGAGGAGAAGATGGATGTTTAGCTGGCGAGGCACGCTGGCTCGCAGTTTGTCAAGATCCTTGTTAATACTTTGTATCTCTTGGTATCTTGGTATTAAACAAGTGACCCATTTTATCACTTGGTACTTGAGGACAACAATTTGCATTTTAATCAGTGTGTAAATTTCAAGGTCAGAGTTTTTTTTTCCGACCTCATTTAGCGAGAGATATATTCCTGTCATGTAGGAAGCACTCCATTGACTATTCATCTATCGGTTTGTTCGAATTTTAGAAAATTATTAAAGGTTATTCATAATGGCAAATAATAGTTTATAGCAATTGCTGGTGTTTGTTTGTCGGCCATAATTTGGGGACTGAACAGAGAATAGCAAACGGGCCGTCAAACTGCACAGCATACAAGCCGGCCATCCACTTAACTCAGGAATAAGGAAAGTATTATAGTGTCTAAGCTGGAAATTCATATGTCAATTGGAGACTTGTATCACATATCTTTTATCACTTCATTTTTGGGGAACTTTCAAACAAAGGTATGATACAAGCACAAGGCTGTCATGGAAAAGCATACTGTAACACTTTCGACCTAGTATCTTCAAATCAAATTCTTCGCCCTCTTTTGCCGTGCAAAATGGAACAAATTACTACCTGAAAATCCGAACAGGTTTCGATTTCTTGGATCTAATCCTGAGACAATTTTCTCTGCAAATTTAATTTTTGTGAAGCGGCTGTACAAAGTTGCAGAAGGACACCGCTGAATTCTATAATTGCCACTGTTAAAATGTTTTGTGGATGTTTCCTAATGTAGCGAAAAATAATGATGCTTTGGAGAAATGTATTATCAACATTTATAAACGTTTTCTGAATGTTTTGAAATGATTTTTCAATGGTGCTGAACGTTTTCTGTTTCCGTTGGGGAACATTACGATCTTTAAAAATGCATTGAGAATGTTCTTGAATGCATTTCAACGTTTCCAAATGCGTTGCTGTGAAAAACAGTTCAATGCAATTTTCTTAAGCCCGGTTTTCCAAAACAGGGTCACAAATACTCAAAAAACTCACTTTATGTTGAGCCCATCAATAGTGTCTTTAATTTCATCAGAGTTAATGTGGCCTTTGTCCACAAGTTGTCCACCAAGATCATTCACAACTCCAACACGTTTCTCGTTAGCATTCAATTCCTGGAAAAAATGTTGAAGAATCCATGTTAGTTACAAGTGAGCACTGAGTTTGTGGGAGGTATGGTGGCCTCATGGTTAGTGTGCTTGACTCCGGTCCGGAAGGCGACTGGTCCAAGTTCGGGCCCTGCTCAGGGACATTGTGTTGTGTTCTTGAGCAAGACACTTCACTCTCATGGTACCTCTCTCCACCCAGGTGTACAAATGGGTACTGGCAAATTTAATGCTGGGGTAACCCTGCGATGGACTAACCGCCCATCCAGGGGGTAGTAGAAATACTCCTAGTCACTTCATGCTACAGAAACTGGGACAAGCTCTGGGCTGATGGGCCACTTGGCTTATAAGCAGACCTTACCCTATCTTTAATACCCATAATGAGAAAAAGTGGACAGTATACATGTATGCAATCACAATTGCCTGAAGTCTCATGACCAGTTGATAGTATCATAGCAAAGATACCCTAGTCAATGTAGAAACAGCTTATAATGGCAAATAATGGTCATTAATAGCTCACAAACCTGTTGGAAACCCTCAAATCTCTGCTCAATGATCTGGCATTCTTCCAAATCCATGCTCTTTTCAACTGTCAAGGCTGCCTCAAGTCTATCCTCCTAAACAATAAAATATCACAACAGACATTTAGTAGATGACAGGTAGTTCAAATTACAAACTTGTCCCTGTTTGGTCTCATTTTACCGTAACAAAACCTTGTCGACTTTGAGTTTCTTTTAATGTTAACTGTTTCAATGTGCAAGTCTCCAAAAATTATGCTATGCACTAATTCTCGGGGCAGGAGATTATTGCCAAAAAAGCTGGCTGCTGGCAAAATCACCAATTACTTTTTGCCTCTGTCCACATGTACTTTTCACATACTAATGTTCTCACAAACCCTTCATGAAAAACCCAGCAGAGACTCAAACTACATCATCAACTTAACTGATTAGAGTGTAATTTGTTAAGTGCTAAGTATCGACAGACAGAGACAGAAGTTGCTGTACCAACCTTCTCATTAATCCAGCTGTCCACAATGTATGTATCCCTGTTGAGCCGATGGAGTGACAGAGAATCCTGAAGTTTGTGACGACGCTGGGCTGCTTGTTGCATCAAGTTGTCGTAACGGTTATCCACACTGCGAAAAACAATAATAATTATTTTTATGAACATTTAAGCAATAGAGGACTTTTTCCGTGTTTACATAGAATTTGAGACAGTTAGACTGTCTCGAATTCTTCCAGGCTATGTAAACACGGAAAAAAGACCTTCATTACTTTTATCAAATTTTTCCCAAAAACTAATTCAACAGATGAAGGAAAATACTTGTTTTTTACTTCTTGATTGAAACAGATTTTCTTGACTCACATTCATATTATTTTCCTACCAGCCAATCAAAACGCCAACTGACAACACAAAACCAATCAAAAGTAGTGTGATGTCACAGTCGTGTTACAAACTCTCAACTAAACACAGCTATTGACCAATGGGAGTGTGTGTGTGTACTATCCTAATTATTTTATAACATGCGAAAGTGAACTTCAACCAGAATGTTTGGGTTTAACTTACTTTCGACATCTGTCCACCACCTCCGGTGAGGTCTGGTCCTCTTCACCCAGTTCATCCACTTGGCTGTGTAGACCTTTGATAACTGATACATAGTTTTCAATGTCTTCTTCCACAATCTGAAAAAACGACACATCTTGAGTCACAACTAACAATAATAATTAGTAATAGCACTTTACTCCGTGTGATATACACCTAAAGCAACAGCTTCTTGCGAGACAACTGCACCGATGGCAGATTCACAGGTGTCCCCAGTAGAGAAAGATCAATAGGCTAGAACTCCACACTACAGTGTGCATTAAGAGGACAACAAAGAGGATTATTCCCGAGTAAAAAAGAACGCTTTTTTTTTCAACATTAAATCAACCCAGCTTGATGAAGATACGAGCAAGAAAGTTGGATTTTTAACTTTGTAAATTACAGTTCTTATTCTTCAAATAAGAGTAGCATCAAACCATGCCGGATTTACATCCTGATTGCAATGTGAACCTAAATCAAAGTTATTGGCATGTGGGTTCTTAACTGTTGAATACCAGTGATATGAGATGAGTGAACTATCTCAGACATAAGTATAGAAACCTTAAGTGTGGGTCCTCTTGAGCCCTTTTAGCCCTTACAGTGAAACAAGATTTTACTCTGTCTGACACCTGATGGTTTTACTTGTCAATAGTGGCCGCTTCAGGGACAAATGGCTTGAAATTATTGTTGGTCTACCTTGTGCTTTTTCAACAATGTATCTGTGCTGGCCTCATCATAGCCAAGGTCATCATTGGCAACAATTCTCTCCATCATGTCTAACCACGACATGATATCATTGTAGTCAGCAATGAATTGTTGCAACAAGTGATTCTCTTGGATCTTCCTCTTGCGATAACTAGCAACGTCGTGCAAATTGACCCACTTGGACTGAATGCTTGCCATACGTGACTGAATGGTGTCTGATGAGTAATGTCCAGAATCCAGCAGATCTTGGCCACTTTTCACAACTGTCTGGGTGTGAGTACCACGTTTGGCCATCTCACGCTCCACAGCCTAAGAAATAAATCAAAAGAGGTTTTATCCCCGCTAACTAAGACATGAATCAGAAATTGTTTTGGTTAAATTGGGGGGGGGGGGGGTGGGGGGGAGTGTGGTCAACTGTATGTCTAGTGTGCAGGCATTGTTCAAGTTTGATGGGCTAACAACCATGCTTAAGCATGGAATTTAACATTTTGTCTGTGTAAAAATGAAATGTAAGGAACAGGTTATGGTTGTATAAGTACAGCTCAGGTTGCATGGTTAAGCTTAGCATAGCACCCCAAAGTGTGAGAAAGCACAACTGCATTTGCAAGTTGACAATGAAAGGTGGACAATTTCCCTTTTAGATCGAATTAACAAAATTAGTTAAGAGTTCACACAAACCTCATGTTTGTTCAACAAAACCATGGCACTATTCAAATCATGTCCATAGTCTGTTGATTGTAAAGAATGAGTCTTTTCCGAAACCCACATCTCCTCTTCTTCAGCATCACGATAGAAGGTCTGCAACTTGTGTGACTCATCCAGCCTGGCACGTCTAGCTGCTGCAAGCTGAAGCAGCTCATTATACGCCCCTTCCAGTTCTGCTTGGTGGTCTCTGATTTGGTTTTCATCTGGTTTGTAACCTAGATGAAGATCAGGACGGTCAGCGTGTTAGTTGTGCCACGTCAATTTAGTTCAAGACATTCGACTTTCATTTTGTGGACTCTCAAAATCGCCACAGTGTGAGATGGGACAGTCAGTCACCCCACTATCTCTACTTCACCTACATCTGCAGAAAAGTGGGAACAACAGTCAAACAAGGATAGGAGCTTGGCAGGGTTCTTGCTAAGTTTTTGAACAGGAGGTAAAAAACAATAAATAGTAGGTAACTTTGTTACCTGTCCCTCTCTCTGAGGGTGTGGGGGCCATGTTGGCCCCTGGTGGGGGTGCAGGGGCAAAGCCCCCTGGAGCTCCTGGGAACTTTCAGTGATTCAAATTGTCTTTTGACATGTCTCGTGGCACTCTTTTTCACGAGCCAATAAAGTATTGTTATAGTCTAAGTCGTCATTTTTATTTATGAAATCAGTTATAGTAATGTACTCTTTTGATAAAATGTTGTAATCAATCTACTGTAGATAAATAATTTGCTAATGCCAATAACAAACTTAAATTACTCAGTTTAATTAGTTTTAATTTTCAAATCAAGTTACTATATTCCAACAGCATCCCAGTCTGAGAGTCTTATTCCTAAAGATTGTCAAAGAAAATGTATCTCATGCGACTGCTGATTTTCATTCACCACCGCTTTTCTTACGCTTTGGTCGAAAACCAACTTCCGACAGACCTTTCCGTCGTTTTCCACGCGTGGATGCCATGTTGTAAACCTTTAATAATGGATTATGGGGGGTTTCCCCCGGCTGCAGGAGGAATGGAAAGGAAATATGGTGGACATCGTTTTGAGAAATGAGTTGGCAAAAACAAGCTGGATTGCTTTAAGAAATGGTATATTTTTGAAGAAATAACATGTGCCAGATATCTTCACAGGATTGGTTGGAAGGGGAAAGGAATATTTTCCCATAAACGCAATGTGATTTCACCATTGAACAGACGAACATTCGTTGGATAATTTCGGTGAATATTTCAATGAAATAGCCGGTAAAACTTACTTCAACAGCCTGTAAAAATAACCGGTTACCAGCTCTTAACAAGAACCCTGGCTTGGCAAGTAAATTTGTAACTTTACCCACACCGACTGATTTTGAAACAGCTTCAGGGTGACTGATTTAAATCTTATTTTTATTTTTTGTTTCTTCAACATTAGCAAGAAAGTTCTCCATGCCATAACATAACATTTCTTACCATCTTCTTCATTATCCATGACCAAGAAAATATCAGCTTGTTCATTGACTGACTGAACTCTGTCAGCTTGTGCAGCAATGTCTGCTTCCACTAAACTGTGCTTCTGTAGCAAATCTTCCACACCAAGCAAGTGTTTACCATAATCTTCAGACAGGAGGCTCATCTAACGAAAAAATAAAAACAACAAAATCAGTCTGGGAAAACTACATTAATTTGAAACTTAAACCACATTGAAAATTTGTGAAAAAGTTTCCCATAACCTACTTATTACTCACTTTGATCTGTAGGTAAATGTCAAGAGTAATTAATTTAATGGCAAAACGCAAGTTGACAGAATCACCTAGATGCAACTGCAATTATAATTAGCTAGTTCTTTTTTCACTCTGCTGAGCAACTAAGCATGTCAGGAGATTATTACATATGCCCACTATTGGATTTCAGTGCGATGTTGACGGAACAGGACCTTGATAAGTTGTTTGCTTTGCATTGTGATTACTGATAATGTTGTGGTGGACCTGTAATTTCATCATTGGTTCTAGTACAAATAATAGAATAGTCAGTAAAATACTTGCACATTTACTGTAAACAATGGTGAGAAAAGGTTACCTTGATTTCATCCATCCAATCAATGATGTTGATCATCTCCTGGAAAATGCGCTGCAATTTCATGCTCTTCTCCAGTCGTGAACGACGAGACTTGAGCAATACCAAAAGCTGCTCCCACAACTGTAAAATGAGGTCTTTCCTACAAAGAACAAAAACAATTTCCCACATATTAAGCTGTTGACTAGTTTTTATTTAATAAGCAATGGTAACCAACACTTAGCAACAAGGGAGATCGTCAAGTGGTTAACTTCATGACCTAAATACAACAGGTACGGATTATAAGATTAAGTAATGGTTGAGACTAACCTGGACTGAATTCTGTCAGAATCATGATAATTCTCTTTTTCTAACTCGTCAGCAACTTGAACAATGGCCTTAATGCGTTCTTCATATGCCTAAGAAAAAGCCATGGACATTAATTTTGCCAAATTCTCACTGTATATCAGTCACTCATTTTCATTCTCTTAACTAGTACCATAGAGTTATTTGTTGGTTAATCACAAGAATTTGGTGTTCTACCAAGATCACACCTCTTGAGCTGATAATATCTTCATTCTCAGTACCAGTCTGACTGGCATTTCATTGAAATTCTGAAGGGAATTTACATAATGATCACACCTGAAAACATGGAGAGGGTTCAGGATAGTAGAGAGGAGAAGGTAGAAAGGATACAAGATATATAAATGCAAAACTCTATTAAGGACGGTTCCTACTAATTAAAGATATTTTTGCCCCGGTGTGTGATTATGCAGGAAATGTAGATCTTAACAAGTGCTATTGAAATCCAAGAAGAAAATTGGGGGTAGCCACGCATTTTTCAAAGATAATTCATGAATAATATTTGTAAAAACTTTAAAATACAAAGCAATGTATGGCGTTCTTTCTCAAATTGAAGCTTAATGATCTCTCAAAAATGCCTGGTTACCCCCAATTTTCTTTTTGGATACCAAGAGTACTTACGAAGATCTACTTTCTCAGGATAGTTTAAACCACGCAAAAATATCCTTGTGTTAGTAAGCATCACCGATAGAAAATCCAAGTATCTCGAGATGCGCAGAACGTATGCGCAATAACATTAGTAGGCACCGTCCTTAAGAACAAAAAGCTAGCAAAGCTGTCAGCCTATTTTGACTTGAATCTATTCCTTCTGAGGACTCAGAAGAAAATTAACCAATAAATCACAAAAAATTTGCTTGCATGATAATATAATGGTAGGTTCCATTGGTCATGCCATAGCAAAAGAAATATAAACAACACATGTATCCAATCTAAGTAGAAAGGGGATAAAATGCAAGAAGGCAGGAGACAACAGAAAATAAAAGAAAATTACAGAAGAGGTGAAATTTGTACAAATATTCATACCATGATATCAGTTTCAATGGCTTCATGTTTCTTTGTTGCTGCCTCCACTGCGGCAATATCATTTCCAAAGTTGTCTGTTGACACTAGACGCTGGTTCTCATTTAGCCACGTCTCTCGCATTGCAGCCTGAAGGTTTTAAACAATAATTTAAAGATAAGTTTTCTGAAGAAAAACACAAAAACCCTAATAGTTTTTATTCAAATTTCATATTAAATGAGAAATGTAATTTAACTATGTAAACATACCTTTCTATCAAACTTTGCAGCAAGCATCTCCAACCTTTCTTGCCTGACAAACAAACAAACAACGATTAACATCATCCAAGATTAATGTTCCAGTGCTTATTTCAAAATTAACCATCACATCTGATGTGAATGGATTAATTAGCTTATTTGGCTAAGTGTTTTGGATGATCAAACTGATGGACATGCAAGCAGAATTAGGCCCGGTTCAGACGCCGTACCTCACGAGCCGAATCGAATTCATTGAATTAAGTTCATGTGAAGTACGGTGTCTGAATCAATTTAGAATGACGGGTTTAATTCGTATCGGCTCAGCAATTTTTCTCACCTGGCTTAGCCGGGAATTACGGCTGTGGAGCGGCTTTGATTCAGACGCCGTACTTCACATGAGCCGAATCAAATGCAGAAATTATTACAACTTTGCAGTTTTCTTCAGTCATAGTATGCCTCTGTGAATTAATTTCGGCGCAATTAAGTTCGGCGTCTCAATCAATTCAGCCGGGATTAATTAATTTGGGTCGGTCTAAATTCGCATTCGATTCGGCTCATGTGAAGTACGGCGTCTGAACCGGGCCTTAGTTCCTTGCTTGAAACTTTTGATTTACAGTAACGTGATTTAATTTGTAAGTTCCTTGACGTAAATATGTAATTTTAGCAACATATATTGTTATTATCAAGTCAAAATACCTCATAAGTTCTTCTCTCAAAGCAAGTTCCCTTTCATGTTCAGCTCGTTCCAGTGCTTCCCAGGCCTGTAAGCAGGCAAAAGTCACAATTAAAGCAATATTAAAAAGGTTGGAAAAGTCTCTTTCTGTGTTGCGAACAAAGGTAAAGGTAACAGCCACTACAAAATTCAGAAAAAAATTGACAGATATTCAACAGAAACAATGAAATAAAAAGCATTCACCTTGAAATTAGAGGTTGTATTTTACAAGTAGGTCCCTCCCAATTCAACTTCAAGTTTATTGTTTACTGCTTAAAGCATTATTTTAAAAAGCTAATGGCAAGGATGCCCAAGGAAACCACTGGGCTTATAAGAGATAGAAAAAAAATAAAGCAGTTAGGGAAATAATGATTTGAGAGGACGGGAAAAGGAGACGATTCTTGCTGCATTTTCAATTTCAAAACTAAGAGAGTTAGGACCTTGGAAACAGACAGAATATTCTTTTATTAGTCCTGTAGCAGGACAAATTGAAAAAATTTGGATCTTTTAGTGTCATAAGAATGCACTTGGTGTGTCAATAAAAATATATCATTGAAACCCACATTTATAGAGATACATAAACAACCAAAACAACCGGAGGGACAAGAAGACTTTACAATACCACAAAATAGGCTTTATACAAAGAGTGGCGGCTTTCTTTGTGGGTTACACTAATTTAGACAAATGCTTCCCAATACAGACCTTGTTTATGTCACTCAATGACTTGCTTTCTGGTGGACTGTACTCTTCTGATGGTTTGCACGAAGCTTGCTTGTTAATATAAACAGCTGGACTTCGAGGTTGCCTTTTTCAACAAATCTGACAAAGAACAAATCAAAGTCACTGAAATTTCTCTTTTAAACTCACAAGTCAACAACTTACAGCAAAGAGGAGTTTGAGGTTTTGTTATGAAGCTCCTGCAGTAGAGGGGATCTGGGAAGTCTCAGAACTTCCTTTGTGACTTCTAGTCTCAATTCTGGAACTGAGCCAAAAAGATGAACAAACCACACAAACTCCTCAGGGAAAACTCCCCCCAACACACCTAACACCCAACATCAAACAGAACTTTGTAAAACAACAACTATTTTTACCTAGGAGGTTTTTCTTGAGTCCTGTACTGATTAAATTCCAACATCTGTTGCTGTACTCCAACAAGGGTATTGGCAAAAGTTCGGTCAGAGAGTTTCACAATGGTAATTTGAATCCATTCCAGAAGATCTGTTGCTAGCTTCTCGTAGTCCTCAATAAGCTCAGAATTCTCCTTGATTCGCTCAATTACCTTGGGAAAAAAATGAACAAACTTGTTTTGAGTATGTCCTAAATCAGAATGCAGAAGTACATTATGCATGTTGGGAACAAAAAAATTTAAGGGCTTTCAGGACAACAGTCATATAAAGCTAAAATTACCGTAAAAACCCGCAGATAAACCGCACCTTTTTTACATAAATCGTTGCCAGAAATCGGGGGGTGCGGCTTATCTGCGGGAACATTTGAAAAAGGTGTCATGAATTTCAATGTCAATTTCCGTTAACTGACACTTTCATGGAAAACTATGTAAATGATTATTACACAAACGGTCAATGTAAAAAGCAGACTGCAAACCAGGGGTAAAATGCAGACTAAGGTTAGGACGTAACTGTTGAAAAAGCCCAAACCCCTTAGAAATGCTAACCTTATACCTAATTGGGCCTAAAACAATATTTAGGCTTAACTGTTAGCATTTCTAATGGGTTTGGGCTTTTTCAACAGTTAAATTATAACCTCAGTCTGCATTTTACCCTCAGTCTGCAGTCTGCGTTTTACACTGACTGATTACACAAACCTCCAGGGGAGTACTGATCATTGCTTTTGTAAGTCTGCTATTCTTGAGTATTCACGTGATAGATGGCCCACTGTTTCTTCACCGTTTAGCACTTTGATAGCAAATTTGTCGAATAAATAGTCTTGTGACGTATCCAGTTTTAAATTTTTGCGTTCAATCTAATGCCTGGTTACTAAGCTTTGAATGTTCCGTTCACGTTCTTGTTGTAATGCAAAACTCTATGGAAAAACTGTGTTGAATGAAGAAATTCCTTTCAACAAATACCAGAAAAAGATCAATCATACCTCAAAGTTGGTAGAAACAATGTTCATTATGTGGGTAAGACTTTGAAGTATTTCCCGTTTCAATGTTAATAGCAAGTTTACATTCGATGAACAATGGATGATGAAGAAGACTTCTCAAGACTCTACTTTGGATTTCTTTTGGTTTCTTTCAAAAACCTTTTTTTTCCTTTTTTTGCAGCTTTTGCGGTAATTGTTCAGTAATAATTTGACTTTCAATTAACCATTTGCAAAAAACACTTATATAAACAAGATATAGATAAAGATATAAATATCCCATCTGTAAACCAGCACTCAAAATACCTTGCCAATCCTACTTCCGCTGACTTCAACTGTCTTCATCTTCGCAAAGTAATGATAATAAGCTGCCACATAAGTGATGACCGATTTCTCATCAGGAAAGTCCACATTGACATCTGCAATTAAATGAAGAAACAGGATTTCAGTTACCTCTAAATTTCTTACACTACACTATACAGAGAGAATACTAATCCACTGATCATTTCTTGAGTCCACTCTATGTTTATCTTTTTTTGGCCAAGTGTGTTTTATCAGGCTTGTCAATAAAAATTGAAAGTAGAAGGCTAATAATTAAAAGTAGGCAGCTATGAAAGTGAGCTTGGGCTCACTTAAAACATTCTACACCACGTCGTGTTCGTCAGATTAGCCACAAGACTGAGAACTATTCAGTTAAATGTTCAGGCGTTCCACACCAATCACACAAATGATCAAGTGCGAGTAGTTATGGTTTAATCTCTGTAAAAATATGCCATCAATTCAACTCAAAACGAGGAGAAGACTGTTTTAAAAGTTCCTCAATGATAATTTAAGTGTAAGATTTTTCATCTTAAATTGGTGGTATAATGAGAGGAAAGTAGCTGGCTTAAAATGGCTTACAAGCCAGCGATTGTGGCCACATATCGGCCCTAGTAGACCACTTTCCGTATATTAAAAATTCAGCTTGGCAGTAAGGCTAGAGAACACAAACAAAGGAAACTGAATGAACATGTTTATTCATTTCTTTAGGTTGTGTCCACTTAGCCTCACAATCGAGCTGAATTTTAATATATTTTTTTTATAATTTGAAAGTTTTTATTGTCAAATATAACATTTAAATAAAGAAAAAAAAATCGAAGTGGTCTATTGACTGCACTGGTTCTATTTAACATTGTCTTGCGTCTAGGTTTTGACTCACTAACCATACTTGGTATCATTATGAGCGACGCAGTAAAATGCTTAAAAAACTCAGCGAGTTAACTACTTTGTACTCGCAAATTGTTATAGCAAAAGCATGTGAACATTTCTAACAGCAAACACCAATTCTGAAAAATTTTCCACTCCGGCACCTAACTTTATGTGCCTGGGGGCTCAAGTGTGTGCTAACAAATGCAAAGTAAATGCAAGAGGACAGTATCAAAATAAACAGCAGACATAATATAACAAGAAACTTTGTGTTTTTAGGTATTATTGCCAGATAAATACTTTGTAACAAAGAAATAAAAGTGCTAAAAGTTGGTATATGTCAGTGCAATAAGCATTTGACAACGCAATACTGTGGCAAGGGCCATTTTACTATAGGCTGTAATAATCAAAGGTGTATGAGATACGTTTGCTTGTCGCAAGTAGTCCACAGCAACTACCACTTGAACTTAAGTGAATTCATTTATTACTTTGTATTTTGGGTTTGGATTAGAGGAACAGCACTAAGATCAAGTTAAGTCCATCCAAGGGAAATTGCTCTACATTAACGCAAAGATCCGCATATTTTACCCTTCTGCATCAAGCAGCTGGGGGATTGCAAGTTGTGTTTCATCGGGCTACTTTCAAAAAGCAAGTATTTAAGTTCCTTTCAGGTTCACTCTTGGTGAGATTTTTCATACTCAAGTCAGGTCGATGGCCGTGAGAGAAAGAAAGATTGAAAGAAGGATTGTGATTGAGCATCAATTATTTAGTCGTAGAAACACCATGTCTAAGCCAGGTTACCAAAAGCTTCACCCTTGTTTGATTACCAGCCATTTTTGGGGAACTGTGGCGCCAGACGCTCCGGCCCCGAAGACAGCAACTGGCCATCGTGATGTGAACTCATTGTTGATGTGCTGTCTGGAGGAAATGTTCAAGATTGTGGTT
>NC_090882.1:16206204-16283632 GCF_036669935.1 Montipora foliosa | reverse complement strand
AACTTTCAAAACCAAGGTATGATACAAGAACAAGGCTGTCATGGAAAAGCATACTGTAACATTCGTCGACCTCGTATCTCAAATCAAATTCTTGCCTCTTTTTGCCGTGCAAAATGGACCAATTACTCCCTGAAAATCCGAACAGGTTTTTCGATTTCTTGGATCTAATCCTGAGACAATTCTCTGCAAATTTAATTTGTTGAAGCGGCTGTACAAAGTGCAGAAGGACACCGCTGAATTCTATCAATTGCCACTGTTAAAATGTTTCTTGGATGTTCCTAATGGAGCGAAAAATAATGATGCTTTGGAAGAAATGTATTATCAACATTTATAAACGTTTTCTGAATGGTTTGAAATGATTTTTCAATGGTGCTGAACGTTTTCTGGTTCCGGTGGGAACATTACGATCTTTAAAAATGCATTGAGAATGTTCTTGAATGCATTTCAACGTTTCCAAATGCGTTGCTGTGAAAAACCAGGTTAAATGCACTTTTCTTAAGACGGTTTTCCAAAACAGGGTCACAAATACTCAAAAAAACTCACTTTATGTTGAGCCAATCAATAGTGTCTTTAATTTCAATCAGAAGTACTGTGGGCTTTGTCCACAAGTTGTCCACCCAAGATCACTCACCAATCCAACACGTTTATCGTTAGCATTCAATTCCTGGAAACAATGTTGAAGAATCCATGTTAGTTACAAGTTGAGCACTGAGTTTGTGGGAGGTATGGTGGCCTCATGGTTAGTGTGCTTGACTCCGGTCCGGAAGGAGACTGGTCCAAATGGTTAGGGCCATGCTCAGGGACATTGTGTTGGGTGTTCTTGAGCAAGACACTTCACTCTCATGGTACCTCTCTCCACCCAGGTGTACAAATGGGATACTGGCAAATTGAATGCGTGGGAGGCGCCCTGACGCTGGACTAACGCCCAGCCAGGGGGTAGTAGAAATACTCATAGTCACTTCATGCTCACAGAAAACTGGGACAAGCTCTGGGCTGATGGGCCACTTGGCTTATAAGCAGACCTCCCTTACCCTATCTTTAATACCCATAACGGAAAAAGTGGACAGTATACATGTAGGCAATCACAATTGCCTGAAAGTCTCATGACCAGTTGATAGTCTCATAGCAAAGAATACCTAGTCAATGTAGAAAACATCTTATATATGGCAAATAATGGTCATTAATAGCTCACAAAAACCTGTTGGAAACCCTCACAATCTCTGCTCAATGATCTGGCATTCTTCCACATCCATGCTCTTATCAAATGTCAAGGCTGCCTCAAGTTCTATCCTCCTAAACAATAAAATATCACAACAGACATTTCAGTAGGGACAGGTAGTTCTCAAAATACAAAATTGTCCTGTTTGGTCTCATTTTACCGTAACAAAACTTGTCGACTTTGAGTTTGCTTTTTAATGTTACTGTTTCAATGTGCAAGTCTCCAAAAATTATGCTCATGCACTAATTCTCGGGGCAGGAGAGAATTACCTTGCCAAACAAGCTGGCTGCTGGCAACATCACCAATTACTTTTTTGCCTCTGTCCACATGTACGTATTCACATACTAATGTTCTCACAAACCCTTCATGAAAAACCCAGCAGAGACTCAAACTAACAGTATCAACTTAACTGATTAGAGTGGAATTTGTTAAGTGCTAAGTATCGACAGACAGAGACAGAAGTTGCTGTACCAAGCCTCTCATTAATCCAGCTGTCAACAATGTATGTATCCCTGTTGAGCCGATGGAGTGACAGAGAATCCTGATCAGTTTGTGACGAAGCTGGGCTGCTGGTGTGCATCAAGGGTCCGTAAACGGTTATCCACACTGCGAAAAACAACAAAAATTATTTTTATGAACATTTAAGCAATAGAGGAACTTTTCGTGTTTACATAGAATTTGCGACACGTTAGACTGTCTCGAATTCTTCCAGGCATATGTAAACACGGAAAAAAGACCTTCCTTACTTCTTATCAAATTTTTCCCAAAAACTAATTGTCAACAGATGAAGGAAAATACTTGTTTTTTACTTCTTGATTTGAAACAGATTTTCTTGACTCACATTCATATTATTTTCCTACCAGCCCATCAAAACGCCAACTGAAACAACAACAAAACCAATCAAAAGTAGGTGATGTCACAGTCGTGTTACAAACTCTCAACTAAACACAGCTATTGACCAATGGGAGTGTGTGTGTGTACTATCCTAATTATTTTATAACATGCGAAAGTGAACTTCAACCAGAATGTTTGTGTTTAACTTACTTTCGACATCTGTCCACCAACTACGGTGAGGTCTGGTCCTCTTCACCCAGTTCATCCACTGGCTGTGTAGACCTTTGATAACTGATACATAGTTTTCAATGTCTTCTTCCACAATCTGAAAAAACGACACATCTTGAGTCACAACTAACAATAATAATTAGTAATAGCACTTTACTCCGTGTGATATACACCTAAAGCAACAGCTTCTTGCGAGACAACTGCACCGATGGCAGATTCACAGGTGTCCCCAGTAGAGAAAGATCAATAGGCTAGAACTCCACACTACAGTGTGCATTAAGAGGACAACAAAGGGATTATTCCCGAGTAAAAAAGAACGCTTTTTTTTTCAACATTAAATCACCCCGCTTGATGAAGATACGAGCCAAGAAAGTTGGATTTTTAACTTTGTAAATTACAGTTCTTATTCTTCAAATAAGAGTAGCATCAAACCATGCCGGATTTACATCCTGATTGCAATGTGAACCTAAATCAAAGTTATTGGCATGTGGGTTCTTAACTGTTGAATACCAGTGATATGAGAATGAGTGAACTATCTCAGACATAAGTATAGAAACCTTAAGTGTGGGTCCTCTTGAGCCCTTTTAGCCCTTACAGTGAAACAAGATTTTACTCTGTCTGACACCTGATGGTTTTACTTGTCAATAGTGGCCGCTTCAGGGACAATGGCTTGAAATTATTGTTGGTCTACCTTGTGCTTTTTCAACAATGTATCTGTGCTGGCCTCATCATAGCCAAGGTCATCATTGGCAACAATTCTCTCCATCATGTCTAACCACGACATGATATCATTGTAGTCAGCAATGAATTGTTGCAACAAGTGATTCTCTTGGATCTTCCTCTTGCGATAACTAGCAACGTCGTGCAAATTGACCCACTTGGACTGAATGCTTGCCATACGTGACTGAATGGTGTCTGATGAGTAATGTCCAGAATCCAGCAGATCTTGGCCACTTTTCACAACTGTCTGGGTGTGAGTACCACGTTTGGCCATCTCACGCTCCACAGCCTAAGAAATAAATCAAAAGAGGTTTTATCCCGCTAACTAAGACATGAATCAGAAATTGTTTTGGTTAAATTGGGGGGGGGGGGGGGGGGGGGGAGTGTGGTCAACTGTATGTCTAGTGTGCAGGCATTGTTCAAGTTTGATGGGCTAACAACCATGCTTAAGCATGGAATTTAACATTTTGTCTGTGTAAAAATGAAATGTAAGGAACAGGTTATGGTTGTATAAGTACAGCTCAGGTTGCATGGTTAAGCTTAGCATAGCACCCCAAAGTGTGAGAAAGCACAACTGCATTTGCAAGTTGACAATGAAAGGTGGACAATTTCCCTTTTAGATCGAATTAACAAAATTAGTTAAGAGTTCACACAAACCTCATGTTTGTTCAACAAAACCATGGCACTATTCAAATCATGTCCATAGTCTGTTGATTGTAAAGAATGAGTCTTTTCCGAAACCCACATCTCCTCTTCTTCAGCATCACGATAGAAGGTCTGCAACTTGTGTGACTCATCCAGCCTGGCACGTCTAGCTGCTGCAAGCTGAAGCAGCTCATTATACGCCCCTTCCAGTTCTGCTTGGTGGTCTCTGATTTGGTTTTCATCTGGTTTGTAACCTAGATGAAGATCAGGACGGTCAGCGTGTTAGTTGTGCCACGTCAATTTAGTTCAAGACATTCGACTTTCATTTTGTGGACTCTCAAAATCGCCACAGTGTGAGATGGGACAGTCAGTCACCCCACGATCTCTACTTCACCTACATCTGCAGAAAAGTGGGAACAACAGTCAAACAAGGATAGGAGCTTGGCAGGGTTCTTGCTAAGTTTTTGAACAGGAGGTAAAAAACAATAAATAGTAGGTAACTTTGTTACCTGTCCCTCTCTCTGAGGGTGTGGGGGCCATGTTGGCCCCTGGTGGGGGTGCAGGGGCAAAGCCCCCTGGAGCTCCTGGGAACTTTCAGTGATTCAAATTGTCTTTTGACATGTCTCGTGGCACTCTTTTTCACGAGCCAATAAAGTATTGTTATAGTCTAAGTCGTCATTTTATTTATGAAATCAGTTATAGTAATGTACTCTTTTGATAAAATGTTGTAATCAATCTACTGTAGATAAATAATTTGCTAATGCCAATAACAAACTTAAATTACTCAGTTTAATTAGTTTAATTTTCAAATCAAGTTACTATATTCCAACAGCATCCCAGTCTGAGAGTCTTATTCCTAAAGATTGTCAAAGAAAATGTATCTCATGCGACTGCTGATTTTCATTCACCAACCCGCTTTTCTTACGCTTTGGTCGAAAACCAACTTCCGACAGACCTTTCCGTCGTTTTCCACGCGTGGATGCCATGTTGTAAACCTTTAATAATGGATTATGGGGGGTTTCCCCGGCTGCAGGAGGAATGGAAAGGAAATATGGTGGACATCGTTTTGAGAAATGAGTTGGCAAAAACAAGCTGGATTGCTTTAAGAAATGGTATATTTTTGAAGAAATAACATGTGCCAGATATCTTCACAGGATTGGTTGGAAGGGGAAAGGAATATTTTCCCATAAACGCAATGTGATTTCACCATTGAACAGACGAACATTCGTTGGATAATTTCGTGTGAATATTTCAATGAAATAGCCGGTAAAACTTACTTCAACAGCCTGTAAAAATAACCGGTTACCAGCTCTTAACAAGAACCCCTGGCTTGGCAAGTAAATTTGTAACTTTACCCACACCGACTGATTTTGAAACAGCTTCAGGGTGACTGATTTAAATCTTATTTTTATTTTTTGTTTCTTCAACATTAGCAAGAAAGTTCTCCATGCCATAACATAACATTTCTTACCATCTTCTTCATTATCCATGACCAAGAAAATATCAGCTTGTTCATTGACTGACTGAACTCTGTCAGCTTGTGCAGCAATGTCTGCTTCCACTAAACTGTGCTTCTGTAGCAAATCTTCCACACCAAGCAAGTGTTTACCATAATCTTCAGACAGGAGGCTCATCTAACGAAAAAATAAAAACAACAAAATCAGTCTGGGAAAACTACATTAATTTGAAACTTAAACCACATTGAAAATTTGTGAAAAAGTTTCCCCATAACCTACTTATTACTCACTTTGATCTGTAGGTAAATGTCAAGAGTAATTAATTTAATGGCAAAACGCAAGTTGACAGAATCACCTAGATGCAACTGCAATTATAATTAGCTAGTTCTTTTTTCACTCTGCTGAGCACTAAGCATGTCAGGAGATTATTACATATGCCCACTATTGGATTTCAGTGCGATGTTGACGGAACAGGACCTTGATAAGTTGTTTGCTTTGCATTGTGATTACTGATAATGTTGTGGTGGACCTGTAATTTCATCATTGGTTCTAGTACAAATAATAGAATAGTCAGTAAAATACTTGCACATTTACTGTAAACAATGGTGAGAAAAGGTTACCTTGATTTCATCCATCCAATCAATGATGTTGATCATCTCCTGGAAAATGCGCTGCAATTTCATGCTCTTCTCCAGTCGTGAACGACGAGACTTGAGCAATACCAAAAGCTGCTCCCACAACTGTAAAATGAGGTCTTTCCTACAAAGAACAAAAACAATTTCCCACATATTAAGCTGTTGACTAGTTTTTATTTAATAAGCAATGGTAACCAACACTTAGCAACAAGGGAGATCGTCAAGTGGTTAACTTCATGACCTAAATACAACAGGTACGGATTATAAGATTAAGTAATGGTTGAGACTAACCTGGACTGAATTCTGTCAGAATCATGATAATTCTCTTTTTCTAACTCGTCAGCAACTTGAACAATGGCCTTAATGCGTTCTTCATATGCCTAAGAAAAAGCCATGGACATTAATTTTGCCAAATTCTCACTGTATATCAGTCACTCATTTTCATTCTCTTAACTAGTACCATAGAGTTATTTGTTGGTTAATCACAAGAATTTGGTGTTCTACCAAGATCACACCTCTTGAGCTGATAATATCTTCATTCTCAGTACCAGTCTGACTGGCATTTCATTGAAATTCTGAAGGGAATTTACATAATGATCACACCTGAAAACATGGAGAGGGTTCAGGATAGTAGAGAGGAGAAGGTAGAAAGGATACAAGATATATAAATGCAAAACTCTATTAAGGACGGTTCCTACTAATTAAAGATATTTTTGCCCCGGTGTGTGATTATGCAGGAAATGTAGATCTTAACAAGTGCTATTGAAATCCAAGAAGAAATTGGGGGTAGCCACGCATTTTTCAAAGATAATTCATGAATAATATTTGTAAAAACTTTAAAATACAAAGCAATGTATGGCGTTCTTTCTCAAATTGAAGCTTAATGATCTCTCAAAAATGCCTGGTTACCCCCAATTTTCTTTTTGGATACCAAGAGTACTTACGAAGATCTACTTTCTCAGGATAGTTTAAACCACGCAAAAATATCCTTGTGTTAGTAAGCATCACCGATAGAAAATCCAAGTATCTCGAGATGCGCAGAACGTATGCGCATAACATTAGTAGGCACCGTCCTTAAGAACAAAAAGCTAGCAAAGCTGTCAGCCTATTTTGACTTGAATCTATTCCTTCTGAGGACTCAGAAGAAAATTAACCAATAAATCACAAAAAATTTGCTTGCATGATAATATAATGGTAGGTTCCATTGGTCATGCCATAGCAAAAGAAATATAAACAACACATGTATCCAATCTAAGTAGAAAGGGGATAAAATGCAAGAGGCAGGAGACAACAGAAAATAAAAGAAAATTACAGAAGAGGTGAAATTTGTACAAATATTCATACCATGATATCAGTTTCAATGGCTTCATGTTTCTTTGTTGCTGCCTCCACTGCGGCAATATCATTTCCAAAGTTGTCTGTTGACACTAGACGCTGGTTCTCATTTAGCCACGTCTCTCGCATTGCAGCCTGAAGGTTTTAAACAATAATTTAAAGATAAGTTTTCTGAAGAAAAAACACAAAAACCCTAATAGTTTTTATTCAAATTTCATATTAAATGAGAAATGTAATTTAACTATGTAAACATACCTTTCTATCAAACTTTGCAGCAAGCATCTCCAACCTTTCTTGCCTGACAAACAAACAAACAACGATTAACATCATCCAAGATTAATGTTCCAGTGCTTATTTCAAAATTAACCATCACATCTGATGTGAATGGATTAATTAGCTTATTTGGCTAAGTGTTTTGGATGATCAAACTGATGGACATGCAAGCAGAATTAGGCCCGGTTCAGACGCCGTACCTCACGAGCCGAATCGAATTCATTGAATTAAGTTCATGTGAAGTACGGTGTCTGAATCAATTTAGAATGACGGGTTTAATTCGTATCGGCTCAGCAATTTTTCTCACCTGGCTTAGCCGGGAATTACGGCTGTGGAGCGGCTTTGATTCAGACGCCGTACTTCACATGAGCCGAATCAAATGCAGAAATTATTACAACTTTGCAGTTTTCTTCAGTCATAGTATGCCTCTGTGAATTAATTTCGGCGCAATTAAGTTCGGCGTCTCAATCAATTCAGCCGGGATTAATTAATTTGGGTCGGTCTAAATTCGCATTCGATTCGGCTCATGTGAAGTACGGCGTCTGAACCGGGCCTTAGTTCCTTGCTTGAAACTTTTGATTTACAGTAACGTGATTTAATTTGTAAGTTCCTTGACGTAAATATGTAATTTTAGCAACATATATTGTTATTATCAAGTCAAAATACCTCATAAGTTCTTCTCTCAAAGCAAGTTCCCTTTCATGTTCAGCTCGTTCCAGTGCTTCCCAGGCCTGTAAGCAGGCAAAAGTCACAATTAAAGCAATATTAAAAAGGTTGGAAAAGTCTCTTTCTGTGTTGCGAACAAAGGTAAAGGTAACAGCCACTACAAAATTCAGAAAAAAATTGACAGATATTCAACAGAAACAATGAAATAAAAAGCATTCACCTTGAAATTAGAGGTTGTATTTTACAAGTAGGTCCCTCCCAATTCAACTTCAAGTTTATTGTTTACTGCTTAAAGCATTATTTTAAAAAGCTAATGGCAAGGATGCCCAAGGAAACCACTGGGCTTATAAGAGATAGAAAAAAAATAAAGCAGTTAGGGAAATAATGATTTGAGAGGACGGGAAAAGGAGACGATTCTTGCTGCATTTTCAATTTCAAAACTAAGAGAGTTAGGACCTTGGAAACAGACAGAATATTCTTTTATTAGTCCTGTAGCAGGACAAATTGAAAAAATTTGGATCTTTTAGTGTCATAAGAATGCACTTGGTGTGTCAATAAAAATATATCATTGAAACCCACATTTATAGAGATACATAAACAACCAAAACAACCGGAGGGACAAGAAGACTTTACAATACCACAAAATAGGCTTTATACAAAGAGTGGCGGCTTTCTTTGTGGGGTTACACTAATTTAGACAAATGCTTCCCAATACAGACCTTGTTTATGTCACTCAATGACTTGCTTTCTGGTGGACTGTACATCTTCTGATGGTTTGCACGAAGCTTGCTTGTTAATATAAACAGCTGGACTTCGAGGTTGCCTTTTTCAACAAATCTGACAAAGAACAAATCAAAGTCACTGAAATTTCTCTTTTAAACTCACAAGTCAACAACTTACAGCAAAGAGGAGTTTGAGGTTTTGTTATGAAGCTCCTGCAGTAGAGGGGATCTGGGAAGTCTCAGAACTTCCTTTGTGACTTCTAGTCTCAATTCTGGAACTGAGCCAAAAAGATGAACAAACCACACAAACTCCTCAGGGAAAACTCCCCCCAACACACCTAACACCCAACATCAAACAGAACTTTGTAAAACAACAACTATTTTTACCTAGGAGGTTTTTCTTGAGTCCTGTACTGATTAAATTCCAACATCTGTTGCTGTACTCCAACAAGGGTATTGGCAAAAGTTCGGTCAGAGAGTTTCACAATGGTAATTTGAATCCATTCCAGAAGATCTGTTGCTAGCTTCTCGTAGTCCTCAATAAGCTCAGAATTCTCCTTGATTCGCTCAATTACCTTGGGAAAAAAATGAACAAACTTGTTTTGAGTATGTCCTAAATCAGAATGCAGAAGTACATTATGCATGTTGGGAACAAAAAAATTTAAGGGCTTTCAGGACAACAGTCATATAAAGCTAAAATTACCGTAAAAACCCGCAGATAAACCGCACCTTTTTTACATAAATCGTTGCCAGAAATCGGGGGGTGCGGCTTATCTGCGGGAACATTTGAAAAAGGTGTCATGAATTTCAATGTCAATTTCCGTTAACTGACACTTTCATGGAAAACTATGTAAATGATTATTACACAAACGGTCAATGTAAAAAGCAGACTGCAAACCAGGGGTAAAATGCAGACTAAGGTTAGGACGTAACTGTTGAAAAAGCCCAAACCCCTTAGAAATGCTAACCTTATACCTAATTGGGCCTAAAACAATATTTAGGCTTAACTGTTAGCATTTCTAATGGGTTTGGGCTTTTTCAACAGTTAAATTATAACCTCAGTCTGCATTTTACCCTCAGTCTGCAGTCTGCGTTTTACACTGACTGATTACACAAACCTCCAGGGGAGTACTGATCATTGCTTTTGTAAGTCTGCTATTCTTGAGTATTCACGTGATAGATGGCCCACTGTTTCTTCACCGTTTAGCACTTTGATAGCAAATTTGTCGAATAAATAGTCTTGTGACGTATCCAGTTTTAAATTTTTGCGTTCAATCTAATGCCTGGTTACTAAGCTTTGAATGTTCCGTTCACGTTCTTGTTGTAATGCAAAACTCTATGGAAAAACTGTGTTGAATGAAGAAATTCCTTTCAACAAATACCAGAAAAAGATCAATCATACCTCAAAGTTGGTAGAAACAATGTTCATTATGTGGGTAAGACTTTGAAGTATTTCCCGTTTCAATGTTAATAGCAAGTTTACATTCGATGAACAATGGATGATGAAGAAGACTTCTCAAGACTCTACTTTGGATTTCTTTTGGTTTCTTTCAAAAACCTTTTTTTTCCTTTTTTTGCAGCTTTTGCGGTAATTGTTCAGTTAATAATTTTGACTTTCAATTAACCATTTGCAAAAAACACTTATATAAACAAGATATAGATAAAGATATAAATATCCCATCTGTAAACCAGCACTCAAAATACCTTGCCAATCCTACTTCCGCTGACTTCAACTGTCTTCATCTTCGCAAAGTAATGATAATAAGCTGCCACATAAGTGATGACCGATTTCTCATCAGGAAAGTCCACATTGACATCTGCAATTAAATGAAGAAACAGGATTTCAGTTACCTCTAAATTTCTTACACTACACTATACAGAGAGAATACTAATCCACTGATCATTTCTTGAGTCCACTCTATGTTTATCTTTTTTTGCCAAGTGTGTTTTATCAGGCTTGTCAATAAAATTGAAAGTAGAAGGCTAATAATTAAAAGTAGGCAGCTATGAAAGTGAGCTTGGCTCACTTAAAACATTCTACACCACGTCGTTTCGTCAGATTAGCCACAAGACTGAGAACTATTCAGTTAAATGTTCCAGGCGTTCCACACCAATCACACAAATGATCAAGTGCGAGTAGTTATGGTTTAATCTCTGTAAAAATATGCCATCAATTCAACTCAAAACGAGGAGAAGACTGTTTTAAAAGTTTCCTCAATGATAATTTAAGTGTAAGATTTTTCATCTTAAATTGGTGGTATAATGAGAGGAAAGTAGCTGGCTTAAAATGGCTTACAAGCCAGCGATTGTGGCCACATATCGGCCCTAGTAGACCACTTTCCGTATATTAAAATTCAGCTTGGCAGTAAGGCCTAGAGAACACAAACAAAGGAAACTGAATGAACATGTTTATTCATTTCTTTAGGTTGTGTCCACTTAGCCTCACAATCGAGCTGAATTTTAATATATTTTTTTTATAATTTGAAAGTTTTTATTGTCAAATATAACATTTAAATAAAGAAAAAAAAAATCGAAAGTGGTCTATTGACTGCACTGGTTCTATTTAACATTTCTTCGTCTGGTTTGACTCACAACCATACTTGGTACATTATACGACCAGAAAATGCTTAAAAACTCAGCGAGTTAACTACTTTTTTCGCAAATTTTTATAGCAAAAGCATGTGAACATTCTAACACAAAATCTGAAAAATTTTCCAATCCCACCAACTTTGTCCTGGTGCTGTGTGCTAACAAAGCAAAGTAAATGCAAGGGAAGTATCAAAATAAACAGCAGACATAATAAACAAGCTTTTGTTTTAGGTATTATTCCAGATAAATACTTTGTAACAAAGAAATAAAAGCTAAAAGTTGGGTATTGTCGTAATAAGCATTTGACAACCAATACTGTGGGCAAGGCCATTTACTATAGCTGTATAATCAAAGGTATGGAACTTTGCTTAAATATCACACAACTACCACTTGAACTTAAGGAATTCATTTATTACTTTGTATTTTGGGTTTGGATTAGAGGAACACACTAAGACAAAGTTAAGTCCATCCAAGGGAAATTGCTCTACATTAAACAAAAGATCCCATATTTTACCTTCTGCATCAAGCAGCTGGGGGATTTCAAGTTGTGTTTCGGCTACTTCAAAAGCAAGATTTAAGTTCCTTTCAGGTTCACTCTTGGTGAGTTTTTCATACTCAATCAGGTCAGGCCTAAGAAAGAAAAGATTGAAAGAAGGATTGTGATTGACATCAATTATTTAGTCGAGAAACACAATGCTAGCCAGGTTACCAAACTTCACCCTTGGTTTGATTACCAGCCATTGTTGGGGAACTGGAGCCAGCGCTCCGCCCCGAAGACACAACTGGACATGTGAGGTGAACCATTGTTGATCTGTCTGGAGGAAATGTTCAAATTGTGGTTGCAAAGGTATTGCCTGTGTTCAAGCTTTACGGTGCCTTAAAGGTGGGAAACATCCAAGATTTTTGACAACGGAAAGTGTTCGAGAAGCTGGAGACTGGTATAGTGCTGTTTTCAATCCTCTGAGTTCAGAAACTTCACTTATTTTTCGGTCTGCGCCAAGGGCAAATTACAGCTTTCAAATCCATTGTTATTGCAATTTCTCTTCAGACTTCGCTAATGTGACAGCAAGTAAAATTCTTCAAGATGAACTGAAATTATCGCTGAGTTTATTTGTGGCAGAACAAAGGGACCGATGAGGCCAACTGAGAGATCTGAAGCGGCCAAAGAGTGATTTTGTTTATAATTTGCCAATTGAGTTCAAACTAACATTATATTAATCACTTCACCTCAAGCTCACATCATCTGAAAAGTTCACACAGATCTTTTAGGCATTGTTATGTAATTACTGTTTTGTTAAAATCGATGTTTTGGGACGTCTAATTATGTCTCCACAACTATTTACTTTGAATAAATTACATATTGAATTTACATCACAGACACAATCTATCGTTTGCGTCCAGTCGTCTCTTCTCGGGGAAGGTACCCGAACTCGTGTGAGCGGCAGAAATTTAGCCTAACTTCACCCCAAAAGAAAAACTTACTAACGATGACAGGACCGAGCTTAATTTGACAGGATCACCCCCTAATTTAACCTTTAGTAGCAAGTAGGCTGAGTTGGTTGAGCATGGGCCTGTGGCAGCGGACGTTTGGGCTGAAACCATGGCCAGATCCACACTGTCAAAGAGTCCAATAAAAAATAACCTAACTAGACAAACATGTCTTTATATGTAACCAGTTTCAACAGACAACAAAAAAAAGATAAACAGCCAACATGACCCTTAATCAAGTGCGATCCAAACGCAAAATTAATTTCAGTCTGACCAAAAATATTTCTGTGGATGAAGGTATGCAGTGCTGGAAATAATTTTTCTTTATTCAGAGGACATATGTCCTTTCAAATCTTCCTTTTGGTCAGACATTTGACAAATTGGACCGGACATAATTTATTGACTGACAACACCTTGACGAAGAGAACACAAGATGTGCTGGTGGCATGTTCGGTCATCGTGTCCGATCATAATGTGAAATTGGTCCGACATTTTCAAAATTTGGTCGGACAATGTCCGATGACCGACTGTTATTTCCAGCACTGGTATGGATGCATTTAGAGGTAGGCTTTCTTTTCAACAATATATGCCAGCAAAGACGACGAAATACGGGATCAACGTGTAGTACTATAATTACCTATGTCTGTGAATGAGTGCATTAAATGCCAATCCATCACGCCAGCTAGTGGTAAAGTTTGAGACTGTAACATTTCGATACCTAAAAATAAAAGATGTTCACAGTTACCCTAAAAGTAAAGATGGAAAACCTTTTGAAAGGTCGTTAAGGCTGGAAGACTCATGTTTGAAATACTGAACATTCTTTGTATTGTTTTATTTATCATCTTGCAACTACAAGACTAGTTAGGTGTGCCCCAATGACAAGCAAAATCATCTGGCATCCTTAAGGGTAAAATCTGTAGGTGTCACTATTACCAACTGTGCTCCTATTGTCAATTTTCTCCAAAATTGGTTAGAGATTTTTTGGGTGCCAAAATAAACTGTAGCAGAGATTTTTTTTTTTCACTCACCCAACTGTCTTTGACTGGCACCAAAGCAACAATGCATCCTTTGCAGATCTCTTTTCCTTGGTTTCACCTTCAATGGTAATATCTGAAATCTAGACAAAGTTGATTTATGTAAGCACAAGATTTTCACACCAATAGATGCTTTGGATATGAATGAAAATGCTTTGTTACCTGGAATCTCAAAATAATTGTCCAAATAAGACCAAGAGTGATCTTATTATTTCCATCAACAATGTCATGAGCTCCAACGTTTTCCAAGTGGACCTACAAGTAATTGAAATACAAGGTAACCAGATATTATCAACAGATCTCAGTAAAAGCCTTTAAAGCTCAAAATAGGAAAGGAGGGTTGTCCCAAATTGTTGCAGAAAGTAACTGCATTAGCAATGGTTCCAATACACCATATTCCAAAATGGCCGCCATTTTAGTATTCTTTTGTTTCCATGCAAATTGGCCCTTATGGCCTTGCATTCAAACGTAAAATTCAAAAGAATATTTAACCTTGAACGAGGCCATAAGGGCAATTTCCATGGAACCAAAGAATACTAAAACGGCGGCCATTTTGGAATAAGGTGTACGAGTACCAACGATAAGTGCTTTCACTCAGAAAAGTTGGCTAGCTTTTTCCTAAATTGAAGTAAATTAAAGACAGTTTCTTTCAAACAAAAGATTGCAGTTCACAGTGACAATGGCAACAGTCCTTACTCTACTCAAATCAGCCACCAACATTAAATTTTATTGAAGCCACTTAAGTAGGTGGGATCTTGAAGTATGTAACTTGCAACTCTTTTCCCTGAAACAAAGCTGGTGATTTTATGACACCAATTTTGTGCCCAAATATGGACAAAAATAACATGTAAGGTCCACAAGCAGTAAAATGCACAAGCTACCTTACATCCATATAAGGAAATTTTTAAACTCAAATAACCCCAGCTCTGAACCAGAGTTGACGCTTCAATGTCATGAGCTTCTACAGTTGCATAAAGGGTGAAACATGTGATATCCTAAATGATGCAGTTGAGAAACAGATAACCCATAAGGACCTACAGTATATAATGAAATTACATAAGACAATCACAACATATATTGAGAACATACCCTCTGTTGTTTCAAAAAAATCAAGGCTTTGTCAACATTCTCCAGCATGTGAATTCTCATTCTTCCTTTGGAGGGTTTGGGCTGAAATAAGTAAGTTGAAATAATAATCTCTTCCAGATCTCAGAGTGATTTTAATCAAGTATTAAAACTAATTACAATGAATGGTGTCAGAGAGAAAATCACAGTAACATTATTAGAAAAGAGGTCTAACAAAATGAATTTCAAAAAGGATTTCAACCCAAGTCTGTGAGACCGCCCTGCACTCTGTTCTACCATATAAGCATTAGTTAAAGTCATTTTTTTAATAAAATTATTATTTGACACATCACAATACTTTTGATGCAATACAAATTAAAGTGAAGTGAGGTAAAGTCGTGATGGGAGTTGGATCAAGACCAAGTTACTTTCCCATCCTGTATGATGCAATTGGAGAATGTAAACAAATACATCTTACAGGGCTCGAAATTAATGAAAAAATCCACTTGCAAAAAACGAAGGTGAAAACAAGTCTCAAATTCGTGACTTCTCCAGATGTATTTTAGTTCCAAAGGGAAAAAATCGCTATGTCAAGCCCTGTATTACGATTAGAGATGATCAAGGTGAGACAAGCAACTTGTTCACCCTCTTCAGAACGCTATCTTTTTAAAAATGCCTCATTTAAGCCAAAAAAAACCCAAAACATTGGCAGGTCATTTTCCTGTCAACTGCAACAAAGCTTTAATGGTAATGGCAAATTGTGGGAGGTGCAGTGGCCTCATGGTTAGAGTGCTCAACTCCGGATCAAGTGGTCCGGGTTCGGGTCCTGGTCGGGGCACATTGTGTTGTGTTCTTGGGCAAGACACTTCACTCTCACAGTGTCTCTCTCCACCCAGGTGTATAAACGGGTACCAGCGAAATGCTGGGGGTAATCCTGCCATGGACTAGCATCCCATCCAGGAAGGGGGGGGGGGGGGGGCATAAATACTCGTAGTCGCTTCATGCTAGAGAAACCAGAGATAAGCGCAGGCCTGATGGGCCTTCTGGCTCGTAAGCAGTGTAAATTGTTCGACCCCTAAGGAGTTCCCAATTTACAGCTAAAATCATCTGGTGTTGGGGGAGAATTAAGAAGACTTGCTATTTGGAGAGAAAGGGATTTATCAACCAGGCAGGCTCATGACTTTAGCTAGAAAGTAATTTGAGAAACCTCAGATTAATAAACCTGGATTCAAATATTGATAGACTAAGATCTCGGCCAACTGGGCTGGTTGTTTGGCATGTATATGATAAAGTAAGTCTATTTATTTATTTATTTAACTTAGCCAGTCAAGCTGACAGAGCGCCACGACAGCTTGCGCCAACTACTGTCGCCCCTTTTTCCCCCCAGCACAGATCTAGACTCAATGAACTTTGCTGACCCAAACTTAGTGGTGATGCAACATACCAGCTTTTCACCAGAGAGGATCTCTAGGAGTAAAATCAATTTTTTGCCATCTCGTAAGTCATGATAAAGGTCATTGATCCTTGCACTGACACGCTGAAGATGTGAATTGATCCATTTTGTGAAAGTTTTTCTTTGCACTTTTTCTCGTTCATCTGCAAAATACAATCATTTTACTGAATGCTCTTAACCCATTTACTCCCAGGGGTTCCCCATTGACGAGTAAAATTGTCTGGCATTAGACAGAGTAAAATACTAAGTCTGGCCGCGTTAGGCCGGTTTAGGCCGCTTTGAGCGTCAAAGGGTTAAAAGGGTACACAATGTATTCATGAATTTATCTCTACATACAATGACTGGTTGACCATGATAGTGGAATTTTTCTAAACTGAATAAAAGCAAGGGCGTTGTTAAGTTAAAGCTTGCCATATCATTTCTATATTTTAGCTGGTTAAAAGCATTAATAAAAAGTAAAATCCTCTATTAACAATCAATTTTTTTTTATGATAAAAAACTTGTTTGTTTGTTTGTTTTGACTACCTTTTTTTCTACCAAGAATGCTAGTATCATAAACACTGATTTGAAAGCAATATCAATTTTTAAGCAATGCATGTAAGAATTTGCATAAAAAGTCAGTGTCACCAAATGCTTACTGCAGACATGAAAAGAACCAAGTTACTATACCAAACTAAAAAGGAACATTTAAATTCAGAGCTTCAATTTATTTAAAGTCCACAGTCATTCAACCATATAAAACTGCATATATTGTCTCCTTGCAAGATCAGTACATTGTCAAGCAGACAGTTTATGAGAATATTTTAATTTATCACCTAAGGGTTTTTGCTTTAACATAGCAAATTTCCATAACTGACAATAAGAGGATTGTACAACCATCAGTGAGGAGAATTAACATTTAGATCTTGGGAGTAAAAGAGTTAATTATCCACTTGCACAAATCCCATAATACACATCTTTTACCCCCGGATATATTGCATAATCATTGTTTACAATTTCTCCTGGGAAATGAAGATGTCCCATGAGAAATCAAATAATGTCTATACAAACACTTTTTTTTGGTGGGGGGAGGGGGGCAGTAAAAGAGGAGTATTATGGGAGTTGTGCAAATGGCGAATGATTGAACACACTTCCAGCCAGTTAAAAATAAAGCACTTATGCGGAACCATTTCCGCAAGTCTGAGATTTGTATATATAGTAGAAAAGCCGCTCTCAGAATTAAAACACCATACTAATCCAGGAAACATAGTGATAAGCCTAACTGGACGTTTACATAATCATAGCACGAAGAAACAAACAATGATGTTGGCATCCCACCAAAGCTGCTTCAATTTTGAACAAAGTTCGCGCTTTTTACGTTAGGGTATTTGCTTTCTATCATACCCTCGTGAACCTTAAAAGGCAAAACTCACCGACAAGCCGGCTGCCATGATAGCGGTTTGGGATATTATCTTGTCTGCAAATAATTTCGGTATACGGTGACCAACAAATTGTTTACGTTCTTTTATTTGCCAAATAACACCCACCTCCTGCTGCCTCGCACATGCTCAAATTATGTGCATAAAGCCACCAAAACCGTTTCGAAAGCATTAATCATCATTTTGGTTGTTTACTCTGCTCCGAACAGCCAAAAAATCTTGAACCCTATTTTAATGCACAAATTAAACTTGCCTGCCAGCACTTTAATTCGAGATCTTTCGAATAACCGAGCGGAGCTTTGCTGTTCCATCCACTGATCTTCTTCAGGGCCGCGATAGTCGGTTGAAACTTCGCCCATTGTCCCCATAGATTGAATAAACGCCTAAAAATAAGCACATTGTGAGTCGTAACAAACCCTCTTCTAGAATTCATATAACAAGAGAGGAGGGTCGATATTTATAACCTTTGACAAGTATTCAGCAATACAGCTTAACAATTTTGCATTAAACGCAAAGATTATGTGAGCTAAAAATCACGCTGTAGCAAATGTCAACTAATTTTCAACTTTAGAAAGACACTGTGATGGTCACTTCTTCATTTGTGGCCTTCATGGATGTGTTGCCTTTGCAAACGGCGACCTTAACTTGTGACAAGAGTAAGCGCTCGAAATCCTGGATTATCCGTCGCAGCAAGTTAGTACTAAGGCCGATTCTACATTGTAGTGTTCTGTAATCAAGTTTTACGTCCAATAAGATACCTTTGGAAGAAGTACAAGAGATACACTCCGTTCCCAGTGAAAAAGACGCCTTTACATTTCAAATAACGTGTTATGAAGAGGATAACAAACTACATTCGGAGAAGAAATGGCAAATCAACGCCGAGCTGCATTCCACGAGACTCTTCCACCTTCCCCGCCCTGAAGCACCCAACGTTAGCCAATGAGGAGACGTCTACTAATCGCTCCAGCCAATCATTGAGCATTTTATAGCCCACAAGTCACGGGAAGGTTTGTTACTTTGGCCTTGCGAATGATATATTTGAAAAAAAGAGTTGTTCATCATTTTCCAGCATTAGGACAGTAATAATGGACCTGTAGGGATGATTTTTTTTCAAACAATCGCTTAAAGACATTAACAATTTTTGCGCTCGAATAGTTAAGAAACAAAACACTGTGACCTTTTCAACTCTTTGGTCAGAAAAGAAAGATCAAGAGATACCTTTTAAGATTCTAATTTCGGCGACACAGCGCCCAACTTAATGGCTTCATAATGCAAGGAATTGAGAGAAAATAAATGAATTTGGTGACAAACAATACAAATGAGGTCCATTTATGGATAGAGTATTTCCCTTTTTAGCATACTATGCAGATGAGCTGTAGAGGAGAGTGAATGTCGTTGCGAATCTGTTAGATCTGACACAGTCTTCTTGCCATTGTCGACGTTGTAAAGAAATACATGAAAAATGCTGAGGTCTTTAAATGCTCTAAATTTGATTACCAAATGGCTTATGATGAAACATTGAACAAATATCAAATAAGACAAGTAACTTGTGTTAGTGAACTCACTGTCACTGTGACCTTGCTGAGATTTATTTGATCAAAGTTTTCAAAACCGTGTTTACTTGCAGCGTCAGATATTTGACTGGTTTCTGACATATTACAGACCACTGCTGAATGGAGAGCAAGAACTGTGAATTCGACAACAGCACCTTTGGTTAACACCGCTGTACATGCAACGAATTTTTTAGGTTGTTCAAGAATTTCTTCAAATTGTCTTTGCCTAAGTTCGAGCATTAAACAATCCTTTGGCTAGCTATATGGCATTTCTTTCGTTCCCTAACGCATGCAATCCTTGATATGTTTGCAAAATTTATCATTACTTTTCTCTTCTAGCCAAAACATCACATAAAACTTTGGTAATTTTGAAACAAACAAGGTGATTCCTCACTGGCTAGGTTAACAATTATGCAACCCTTCTTAGTTCTAAAAGGACGCGAAAGTTTATTTAGATAACTTTATATATTGCAAAGGAAGTATACAGGATTGTAAAAGACTAGGAAGATTTAAAAATAACTGAGGGAAACAAATCGCTTGCCTTTTTACGAAAATAAATACTTGTCTCCATCGACCGCTGTGCTCGTCATTCGAACATTAACGATTGGCGTGTCAAACTGGTAGCACAGTCAATTTATTGAAACCAAACAAAATGCTCGTTCGAAGGTTATTTATTAATTATTCAACCGTGCGCTGAATTTAATCTAGAACATATTTTCGCTGGTTGCGTGCTAGATCCTACAAACAGTGAGGTGAGGGGAAAACCCTGAAAAAGAGGTCCCGTCTGTGTAATCTGAGCGCAACCGAGTTGTCAATTTCAGTCAATTTACAACCGAGAAATATGCAAACAGCGCTTTCCGATGAATGGGCGGAATGTATGCACGTAATAATTTGCATCGGTTTCTGCTTGAATTAATATCAATATAAATAGTTCTGGTCTAGAAGCTGCTTCTCAAAATATAGGATTAACAAATGCTGTCAGTATTGACTATGGTCGCCTCAAGCTAGCCGAGTCCTTGATCCCAGTTTGCTTACAACGACGTGTGCAGTCAAGCAAACAGCAACTGAATGTATATTTCTTGGAAAATTAGCTTTACGAAATCGACTTAACTTTACCTGCGGGGCAAGGTAAAATGAAGGATCTTCTTTTTCCACCGTTTTCTCTACAAGCTTTCGAATATTGCAAATCTCTCACATCACAAATTCCCGCTTTCTTATTTCGGTTCTCTTTTCGGTTCTCATTGAAATCTGCTTGCCTCATACGTGAAGAAGCCATCAATTGCGATCAAGTTATAAGCGAGTTTGGATCTGCTGTGCAAGATTTGAAAAAGGGGAATGAAAGCGGCAATTTTTTACGGCATCGAACATCAGCGTAATTAAATAGGCGGATATATAGCTGCGGATTTCTACAATTAAACATGGTTGTACACCACGAGGAAGACGCAAAGTTGTGATAGAAGTGTCATACATTTTCAGACTCGTCTAACTGGGGTTAAATTCGAATTACCAGCCTAAAGTAGAGCGATCGGTTGCTCAACTCGAAAAGCGTTGGGGGTTTAAACGACTCCTAAATAGCTTTTACTCGTCACGCACGAATTGACGCTATTGACTTTTCAAACGGTATAACGCAAATAATACTTGATCTGGCGAAGGAAACTTCGGCAAAAAACAATGTAGTGAAAGAGTTGACACTGCAGAATACGTATGTGATCTTGCTATGGCTTCTAGCCAAGGCGATCGTCGAAGAAACAAGTTGCAAACTAACCTTCATAACATCAGCGTCTCGTTCCTCCATCTTTGCAGAAAGTGGTTCGAGTCTATGGCGGCTGACTTCTAACAGATCTGTGCTCGCTGAATCAAGTGGATGTTTCACTTCCACAGCCATGGTTTAAGTTACTCGACGAAATGTTCGATTTGATGTAAATTTCACGAAAAACCTGCGGGCTATGAGACGCGACGATCGAATCTTTGATCAAATTGCAAAGCAAAGTGAGACGCCCTAAAACTGGGCCGGACTCAGCTCATTTGATATTCAATATCCTGCATTCATTGTGTCGCTGTTTATTATTCTCCACGAACCAATCAGACGGTCACGTCTTATGTTTGGTCAGTCGCCTAGAACATTCAATGCTGAGGCATGCTCTTCCAATCAAAGGGAAAAGTTCGAAAGAAAAATTTGTCCTTCTAATAACACAATTTCCAGTGGAATTGCTATTAAAAAAAGGCATTCTAAAAATTAAAAATTTTAAAACGTTATTTTCACACCCTTAAACAAACAACTGCAAGTGGAAAAAATGTAGTCAATTAATGTCTATTTTTCATACTTTATTTCTTTGCTTTTTCTTTATATTTATTTTCAAAATTACTTTGTCCTCTTCTTGAAAGCAAAGATAGTATTTTCCTAAACAAAAACCCCAGATTATCTATCTGATGACATCCTGTTTAATTAAGGGAGCATTCACAAAAACTTGTTGGGGAGGACTGATATGAAATTGGGGGTCCTCCAAAAAATTAGAGGTAAAAAGGGAGTGTTTGAAAAACAGAGACTGTCTCAAGGGGGGAACCTTAAATAATGAAAACAAAAATTATTGCCTTAGCCAATGTAAACACAATTTAACAAAACATAATATCAAGAGAGTAAAATGGGGTTGACAGGCCTACATGACTCCCTTACATTTGTATGTGGTCTGCTTTCCTTTTCCTTTGTCATAACTTTGCTCTCTCAAGTACACATTTGAATGGATGCCTCTTTCAGGCGCTTTTTCCCCGGGCCCAGGATATTTTTGTTCTTGAGCACCTGTTAGGTTGCGCCATGTATCAGTGAGACAGCTGGCTTTCTAAAGGCTTTGTTTGCCTTGTCTTCTTTTTGCATTTCTTAGCAAATTGTTATGCTCTTTAGGGTGTTTTTCTGTTTTTGCCTTATTTGTTTTGCTTGTTCTTCTGACTACTGAAATTTTTTATATAGTAGAGAATTTCTCATCAGTCCCCCCCTCCCACCCAACAAGTTTTTGTGAACGCTCCCCAAAAGGAGTCTGTAAAATTTATTTATTACTAATATGGGAATTTGCTTTCATGCCATGAGAAAACTCTCATTTCCAGGTCTTCTGACCTTGTGCAAAAGACGATGATTTTTGTAAATGCTTTGTTTACAGTGGAAGTGCACTGTAAACTGCTATCAAGCTGCTGTAGTTCACAGGCACCCCACTTTTAATTATCTGAAAGAAACATGATTAAGGCAGGAGGCAACCAGTTGGCTATTTACAGAGTGTGGTAGAGTTGAATCCGGGACAACAGGAAGCAAATCCAAACCAAAGGTTAGAACGGGATTTGAACCCAGGGCAACCGCATGCAAACCCAACGCCATCATCACTGGACCACCATTGCCTCCCTTTCCCCATAGAGAGCTGCAAGAGGCATGGTGAAAGTGGCATTAGAACCCAAGATTATTTATGGTCTCATTTATCCATTTAGGAACAAGATACTCTTGGTTTGAAAGACTTCAAACGTGGCAGCTCCCCAAGAAGGCTGCGGGGGTGGGTAAGAAGATAGCGAGTAAGGAATCTGAGAAACCAGTGGGAATTTTGCAGGATCACCATTTTCACCTCCACTCTCATGGGCTATCCTATTCTTTTAACAAGCAGAGCCATCCCAACCCCCTTTGCGGATCTCAACTCACACTCGTTTGTTAATATATTTTTTGCTAAAAAATCATCAAAGAAATTTCCAAAAGAAACTAATTTTGATTGAAGACATTCATCAGACTGGAATTATTTATAAACATGTTAAAATTCAGCCTCGGCAAAGGCTGATTACCAGCAAGTGACAGTTTTCATTATTCCACCATCTCCTATGGTTGCGAGAATGCACTCTTCCACTAATTTTCAGTCCAAATAGCAGGACACTTTATCCTATAGAGGTGTACCACGCACTGGTGGCTCAGTTGGTTGAGCATCGAGCTGCCATGCGGGAGGTTGCGAGTTCAACTCCGGCCGGACCAACACTCAGGGTCTTAAAATAACTCAGGAGAAAGTGATGCCTTTGTAATTACATCCGCAAATGGTTAAGACTTTCAAGTCTTCTCGGATGAGGACTATGAACTGTAGGCCCCGTCTCACAACCCTTCAATGTTCACAACCCAGTGGGACATAAAAGAACCCACACACTATTCGTAAAGAGTAGGGCATGGAGCTCCCGGTGTTGTGGTCAGGCCTCATTTCATTCATTCATGTGCTGGGTGAGATCGCTAATGGACTGATAGCGGCTGCCAGCGGCACCTGTATATTCTGATGTCCGATCTCACTCATTGATCACTTGCTTGTAAAGCGCATTTGAATATGCCAATAGAAAATGTGCTATATAAATTCATCACCATTACCATAGTTCAGCAACCTGTTTCCCTTGGAATAGCCCTTTTCACAGTTAGTTTTTCTCATTTCCATTACAATTTAATCTGACGTGGATGCGAGGCAATTTCGGGTTAAAACTACAAAATAGCCTGAAATTGCCTCACATACATGCTAGATTATGTTGTTACAGTAATGCAACTGAGAACAACTAACCACGAAAAGGGCTATTAGTTATTTAGCCAAGGAAACAATAACTTGAAAGGGAATACTGCTCCAGAGGCTGGATTTCACAGTGTGGGTTTTTTTTAGCAAGGACGACTCAACTTTGTTGTCCTCTTTCTAAATGTACCAAGTGTGCACCACAAAAAAAGAAATCAATCAGCCTAACTTACATGTAAAAAAGCTTTACACTGATTATTCATGCAAGTTGCAATTAATGTGTTTTACTTTGCAAAGTGACATAAGTAAAATCGGCTGGCATTAGACAGAGTAAACTACTAAGTATGGCCGGTTTAGGGGTGAAAGGGTTATTGGACCATAGTTTTTGACTGAGTGATTGACCCACTGACTCCTGGGGGTTCCCCATTGATGAGTGCAATACTCTGGCATTAGACAGTCTGAGAGTAAAATACTATGTATCGTCAGTTTAGGCCAGTTTAGGGGTGGAAGGGTTTTAATATCAATAAAACTGAATGCAGAAAAGATTAGTCACTAATAAATCATAACTGCCTTGGAAAAAGTGAAGGCATGTCTGAACACTAAAACCAGTACATCTCTTCACTTGAGTAATGATTGTTTAGCCCAAGAAGTTGTCAGGAGTTCTTCTTAAGCTTCAATGGATTAGGATACTGTGGGTTCTCAATAACACCTTTCCCAAACTTGAACTCTAGAAATTCCCTCACATGGTTTGGAGCAGAAGCTTTTACTCCAATAAAATCAATTATTTCAAGAGGTTTCAAATAATGAGCAGGAAACTCCCTGTCTTGTTTGTGGCTTTCAAACCAAGTTCTCTTTGTCATGATACCATCTCTTTCATAAAAAGGAAATATATCCACATGCAAGTGATTACGCTCACTGTACTGAATTCTGAAAAATTCTCCCTCAGTAGCTTTTTCCCAAGTATACCCTTCTTCATCCACATACTTTTTCCCAGCTTTTGACTGTTTTTCTGCTTCAACCAGGTACGAACATTTGTTGATTTCATGCTGATAAATTCCAATGTCGACGTCATAATCCCAAGGAATAATATCACCATAACGAGCAGCACCTAATAGACTGCCTCCCTCTAACCAATATTGCACACCATCCCTGTTTAAAATGTTAAAAAGATAACGAGCTGTTTCTCGCAAATTTTGGAGACAACAAGGAGGAGTCCATCTTGACATGTACAGGTAGTCAGGCATGTCATCATGAACAGTGCCAAAACACCGTCCTGTGTTTTTACCACAGCCATACCAGTTTACCTTTCCCATTGGGAAGGAAACTTTTTTGATCCCCAGTTGTTTGTACATGGATACCTTTCGTGTTTTTACATTGTTTTCATACTTCCACAAAGTGTGAGCATCCGTAAATAGTCTGAAGCCTTGTGAAAAAGACATCTTATGGAGAAGCCTTGTTTTAATATGGTGCAAAGATGCTTGAATGAATAAACTCTCGGGAAAAGGACGCAAGTAAGGTGCACTAAGGCTGTGGAGAAATGCAGCTTTTACCAAAATTACTTGATTTGGGCTTACAGCATCACATGTTCTGTAGTAGCTATGTGCTTCTTCTTCAGACACTGCATACTCCAGAGTCCAGCGTTTGATGTCAAAAGTTAGTTTGTTGCATTCATTTGCTTTGTTTGTTTTAACGGGTGCTGCAACAACTTTTAGTTGAGGTTTTTTAGTTGCCATTGATTTTAACTCAGCAAGCATCACAACTGGCACACTTGCAGTATCAAATCGGACACTATCTGGCACAAACATGACGTATGGTGTTGTAATATAATTTTCTGGCCTTCCAGATGACTGCTTTTGGTCTGGAGAGACAGCTTGTATGACCAACTGAACTTTTCCGCGAGGTAAATCCAGTGGCGGATAAGGTCTCTTTTGCGAAACAACTACAATGTGGATATTTGGAAACTGACCTAAGATAGAGCGGATTGTCTGGCCAATGTCATTCTCGAACTCCTCAAATTCAAGGAAAACTATCGTTACTTCGCTTTCAAATTGTTTGCTGGAATCCACAGTAGAACTATTTGACTTTTCAAAGCCAATTTTCTTCTTGATTGTTACAAAGTGGCTTTGTTGTAACCATTCTCCATTAACATTGTGCACATGAGAAACGTAGAACAATATTAAACAGTTGCAAATTAAAGCACACACCAAAACAATTTGACACTTCGTAATCGACATGAATCGCAACTTCTGAAACTTGTGTTGCCGAGTTTCTGCAAAAATGTCAAACATCTGTTCATCGCGTCCCTTGCGAATACGAACACTTGAAGTCCACTATCGACGAATACTGTATAAATATTGACTTCATTAATTCATCCGAAAGCAAAACAATATACTGTATGGATTTGTTCTGCCTGATCTTGCCAAAGAGAAGAATGACAATAAATTCAAGGCGTCATCGTGACTCTTAAGGACTGGGTAACAGTCTGACTTCATACTTTCAATCGGCCAATCAAAAAGCAGGGAGGTGATTTCAAATTTTCAGCTGAAATGTGAAACGGTGTTATTGGAACACATCCGTTCGAACCCACAGTCCGACTTTTTGCTTGCTGAAAAGCAAAATCAAGAACGATTTCGGAAGTTCATTGGCGAAACATATGGTGGATAAATCTGTTAAAATGGAGGTAACTTTCGAGGTCAATAAACTTGATGAAATGAAACGAACAGAGCTTCAAAAGCTGTGCAAGGCTGTTGGAATCAAAGCAAACTTGAAGGTACAGTGTGCATTTCTTTTTCGCATGAACAATAATTGATCATACGTCTACAAGGTTTTTTCTTCTCAAAATATCCTGAGAAGTTTGGAGTGTACTCTGGTTGTTTTATCTGCAAGTGCCAAGATTGTGGAAATACATTTTACTTTATTAATCTTTGCTAACAGTGAAAACGTCTCTAACTATTATTTTTAATTTAGAATGCACAACTCGCACAAGCACTCAGGGAATATGCTGCTAAATTTCCTAGTAAGAATAAAAGGTAGAGTACTATTCCCTTTATAATTATATTCTTGAATAATCTGCAAATGATTTAGCCCATCACTGCAATGATTTTTATAAGCTGATCACATTGATAGACACATTGACAATCATTTTGCAACCTGCAGGTAATGAGACTCCTTATGTTATTTTATGAGAGCATGTAGGTTTTATGGCATTGTGTTGGGGACAATATTAATCAAAAGGCGTTAAATACTAGTTACAGACCTTCCAACCCTCACGGTTTGACCGTGAGACTCACGGTTTGGGATGCCAACTCACGGTCTCACGGCTTTGCCTCTTAATCTCACGGTGAATCAGAAAGCCTTAAAATTGCCAACAATTCTGGAAGGCATGAAGGAATATCGAGAAATTTGTGCTCATAACAGTCGAATTCATCAAAACTAATTTGTGAGGGAAATGGCGGCAATGCTAGGCTCAGTCTCCAGCCTTGGGTGTCTCGTTGCGCCCGCGATCCTCCCCTCTCACCCCTTCAACCCTGGTGAGAATCTTCTCAGCTCTGCGAAAAAAGCAACAAAAGAGTACAACAAAGAGCACTAATAAGGTAAAGAATACTCTGAAACAAATAATCTGTCGTTGTTGTTTTTATTTGACGCATATTTTGGTACGTCTCCAGGTTTGAGGTCCTAATCTCCAGGTTTTTCTGGGCTTTTTTGTAAAAACCTCCAGATTTGCCTGTGATAGGGGTTGGAAGGTCTGCTAGTTATCATGATCAATGCAAATTTTACAGTTGTAATAGTGGATACATTTTGTTTCAATGTTTCCAGGTCTTCTTGTACCAAGATACAGCAGTTGCAGGAAACCTCTGGTGAGTTAACAGAGACCACGAAAACAAATGAGCTACAAAAAGCCGATGACAATGAGAGCTACAAACAACAACTTTTAAATCACCTTGACAAGAAAGTTGAAGAAAAAAGTAAGTGACACAAAATAAATTTGAGTTTGTGACAGTTCCATTCAACCATTTATTTGTGTAATATTTAAGAGGTTGTAGCTGCTTGTTCATTTGTGAAATTGCTGCAAGCCTGTTCCAAGCCCTCAGTTGGGGACAACCGAAAAAATGGTTCTGATCGAGGCAGAAAAAGCAAGCGTGAGAAGGATACTGGGGCTATTGAGGGTTTTTTTCTTGCACTCGCCTTTTCCTCAATCCGAGCTACTCCCATCCCCAGGGTTCGGAACAAGCTAAATTTGCTGCATTTCCCTACACCTGCACCCTACCTCAAGAAGACAAATACAGGTAATAAGTTGCAGAAATCAAATCAAAGTACAAGATACAAGCTTTTTTGAATACTGTAGGTGTTTAAAGAACCATCATTGTTCAGCTGCCTAAATACAGGAAGTTGATCGGCATGAGCCTCCTTAGATGTATTTTCCTGAATGCTGAAAAACAAAAAAGGAATACATATATCTGAATTTAAGAAATAACAAATGGGATATTTGTGATAGTTAAGTACAACTGTATTTTTTATTTGTGGTTGCTTTACAGTGCCTGTGGAGTGTAAAATTCCTAGATTTGTCCAGTTTGCAAATGATCTTAAGACTTCAAACAATGCCAAGAATAAAACTCCAGGTAAGTAGTTAATGACAGTAAACTAGAAAAAGGTCAGGGCTTTCCTTATGATGAAAAAACACAATAGCTACAATAAAAATTTCCTCATTTCCTTGGATATTCATATCATTAACACAGCCCTGGACTCCACACTGAGAAGTGCTGGTGATGGTTTGTAATATTTATTTTGTGAGTTCATCATTTCTTAAAATCCTTGTCAAATTTTAGCAATTGGCTGATGCAGCAATCCAGACGGCTTACGGTAATTATAATTTATTATTATATAAACACCAATGAAATACCAAGTGAGCTTTCACATGAAAACATGATATCTTCACACGTGAAGATAACATGTTATTTTCACATGTGAAAAGATCATTGTTGCTATGGTTACATATTAAAATCACTCCTTTCGGTGCCTTTCTTGAAATGATTTAGTATTTCATTTGTGTTTATATAATAAATTTCTCTTTGAGAGTTGAAAAATATTTCACTCGTTCATTGTGCGCACCGCTATATAATATCCTTTATTTTAGGATTAAGCAAGCCCTTGTTGCTCAATAGGCTTGTCTTTACTGACAAAAAAAAGCAAAATTGTTGCGCTATTCTTTGCATAACTAATTAATAAAAATGCCAGTTGCCTTACAATGTATTTCTGTCAAATGCTATGATTGGTCAATTTAGTGGGCTATATTCTACAGTTTGAACTATGTGATTTCATATTACATTTCATTTTTTCCAGGTGCTAAATGGAGTGAAATCCACAACTCTGAATTTGAAAAGTAAGTAACCCCTTTTTCATCATTGTAATGTGACAGTATAATACTTATGCTTGTAGGTGAGCGTCATATTTTAAATATTAATATTAATGAGAAATCAAATATGTGATTTTAGAATGGATTCTATAGATGTTTATTTGGAGAAAAAGAGGAAAAGAAGGGAATTTTTCAACCAGTCTGCTAAAAGAGCAAAGGTAAAAACATTTCCATAAACTTTGTTATACATATAAAGAATACTTGTTTACATGTGGTCTGCCTTTCTGAGCACAAAATTGCAAAGTTTTTCCAATAGCACTGCAAGTACTCATTTGTCTTTATATGCAAAATTTGTGATTAATGGCACCACTTATAATGTCATTTCAAGGTGAACCTTGCTTTCTTTCAGTATACTGGAGTCAGTCGAAAAAGTGAGGACAAGTCAACAGGGGTTTCTTTGTTTAAACCAACTTCTACAACTCTCAATACATCTGCCACATTTGTGTTTGGATCTCCATCAGTTAAACCTCTCTTCCAACCAGCAAAGAAGGAAGCGAAAGTTTCCACAGCAACATCTGCCACTGCAAAAGGCAAAAAGCTTAGATCTCCAAAGATCGTTAAGTCTGTTGTCACTGCAATTTTTCAAACTCGAACTCCACATTCTCGCAGAACAATCAGTGTGACAAGTGCTGCTGAAAACAAACCCAAGACACCAGCAAATGCTGCTCGCAAATCAATGACAGTTACACCTTTCAGGTAAAAGTTAAGTTAATAATTAACTTTGTTACAAAACTGCACTGCAGATATCAGATTTCCAGCATTTTCATTGGCTCGGCAATCAAAGACTGTCATTTCATATACCTGCTGTACCCAGTATGGTCAAGGAATGCATCAGCAATAAAGCAAAGATAAAGGCAGCTCTGAGAGAAAAATGGCTCACAAAAGCCGTTTTGGACCGGAATTGTCCGAAGCAGAAAACGATGCTTCAGTGGAAGAGTTGTCATCCTGGAGTTTTACTAAAACAATAATATTCTATATGGGCTTGCTGGATGTAAAATGATTATTACCAATTTGGTACATTATCTATCATTTCATATCCAACACGCCCTCATAGAATAATTGTTAATTAAATATACAATATAATAGCCTTGTTTAACAAAAGGGTAATATTGGTTGTATTAGTATTAATATTGCTTGTATTGGGCTTTTACGAAAATAACATACCCATGAAGCCGTCTTTCTTTTCCTTTACAGATTTTCACCAGCTGTCAATGTCCCAACAGCCCCAACACCAACACCCAGAAAAAAGTTTGATCTCAAAGCAAGTTTGGCAAAACCTCTTCCCTATAAGCCTCACACTGGTAAACTGAAACCTATTTCTACCTACAAAGAGGAATGTCGACCAACAATCAGTGAGTCAAAGCTGAAAGGTCGTAAAACTGACATTAAAAGTGCAAGGGTCACAACAAGGTAATGGGGGCATTTTGGTGAGGTTAATACATAATTTTACTGATGTGTACTTTCTAGTTACATACATGTAGTTTCATGTGGATAGTTTGATCTAAAGTTTGAGAGTTGTTCAAAGCGCCAAGTCTGGTCCAGCAAATTTGAGTTATACATGTATCAAAAATACTTTTACAGCTTGACTAGCCTATCAATAGAGCCCTATTATTCTACATTCTGGCAGCTTACCACTTGCTTGCTGGATCAAGGTAAGGAAGGGTGAATTTGCAGGCAACACAGTATACAGCAGGATATCTAGGGGTTCTGCACAATGAGACGTGGCCTGTGCATTTTGTTACGCTTTTGGCAAGGAGCTTGTATCTGACATTTTGATGCCACCCAACACATACTGTATCCATGCAAAAAAAGTCTGGTCTATCCAACTCTATTCCTACACTGTCTTTGTATTAGAACCTAAATATGCCATAATAGAAAGCACTGAAAAACAAATAAACAATAAATATTATTTTGAATCAAGTATTTTAGAAAACTGATCCACGATAGTCATTTCTTAAGCTTTTGAGTCCGCCACTGCTCCATTCTCTAGCATGACAGATAACTTCTGTTAATTAATAGGCTTTTCAAATGATGGCATCATTTTAATACCAAGTGGTGATGATTTGTTGAAATGTCTTGTTACAATAATTATATTAAAATACTTTATTTAAAATTTGCCTTACAATATGAGTTATGAGCAACTGAATGAATTCTGATCTTAGCAGAAAATTATGCCATGCAAATGGTTTTGAATCACCCTGGCACTTTGCCACAGTAATGACCACTCCATTTTAATTTACAAATTAAATTTATTTTAAGGGAGGAGCGCCGTTTGAAAGAAAACCGTTCAAGGGAAAGCCGAAGAGCAAATGCCATAAACAGACACAGAGGAGTTGTTTGTTAATTGTAATAGCAAACCTCTGACTTCTTTAAACATAATTGCCATCAGAGGTACCTTGTATTGTAAAGTTTAACCCAAATATATTAGTGTTTTTTTATAGAAGTTCAGTGTTGTACAAGGTGCATAACTGTTGTAAATAGGTTTTTCTCTCAGTGAACATGTTCTAGCCAGGTTATCATTGATAGCAACATCTAAACGTATTTTTTAAACAAGAACTTTCAATTGCCATTTCATGTTCTCTTGGCTAACATGTGTTATTTAAAAGAACCACTTCCAAATGAGCCTCTTATCAAAAACAGGCCGTTTATAAAATATGCCTGACAATGACTTAGCAGGCTTTACGAAAATGGTAGTTTCTCTTTTTATTCTGATTGTTGCTATCATTAACGGGTATTGTTTTATTGTATAGCATGATTTTTATATTTTCAAGCTTTGCTTTTTATTTTTTTCTTTTAGCTAACATTTATAAATCATTGTAATGTACAGTGGAAAAAGTGTTTTTGCATGTGCTTACAAGACAATCATGTAAACACTAGGATACCTGTAGTAGCTTTCCAGCAAGTTCAAATCAGAAAAAAAAAGTTAACATGATATCAAAAAGGTGGTTTCTAAAGGATTGTTCTTAGTTTAGAGTAAACAAAGGTTACATCATGATCAAGTCACTGCAGGCAAGATCTGGGTGTCAAGATTTTTCCTCCTATTATTATAAGAGTCCCTCATTTATCAAGGAAAGCTCACTATTTCCCCTACATTTAGTTCATGGTTGGTGAAACATGCAATTCTGATGCCTGAATGTAATTGAACCACTTACTTGTAATTTCCTGCCAGATGTGAGTTGCATCAGTTTTCACCTAAATTTTGTATCCAGAAGATTTATAATAACAAGCCAGGTCCTTTGAGAACAGTGTATCTAAGGGTGGTATTTAATTACATGAGACCAGGATGAACTCAGACCTGTATGAATTTGTATTGGCCTCCATACATTATTTTGTTTTATATTGCATTTACATGAGAACGGCCTGACAATCAACTCAGACCGGTCTGACTATGTCACAGTTGCTGGACCTAGACGAGAAACTCTCATACCAGTCCTTGTGTGTCCCCGTCTCCTGTAAATGACAACAAATCTCAGACCGGGTCCAGAAATTTCAAGCCTGTATGCTTTTGGGTCAGTGATATATTTAGTAGACAAAAGAGACCATTTCGTCCCGGTTTCATATAAAGCTGCAAAAATTTCATATCAGTCTGAGTTTGTTCCGGTCTCATGTAAATACTCCCTTGGGAGCTGTTTCGGTTTGGACACATGTGGGATAATATTCCTTTTTTCTTCTTATCTTTATATAAATTTCCTATTTCTTTTCCCATTTATTTTGCCCTTTACCCTGTCTGACACCATGCAAGAGGCTTTTATTGGTTGTTAGTTGCTCAGGGGTACTGGAAACAGAGTCGAGGGTTTGAGGTCCAGCTCTGTCGCATTGGTTTCCTTGGACAAGAAGCTTTGCTCACACAGTCTCTCCGCCAAGGTTACCAGCAACATGCTGTGGTATTGGCCTCCTCCGCAGGCATCTCTGTGATAATCTCTCTAGAGAAAGAAAAAATGGAAGGACGGTGAAGTAGAAAAGAGAAGAGAGATGTCAACTCCCACTCATTTTTCCCCCTTCCCTCCCCCTCCCTCCATTTTTCCTCACCAGTCCCTTTTCCTTTTCTTTGGAGTTGCCTGCAAAGGAGGCTGTGGTACTGCTGGAGGTAACCTTAGGATGTACAGGAGTAGCAATGCTTTTGTAATTGAAATATAGGTTCCGGCTAGCGCTGTGTGAGCCCCTGCAGTTCATATGGAACTTACCTTACCTACCTGGTCAAAATGGTCATGACGACACAATGCATTTATTTAAATTATGGTGAACAAAATTTAAGTATATCAACACCTAACGAAAACGATAAACACTTCAGCATGAACAATCACGGGATATTTCCTGGTGCATTTAGACTACAATCATAATGAAGAAAAGGTGAGATTTGCTGCTTGAAAGACAACAATTAACCTCACCACACCCTAGAAGTCATGTACCTGGAGAACCCTCTTTTTTCCAGTTTCTAGTGACCTATGATCCTGTTGTACAACAAATTGTGCCATAACACCTTGCACTTGATGAAGGCTTGGCATCCTAATTTGATTTGAGATTCTCAACTTTTGAAAAAATGGATTACAAGAGAGTAATGCCATTTTCATGCAGCTTAGTTTAACATACAAGAAATTTCTTGAAGTGTACTGCAAAGGAGCATGGACCAATGTCTGAAAAAGCTAGATTTTTGGAAGAAGAAAAAGCTGAAGTGGGCACCCATTCAAGAGAACTACTACCACTGTGATGTTGTCGTGGCTTCCTGCTAGTAAGGCTCCCTCTACCAGCCTTTCACTTAAAGCTTTTGCCAGTTCCATAGCCTTTTCTTTTCTCAAAAGCTCTGATCCTTGTGACCTTGACACTGATAAGCTGGTTGTCGTGTAGTGCTTTGTGTCATCCAAATCGGAGTCAGTTTCTTCTACGCTCTGAACACAAGCTTGACTGTACTGTTTATCTCTGTGGTTATCTTCTAATAACTTTTGGTCTCTTTGAAAAATTTGCCTATTATTGGAGTTATAATTTATGGCCACTTCCTTGTCCCGTCTTGGAATTTCATTCCATTTTGGGACAGGCAATCCAACATCTTGCGCAGAGGCCCTTTCTTGCATTCTTCTTACAACTGCTTTAACATCGATGTCGGGTATTATATCCTCCAAGAGAAGAATAACCTCGTCTTCGCTGAAAACCTCCCATACCCCATTTGAAGCAAGTATGAGAAACTGGTCAGATTCCTCTAAGGTGAGAGAATTGACAACAGGAGTCCTGATGACGCTGGACTTTAGATTTGCGTCTCCATGATTCCCCAGACCACGCGTACTTTTCACAACACCGTTCACTAAAGCTGTTTTATCGCTCTTGCAAATATCCCCCTTCGCTCGACGTACACGACGTCTTTCCTTCTTATCCGTGGGGCTATGATTGTTGGACAGACGTTCAATGGACCCGTCCCCCCGACACAACACCGCTCTGATGTTCCCCGCGTTTGCTACGTACAAATTATTCCCCCACAGCAAGCAAGTAAGGGCAGAACATCCGCTCCAACGATTCCTCGATTGTTCTTCTATGCCGTAAAGTAAAATTCTGTCCATTTCCGCGAATGTGTCGTTGAAAGCACCGCGTACTTTCGAGTCCAAGTTCTCTCGTTTCATGTTAGCATGGTAAATTCCTTCGACTTTGCGCTCGAGAATTTCCCCGAGATAGCGCGCACATTTATCTGCAGCCATGCTTCCATAATACCCGTCGTAAACTGCAAAAAAACCGCTCTGTGGGTCGTTGCAGAAACAGTCCTTGAACGCGTATCGATCCTCCATGGCGGTTTTCCAGCGTTCATTCGCATGTTGACAAACACCAAAAGCAAGAGCACAATTCAAAGCTGTTCCCTGCCCCAGTAAATTCGGATAAATGTGAAAATCTTCGTCCACATTTCGTAGAGTAGTGTTTGTACCTTCGATGTCCGTTTTCAGCAACTCGTAAGCGTTATTAAGTTTATGCAGTTTCTTCATCGAAACGGGATGTTCGGAATTCGCTGCTTCATTCAATCGACGCATTATCGCTCTCCGACGTTTCAACAAATGTTTTAGACTGACTGGTTTGCGTTCCATGGTGTATCGGAACATTTCCAGGGCATTATGAAATTCCTGGTGTTCTTTCAAATGTCGTACCTTGATTTCTTCCTCACATTTCATGCAGACTATGGTAAGTTCTGGTTTTACAGCGATTGGGTGGATCGATGGCAAGTGCAAATGCGATTCTTCTTCAACCAAATCTTTCTCTCTCGAAGTAAATTCTTCGCCTTCCCAGTAATTATTCATCATAACATTTGTTTTACGCAGACAGAAATCACTCTATCTTAACGCAACACCTGCACGGCGCAAAAAGAGAATGTTGTGTTTAACTGTGTCGATAATTCATTTACTATTGCACCATTACGTTACCATAGTAATCGTTGAGTGGTGCCAATCAAATCCTTCTTCTTGCGGTAAAATTTTGCGATCATTGTAGGGATCAACGTTTTGTAATTTTTTTCGGCTAGGAGAACGTTTACTGATATGACATATGATCTTTCATATAATCACTATCACGAATCATCCTGTACATATCCTGTACATACAGTTACCAAAAAAAATAGTCAACATGGAATCACTACTTGCACAAATCCCATAATGCACCTTTTTAACCCCAACCCCCCCCCCAAAAAAAAAATTGATGATCATTGTTTTCAATTTCTCCAAGAGAAATCGAAAAACAGTGCCTATCATGAGATTTGTGCAAGTAGAGAATATTAATGAGGAACTTTTCAGCGGTGTGCAAATAGAGTGAAGAAAAGTTTTTGGTTTTTTTTTTCTCTTCACAGAGATAGTTACCCATCGGTTTTACAGAATGGTGTAATAACTAATAAGCTGTCAAAAGGGCAGGGATATCATTAAATACAAGGCATTTTAATATTACAGAGCAGGCGCGTAGCTGAGGTTTTTGGAGGGGTGTTCGTATTGACAGGAATATTTATTAAGGGGGGCTTTTAAATACGAGCGCCGGAGGTGCGAGCCTCCAGGTAGGTGTGGGAGCATGCCCCCCCCCCCCCCCTCCAGAAAATTTTGAAATCTAGAGGCCCAGAAATGCTGTGTTCAGCATTGTGCTACTCGATGGGGTGTAAAATAACAGGTATTTTTAGTCATAACAACAACATTTCCGACGTTTTGTTAACTTGATTTCTTCATGCGTACATACCGGCTTTGTACACTAATACTTTTAGCGTTTTCTTGCAGGGTAATTTAAAAGCTGCAACGCTCAAAGTTTGTTTTCCATTCCTCCACTATTTGCTAAAAGCTGAAAACCAACAGTTTGTGTTTTCAGTCCTCCATTATTGACCACCAAAGGGGGTTCGTTCGAACCCCTCGAACCCCCCCTCCTACGCGCCTGCAGAGGGGTATTCATCACAACATGCAGATCAGGCCAGGGCAGATCCAGGATTTTTCTTAGGAGGGGGTGCACCACTAAGGAATGGCATAGCTGACTGCTGACTTTTTATTTTTTGCAGAATACCAGTGTTATTAGAAAGCCTCAGGTCATCTCGGGGGGGGGGGGGGGGGGGGTGTGCACACCCCCTGCACCCTCCCCCTAGATCCACCCCTGCAGATTATACCAGGTTCATTACAGAGTGGACAGCTGCAGAATCATTCCCAAAACTTTGATTGTCATGATATTGTACACAGGCTCTCCATCTCTGTGCTTCAAATGGTGCACAGTCAACAGCTGGGGAAATGGAGGTCCAATTCGCCAGCTGTTGACTGTGCTACATTCAACACATGGAGAGCCTGTGTGCAGGCTATCCACAACCTGTCAACCCACTCTTTCAAGTAACCAGCACAAGAAACCCAAAATATGTAAGGAATCGTTTATGATAATTTTTATTGATAGAGCAGTTTTCAATTGAGTGTCGTAAAACCAAAACCAAAGTAATTACTTTGGCCAATCAAAAAGGTCAGAGACAATCCAGTAAACCAATCAAAACTCGAGGTAAATACACGTAGCCAACACAAAGCACGGGAAAATATGCACGCGCGAGCCACGATTGGTTTTGGTTTCACTTCTGATTGGTTGATAAAATGGCGCGAGAACTTTGAACCAATCACTGAGTGAAGTAATCATAAACCAAAGTACTTCACTAATTACTTTCGACACTCAATTGAAAACCACTCTAAAAGCGTTATATAAACCATTCAATAAATTGTTAATAAATAAATAATCTAACCCTTATGAAATTGCTCCATGACAGACGGGCTTCATGTCAGTGGTCCCTTTCCACAAACATTTCAATTGGTAGTAAATTAATGATGTGATTTATTTTTATCATGCAATTTCTTTACAAAAATGACAGTTCCCACAATTTCACATAGCAGAACCAAGTTTGCATCATCCTTTTAAAATGGCCAAATTCTCATGCAAACAGTGCTTTGTATCCCATCCCTAAGCAGGGGATACTACCAGTAGTTGAAAGTTTCATTCATGTTATAGGTCTTGTAGAAGAGATTTCCTCTAAAAATTGACAATTAGCAGGAATAACACAGTATCTTCATCAGCCAAAGATGCTGGGCCTTTTTATGGGTCAATAATGACTGACTGGGTCTTCTTTAACAAAAAGTCTTTATAACACCAAATCATAACTAAGTCCATCAGACTGCTACTAGCTTCCAGTTCAATTAGAAAGACAACATGTGACCAGCTTCACCACATTCATGCCTGACCACGCACTTTGCATTCCTGCTGCACGAACAAACTCATTGGACAGGATCCTCAATCACTCAACTGTTAGGTCACAGAACAGCCTTCCCAATGATGTTGTTCACAGTATCTCTCCCATAGCTACTCTGAACTTCAATGAACAAGCTCATCAGTTACTTTTATCTTGGTACTACTCCATATAGTTAAGATTTACCTTCAGTTTTGCCAACCTTCTATTTTATTTTGAGAAGCAGTAACCATATATTGGCCCATGTGGGATACTACCAATTTCCTGACGGGCTATTGTTGACATTTGCATTATTATAAAAAAGTAACTCCCCAAACTAAATGATCTTCCCAGCCTAAGTATTGATAAACAATGAAATTCTTCAAAATTCCTTTTTGTCTTTCTTTAATGGTCTAGCAATATTTCTTGTTTATAAAATAATCACAATATTTTCACAGGTGAAAACATTTCTTTGGATTCCTAGCCAGATAATGGTGTTTCTATCCCTTTTTCTTCATTTCATCACAGAAAGTGAATGACAAAAAGAATGCAAGTACTGTTTCCTGATTCACATACCATTTTCACACATTCCAGTCTCTCTGCCCCACTCCTCACCTACATTCCTTTTACAGAGATGCCAACCTAAGGAGATCTAAGATCTGGAGATTTTTTCCAGCCTGTCTCCCCTCCCCTCCCCCCTCGATCAACCTACCCACTCCCCCTCTCCTCCTCTTCCCCCCCCCCCTCCTTAAACGCACCCACCCATCCCCCAGCAGCTCCTTCAGAATACAAGAATATTCAGCCGCCATTGTGAATTTGCGGGAAAACAGGGTACTTATGTCAAGAATTTTTATTGATTAATCGGAGATCCAATCAAAGAATCGGTTATATGGCTATGATAGCTAAAGGAAGTCATTTTGTTTAGTTCTATTAACATGTGTTTGAAACTCAGAGATGAAGAAGTGCATTAAAAAACAATGAAACGAGTTTGAAAATATCAATTTTTTTTTAAACTTGGGGATGCAATTTGAGTCTAGAATGGAGAAACGTCTGTAAAAGGTTCAGAGTCGTTTTTATCCGGGAGATTTAATGACCCGTAAGGGAGACCAGGAGATTCATTCCGTATCCGGGAGAGTTGGCACTTATGCTTTTAAAGCATACAGGTTTACCAAGAAAGTAAAACACGTTGGGAATTGACTATTGTAGGACTTTGTGTCAACTATAACTGTTCCTGAACACCTCTTGTACACAGTGCACATGAATTATCAGACTTTTTGGTCATGGTACTTCTTTATAAATATTACAATGTTGCAAAGCAGGACCAAGATAGCTCCACCAATACTGAGTCCAGATGGAACAACACCAAGAAAAATGAGCTGGAGGAAGAATGCAACAGCAATTCCTACAGTACGGATTAATGCCACAACCGCAGCCTTCTCCAACGTCAAGGCTTTGTTGGTTAGCAACTGGGCAAAATACCCAATAAACCCTGTAGTAATAACATAGACAATGTCATGAGTTCCACAATCTGGGTATTTTAGTCCTCCAAAAATAGCTGATGTACAAAGGCTAACAACTGCTCCAACGGCTGCAAAGTAGAATACCACAACTCTTGCATTCACTTCCTGGGCCAACTTTCGGACCAGAATCAAAGACAAAGCGCTAAGAACTGCAGAGAGAACTGCCATAAGAGCTGGAAACCAGACATGCTCACTCCCAGCACTTTCACCAAAGGAACCAAACAAGAATGTCGGTCTGGCAATTAAAACCACTCCAATTAAACTAAGTAAAGTTGCAACGATGTCAAACTTGGTTATTGATTCCTTTAGGAAAATGCGGCCAAATATAGCTGTGTAAATTGGGTTGGTGTAAAATATAACTCTTGCATCAGCCATATTCATGTGTTTGACGGCATAAACAATAAGTGACATTGAAGTCACGCCAACAACACCGCGCAAAATTAAAAAGCCTGATTTTTTCCAGGAATAAATTAACTTATCCTTGAAGAAAATCAATGCCGGTAACGAGAAAACTAATTGCAACGACAATCGTATGAACACAATCTCAAAGCTTGGTACACTTGTCGCCAGTTTAACCATCAAAGCGCTTACGGAAAGCATTGAGGCCGCCAGCATGGCAAGTATGATTCCAAGAAACGAATTTATAATCTTTGACGACGCCAGCGCAAAAATCCGTGATTGCGGTTGGTGATAATCTGTTGCAACCTCGTTTGTTGCTTCTTGGGCGTCCTGATTTGAACGGTGTAGAACTTGGGTACGATTTCTCTCTGAATCATTATGAGTACATAAATTCTCCGGACTGGACTCATTTTCTCTTGCAAAACTATCACCAGTGTCTTGTTTGGGAACTACTTCGTTGAGGAGTATGTCGTTTTCAAGCAGGCTGTCGTCTTGTCCATGCCCTCGCTTTCGAATTCTTCCCTTAAAAGACGAAAAGGGTCTAGAGGCCATTTGCAATAGATGTTGGAATAGCTCTGGGAAAATTTTTGAGCAAATTGTAACCAGATCACAATGCCCAGTCATGGATTACATCACACGCAATTTCTTGTGCAATTGCGTCACGTTAAAATTGCGTGATGCGCCCGAAATGGGACCGCGCAGTTCCCCACGTTCCAACGTTCCCCAACGAATTTATGCCTCTTTCCAATATTTAGCCTCAAACGCACTTGCTCTCAAGGAATTTTGTTCGTATATCGCCAAGTAGATGTCACTTACAGTGCAACGCGCCTTACCGTGGCCACCCAACAAACTCTCACATTTGACAAGTCTACTCACCGGGAAAGACCTCATGCATATACCGGTCACGCCACAACGCAGAATGCAGACTGTGCAGACCGTGCAGACCAGGGGTAAAATATGGCGTTACCCTCACTATTATTGAGAGCTAACCGTAAACAGGCTAACCTGAATGTTATTTAGGCCTAATTAGGCTAACCGAATGTTATTTAGGCCTAATTCAGGCTAACCGAATTTTCATTTTACGGTCTGCATAGTCTGCAGTCTGCGTTTTTCAGTGTCCCTGCAGACACCCACCAAGAGTCCCCAAGTACGTAAGACATGCTAAATTATTCAGTTTCCCACAATTCAGTCATCCATATACATTTACGTTTATCTATATCTATTTACCTCCATTTATAAAAATTATTATCGTCTGTATTAATATACATTCACTCCTGGTCATTTACTATCATTTACCTCCAACAATATTCGCTAACCCTCGTATACCTTCATCTCCTTTCAGTCACTTTCATTTACCGCCATTTACCTTCATTCATGTTCATTTACCTTTATATACCTTCATCAACCTTCATTCACATTCATTTACCTTAATATACCTTCAATTTCATTCACGTTCATTTACCTTCAGCTACATTCATTTACTTTCATCTACCTTCAATCATGTTCATTTACCTTATTCCTGATACCTTCATTCACTTCCATCTACATTCAATCACGTTCAGTTACCTTCAATAGGGAGCTTAAGCACGCGCGTTTTTGAGCGGACGGCAACCGGAAGAGAACATTTTACGTGCAGGGGGAGTGGTGTCTCCCAGATTTTTACACGAATCATTTCTAATAGAGAAACGATATTTAGCAGTGTAAATGTGGCTGTGTGAAGACAAGTTATGAAAGGGGGAAAAGATCTCACTTCCGGTTGCCGTCCGCGTCTCAAAAATGCGCGTGCTTAAGCTCCCTAATTACCGCTACCTTCACTGTGATCTTCCTTCAATCACGTTCATTTACCGTCATTTTCCTTCATGATTTCACGTTCATTTACCTTAATATAATAATACCTTCATCTACATTCATTCACGTTAATTTGCATTCACTACCTTCATTCACATTTATTTACCTTCATCTACCTTCACTGACATTCATTTAACTTCAGCTATACAGCTGGCTATACATTCATTTACCTTCATTTTCCTTCATTCGCCGCTTCATTTAACTTCATCTACCTTGATTCGCCTTCATTCGGCTCCATTTGCCTTCATTCACGTTTATCTACTTTCCTCTACCATTATTTACCTTCATCTACCTTCATTCATGGTCATCAGCCGGCATTCACATTCATCTACCCTCATTTACATTCATTTGCCTTAGTTAATATACCGTTATTCACGTTCATCTACCTTCATTCACGTTTATTTACCTTCATCTACCTCCATCTACCTTCATCGGCCTTTATCTATACCTTCATCGACCTTCATTCACTCGTTCATCTACCTTCATCTCGTAGCCTTTTTCCGCCTTCATTTACCATCATCTATCGTCATCTTCCTTCATTCACATTCATCTATCTTCAGTTTCCTTCATATACCTTCATCTGCCTTTCATTCACGTTCATTTACCTTCATCTACCTTCACTTACCTTCGTGTGCCTTCATTCACGTTCATGTACCTTTATTAACATTCGATTCATTTACCATAATATACCTTCATTCACGTTCATTTACCTTCTGCTACCCACATTTCTTTCATCCGCATTCATTTATCGTCATTTACCTTTATTCACCTTCACTAACGTCTATTTACCTTTAGCCACCTACATCTACCTTCATCCGCGTTCATCTACCTTCATCTACCTTCATTCACCTTAATATACCTTCAGTCACGTTCATTGACCTTCATTTACCTTCATCCGCCTTTATTCACGTTCATTTACCTTCAACTACCGTCAATTATCTTCATATACTTTCATTCACGTTCATATACCTTAGCTTACCTTCATAAAATTCATTTACCTTAATATACCCTTATTCACGTTCATTTAAGGTCAGCTACCAACATCTTCCTTCATCCGCGTTCAATTATCTTCATTTACCTTTATTCACGTTCATTTACCGTCATATACCTTCACTAACGTCCATTTACTTTCAACTACCTACATCTACCTTCATCCTCGTTCATTTACCTTCATCTACCTTTATTCACGTTCATTTACGTTATAATATACCTTCAGCTACCTCCATCCACTAAGGTGTCAAGTGACAAATGACACTCCGAGAAAATAGGAAAATAGGAAAGACAGTGGCCAAAAATAGGAATTCCCATCTCAAAATAGGAACAAAATAGCAACCTTTCTTTGGATTCTACCCAGTTAAGGGGATCTCAATGTGGGGATAGCTTTCACGACTAAGGTTAGAAAATTTGGCTTTTCACGGCTAATGGTTATTTTTTCCCTTACATGAAAAACAAAGAAACGTCCCTCGTTGAAAATGAAAGTCTTTTTTTGCTTTTTGGGGTTCTCTCTGTTAGTTAGTAGGGTAATAGTACACATTGAAAAGTATAATTATGTCATTGGTCATCAGAATGCGTCTTACATTTTTGTCAGGACCTCCAACAGGCGGCAAGACAGGATGAGGTAAGAGAACGGATACCCCATGCACGGGCCAATGATAATTTTTTTATTGAATCTAGTCTCTGCTACGCAGCTATTTTTGGAGAGGCACCTGGTTGGCCATTTAACACACATTTTTGCACAACTTGGCTCCGCCGTGTAAGAGTTCTCATTAAAACATCTGCTGTTTTGGGTAAATGTGGGCTGAGGTATGAACATCACGTGAAAAATGTCCAGTTCATATAAGGAGAGCGAGCGAGCGAGTTCGCCTCAATCTTGTAAGTTTATCATTTCATACGTGGTTTTTAAGGCCATCTTCGTCCACAGAACTCCCCAGGCTGGCATCATCAAGCCGGAATGTCGGAAAAGCCAACACTTTGAAAGAAAACAGAGGTGACAGATGGTTTCATGCAGACTGGGACCCCTAAACATGGCGGTTCACGAGTGAAGTCGTCTCTCTGGCCTTTCTGTGGACGAATTCCACGATCTTCCGATACAATTTGGGCAAGTTTTAAAACCTAAAAACCTCAATCGATGCGGTATTTTGCTGGTAGGACTGGGTGGCCCGACACTTATGAAAAAATATATATATTTAAAGTTAGGATCGAGTGTCTTCCCTTGTCATGGAATGGCAGAATTACCCAGAAATCTTTTTGGGCATGAGGGAGGCAAGATTTATAGCCAGATACTAAGGAGTAGGCCTGAAGTGTGCTGTTAACGTAGAGTTTGGATTTCTGAACAAGTTTTTATCATAGAAAATTCGCGAGAAAGCTCTGCTTTCATTTCGCTGTAATCCTTGTGTCAAAGAAACGGTATAATGTAAATAAGAGAATAACGAGATTTATATTTGCAGATCACTTGTCCTCTCACTACTTAAGTCAAACTCTACATCTCTATGCAATAAGCGCATCCGAAATTTCCTCATATTACTTTATAAAAGTATGTTTTTTTGTTTTTTTTGGAAAAAAATGGGTTTTTCTGCTTATATGAAAAATAGGTTTTCTCTCCCGTCCTCTTCTTATGCACGATCTTCGCGGAAATTACATTCTGTCCCTCAATAAACCTAGAACAACCAGTTGTGGTCTTAGTTCTTTTTTCTTACGTATCAGCTAAGTTGCGGAATGCGCTACCTGATTTTATCCGTACCTATGAGTTTCCTGGTTTTAAAGGAGAATCCAGGCCCGCATTTTCTACAGCGGCTTTTCTTTTTAATGAATAAATCTTTAAATATTATGTATTTAGTAGGTATCTGTATATGCTATGTATTTTAGCTGTAAATGTAATGTCTCCAAGGTATTAGCTCCTGTAGTTATTTGGAAATTCCAGATGAAATAAAGCTCATGACTGTATGTGTGTTACCTTTAGCAGGGCGCATGCGCACACTTTGTAATCTGCGACTCCAGCGCTTACCATATGGCAGATAAAACGACTTTTGTCTTAAATATATAAGCCATCTAATTCTTACGCTATATTGACAAGGGCGGTTTGGAGCTGTGAGTAGGCGTGGGATTTGTCACATATGGTTTAGGGGCCGACATATCTCTCCCTCAATGCCGTACCGGGAGGCAAGGTCGGTAGCAGAAAGCAGCGAAGGGCCAACTGCGTCCAAAAGCGATCGCACGGGCCGAAATCCCGGGATGACTCGTTTGGTACGACGCTCCAGCGCCGGTGTCTGGAGGTACTGCGTTTTTCTTTCTTGTTCAAACATTCCGTCAACGCATGCGCAAATGTTCTGGCTCTTCGATACCTAGCCTACCAAAAAAAATTAACATGTTGCTATTTTTTTTTTTTTAACCAGCAATTGATATTTCAGTTGATTTTATAGCCATAAACGTAAGTTTAGAAGCGTGCGTGTCTGGTCTTGTCTCAGACAGAGGCGAGAGATGGTTTCATGCAGACTGGGACGCCTAAAATGCTCTGATGTAAACATGGCGGTTTACGAGTGAAGTTGTCTCTCCGACCTTTCTGCGGACGAATTCCAGGACCTTCCGATACAATTTGGGCAAGTTCTGAAAGCTAAAAACTTTAATCGATGCGGTATTTTGCTGGTAGGACTGGGTGGCCCGACACTTATGAAAAAATATATATTTAAAGTTAGGATCGAGTGTCTTCCCTTGTCATGGAATGGCAGAATTACCCAGAATTCTTTTTTTTTTTTTTTTTTTATTTAAACATATTTTAATGGCGAAGTTTGCCCTAAGAGAAAAATAACTCATCAAGAGGGCTCACTTCGAATTCTTTTTGGGCATGAGGGAGGCAAGATTTATAGCCAGATACTAAGGAGTAGGCCTGAAGTGTGCTGTTAACGTAGAGTTTGGATTTCTGAACAAGTTTTTATCATAGAAAATTCGCGAGAAAGCTCTGCTTTCATTTCGCTGTAATCCTTGTGTCAAAGAAACGGTATAATGTAAATAAGAGAATAACGAGATTTATATTTGCAGATCACTTGTCCTCTCACTACTTAAGTCAAACTCTACATCTCTATGCAATAAGCGCATCCGAAATTTCCTCATATTACTTTATAAAAGTATGTTTTTTTTGGAAAAAAATTGGGTTTTTCTGCTTATATGAAAAATAGGTTTTCTCTCCCGTCCTCTTCTTAGGCACGATCTTCGCGGAAATTACATTCTGTCCCTCAATAAACCTAGAACAACCAGTTGTGGTCTTAGTTCTTTTTTCTTACGTATCAGCTAAGTTGCGGAATGCGCTACCTGATTTTATACGTACCTATGAGTTTCCTGGTTTTAAAGGAGAATCCAGGCCCGCATTTTCTACAGCGGCTTTTCTTTTTAATGAATAAATCTTTAAATATTATGTATTTAGTAGGTATCTGTATATGCTATGTATTTTAGCTGTAAATGTAATGTCTCCAAGGTATTAGCTCCTGTAGTTATTTGGAAATTCCAGATGAAATAAAGCTCATGACTGTATGTGTGTTACCTTTAGCAGGGCGCATGCGCACACTTTGTAATCTGCGACTCCAGCGCTTACCATATGGCAGATAAAACGACTTTTGTCTTAAATATATAAGCCATCTAATTCTTACGCTATATTGACAAGGGCGGTTTGGAGCTGTGAGTAGGCGTGGGATTTGTCACATATGGTTTAGGGGCCGACATATCTCTCCCTTAATGCCGTACCGGGAGGCAAGGTCGGTAGCAGAAAGCAGCGAAGGGCCAACTGCGTCCAAAAGCGATCGCACGGGCCGAAATCCCGGGATGACTCGTTTGGTACGACGCTCCAGCGCCGGTGTCTGGAGGTACTGCGTTTTTCTTTCTTGTTCAAACATTCCGTCAACGCATGCGCAAATGTTCTGGCTCTTCGATACCTAGCCTACCAAAAAAAATTAACATGTTGCTATTTTTTTTTTTTTAACCAGCAATTGATATTTCAGTTGATTTTATAGCCATAAACGTAAGTTTAGAAGCGTGCGTGTCTGGTCTTGTCTCAGACAGAGGCGAGAGATGGTTTCATGCAGACTGGGACGCCTAAAATGCTCTGATGTAAACATGGCGGTTTACGAGTGAAGTTGTCTCTCCGACCTTTCTGCGGACGAATTCCAGGACCTTCCGATACAATTTGGGCAAGTTCTGAAAGCTAAAAACTTTAATCGATGCGGTATTTTGCTGGTAGGACTGGGTGGCCCGACACTTATGAAAAAATATATATATTTAAAGTTAGGATCGAGTGTCTTCCCTTGTCATGGAATGGCAGAATTACCCAGAATTCTTTTTTTTTTTTTTTTTTTTATTTAAACATATTTTAATGGCGAAGTTTGCCCTAAGAGAAAAATAACTCATCAAGAGGGCTCACTTCGAATTCTTTTTGGGCATGAGGGAGGCAAGATTTATAGCCAGATACTAAGGAGTAGGCCTGAAGTGTGCTGTTAACGTAGAGTTTGGATTTCTGAACAAGTTTTTATCATAGAAAATTCGCGAGAAAGCTCTGCTTTCATTTCGCTGTAATCCTTGTGTCAAAGAAACGGTATAATGTAAATAAGAGAATAACGAGATTTATATTTGCAGATCACTTGTCCTCTCACTACTTAAGTCAAACTCTACATCTCTATGCAATAAGCGCATCCGAAATTTCCTCATATTACTTTATAAAAGTATGTTTTTTTTGGAAAAAAATTGGGTTTTTCTGCTTATATGAAAAATAGGTTTTCTCTCCCGTCCTCTTCTTAGGCACGATCTTCGCGGAAATTACATTCTGTCCCTCAATAAACCTAGAACAACCAGTTGTGGTCTTAGTTCTTTTTTCTTACGTATCAGCTAAGTTGCGGAATGCGCTACCTGATTTTATACGTACCTATGAGTTTCCTGGTTTTAAAGGAGAATCCAGGCCCGCATTTTCTACAGCGGCTTTTCTTTTTAATGAATAAATCTTTAAATATTATGTATTTAGTAGGTATCTGTATATGCTATGTATTTTAGCTGTAAATGTAATGTCTCCAAGGTATTAGCTCCTGTAGTTATTTGGAAATTCCAGATGAAATAAAGCTCATGACTGTATGTGTGTTACCTTTAGCAGGGCGCATGCGCACATTTTGTAATCTGCGACTCCAGCGCTTACCATATGGCAGATAAAACGACTTTTGTCTTAAATATATAAGCCATCTAATTCTTACGCTATATTGACAAGGGCGGTCTGGAGCTGTGAGTAGGCGTGGGATTTGTCACATATGGTTTAGGGGCCGACATATCTCTCCCTCAATGCCGTACCGGGAGGCAAGGTCGGTAGCAGAAAGCAGCGAAGGGCCAACTGCGTCCAAAAGCGATCGCACGGGCCGAAATCCCGGGATGACTCGTTTGGTACGACGCTCCAGCGCCGGTGTCTGGAGGTACTGCGTTTTTCTTTCTTGTTCAAACATTCCGTCAGCGCATGCGCAAATGTTCTGGCTCTTCGATACCTAGCCTACCAAAAAAAATTAACATGTTGCTATTTTTTTTTTTTTTAACCAGCAATTGATATTTCAGTTGATTTTATAGCCATAAACGTAAGTTTAGAAGCGTGCGTGTCTGGTCTTGTCTCAGACAGAGGCGAGAGATGGTTTCATGCAGACTGGGACGCCTAAAAGGCTCTGATGTAAACATGGCGGTTTACGAGTGAAGTTGTCTCTCCGACCTTTCTGCGGACGAATTCCAGGACCTTCCGATACAATTTGGGCAAGTTCTGAAAGCTAAAAACTTCAATCGATGCGGTATTTTGCTGGTAGGACTGGGTGGCCCGACACTTATGAAAAAATATATATATTTAAAGTTAGGATCGAGTGTCTTCCCTTGTCATGGAATGGCAGAATTACCCAGAATTCTTTTTGGGCATGAGGGAGGCAAGATTTATAGCCAGATACTAAGGAGTAGGCCTGAAGTGTGCTGTTAACGTAGAGTTTGGATTTCTGAACAAGTTTTTATCATAGAAAATTCGCGAGAAAGCTCTGCTTTCATTTCGCTGTAATCCTTGTGTCAAAGAAACGGTATAATGTAAATAAGAGAATAACGAGATTTATATTTGCAGATCACTTGTCCTCTCACTACTTAAGTCAAACTCTACATCTCTATGCAATAAGCGCATCCGAAATTTCCTCATATTACTTTATAAAAGTATGTTTTTTTTGGAAAAAAATTGGGTTTTTCTGCTTATATGAAAAATAGGTTTTCTCTCCCGTCCTCTTCTTAGGCACGATCTTCGCGGAAATTACATTCTGTCCCTCAATAAACCTAGAACAACCAGTTGTGGTCTTAGTTCTTTTTTCTTACGTATCAGCTAAGTTGCGGAATGCGCTACCTGATTTTATCCGTACCTATGAGTTTCCTGGTTTTAAAGGAGAATCCAGGCCCGCATTTTCTACAGCGGCTTTTCTTTTTAATGAATAAATCTTTAAATATTATGTATTTAGTAGGTATCTGTATATGCTATGTATTTTAGCTGTAAATGTAATGTCTCCAAGGTATTAGCTCCTGTAGTTATTTGGAAATTCCAGATGAAATAAAGCTCATGACTGTATGTGTGTTACCTTTAGCAGGGCGCTTGCGCACATTTTGTAATTTGCGACTCCAGCGCTTACCATATGGCAGATAAAACGACTTTTGTCTTAAATATATAAGCCATCTAATTCTTACGCTATATTGACAAGGGCGGTCTGGAGCTGTGAGTAGGCGTGGGATTTGTCACATATGGTTTAGGGGCCGACATATCTCTCCCTCAATGCCGTACCGGGAGGCAAGGTCGGTAGCAGAAAGCAGCGAAGGGCCAACTGCGTCCAAAAGCGATCGCACGGGCCGAAATCCCGGGATGACTCGTTTGGTACGACGCTCCAGCGCCGGTGTCTGGAGGTACTGCGTTTTTCTTTCTTGTTCAAACATTCCGTCAGCGCATGCGCAAATGTTCTGGCTCTTCGATACCTAGCCTACCAAAAAAAATTAATATCTTGCTATTTTTTTTTTTTTTTTAACCAGCAATTGATATTTCAGTTGATTTTATAGGCATAAACGTAAGTTTAGAAGCGTGCGTGTCTGGTCTTGTCTCAGACAGAGGCGAGAGATGGTTTCATGCAGACTGGGACGCCTAAAATGCTCTGATGTAAACATGGCGGTTTACGAGTGAAGTTGTCTCTCCGACCTTTCTGCGGACGAATTCCAGGACCTTCCGATACAATTTGGGCAAGTTCTGAAAGCTAAAAACTTCAATCGATGCGGTATTTTGCTGGTAGGACTGGGTGGCCCGACACTTATGAAAAAATATATATATTTAAAGTTAGGATCGAGTGTCTTCCCTTGTCATGGAATGGCAGAATTACCCAGAATTCTTTTTGGGCTTGAGGGAGGCAGGATTTATAGCCAGATACTAAGGAGTAGGCCTGAAGTGTGCTGTTAACGTAGAGTTTGGATTTCTGAACAAGTTTTTATCATAGAAAATTCGCGAGAAAGCTCTGCTTTCATTTCGCTGTAATCCTTGTGTCAAAGAAACGGTATAATGTAAATAAGAGAATAACGAGATTTATATTTGCAGATCACTTGTCCTCTCACTACTTAAGTCAAACTCTACATCTCTATGCAATAAGCGCATCCGAAATTTCCTCATATTACTTTATAAAAGTATGTTTTTTTGTTTTTTTTGGAAAAAAAAGGGTTTTTCTGCTTATATGAAAAATAGGTTTTCTCTCCCGTCCTCTTCTTATGCACGATCTTCGCGGAAATTACATTCTGTCCCTCAATAAACCTAGAACAACCAGTTGTGGTCTTAGTTCTTTTTTCTTACGTATCAGCTAAGTTGCGGAATGCGCTACCTGATTTTATCCGTACCTATGAGTTTCCTGGTTTTAAAGGAGAATCCAGGCCCGCATTTTCTACAGCGGCTTTTCTTTTTAATGAATAAATCTTTAAATATTATGTATTTAGTAGGTATCTGTATATGCTATGTATTTTAGCTGTAAATGTAATGTCTCCAAGGTATTAGCTTCTGTAGTTATTTGGAAATTCCAGATGAAATAAAGCTCATGACTGTATGTGTGTTACCTTTAGCAGGGCGCATGCGCACACTTTGTAATCTGCGACTCCAGCGCTTACCATATGGCAGATAAAACGACTTTTGTCTTAAATATATAAGCCATCTAATTCTTACGCTATATTGACAAGGGCGGTTTGGAGCTGTGAGTAGGCGTGGGATTTGTCACATATGGTTTAGGGGCCGACATATCTCTCCCTCAATGCCGTACCGGGAGGCAAGGTCGGTAGCAGAAAGCAGCGAAGGGCCAACTGCGTCCAAAAGCGATCGCACGGGCCGAAATCCCGGGATGACTCGTTTGGTACGACGCTCCAGCGCCGGTGTCTGGAGGTACTGCGTTTTTCTTTCTTGTTCAAACATTCCGTCAGCGCATGCGCAAATGTTCTGGCTCTTCGATACCTAGCCTACCAAAAAAAATTAACATGTTGCTATTTTTTTTTTTAACCAGCAATTGATATTTCAGTTGATTTTATAGGCATAAACGTAAGTTTAGAAGCGTGCGTGTCTGGTCTTGTCTCAGACAGAGGCGAGAGATGGTTTCATGCAGACTGGGACGCCTAAAATGCTCTGATGTAAACATGGCGGTTTACGAGTGAAGTTGTCTCTCCGACCTTTCTGCGGACGAATTCCAGGACCTTCCGATACAATTTGGGCAAGTTCTGAAAGCTAAAAACTTCAATCGATGCGGTATTTTGCTGGTAGGACTGGGTGGCCCGACACTTATGAAAAAATATATATATTTAAAGTTAGGATCGAGTGTCTTCCCTTGTCATGGAATGGCAGAATTACCCAGAATTCTTTTTGGGCATGAGGGAGGCAAGATTTATAGCCAGATACTAAGGAGTAGGCCTGAAGTGTGCTGTTAACGTAGAGTTTGGATTTCTGAACAAGTTTTTATCATAGAAAATTCGCGAGAAAGCTCTGCTTTCATTTCGCTGTAATCCTTGTGTCAAAGAAACGGTATAATGTAAATAAGAGAATAACGAGATTTATATTTGCAGATCACTTGTCCTCTCACTACTTAAGTCAAACTCTACATCTCTATGCAATAAGCGCATCCGATATTTCCTCATATTACTTTATAAAAGTACGTTTTTTTGTTTTTTTTGGAAAAAAAATGGGTTTTTCTGCTTATATGAAAAATAGGTTTTCTCTTCCGTCCTCTTCTTATGCACGATCTTCGCGGAAATTACATTCTGTCCCTCAATAAACCTAGAACAACCAGTTGTGGTCTTAGTTCTTTTTTCTTACGTATCAGCTAAGTTGCGGAATGCGCTACCTGATTTTATCCGTACCTATGAGTTTCCTGGTTTTAAAGGAGAATCCAGGCCCGCATTTTCTACAGCGGCTTTTCTTTTTAATGAATAAATCTTTAAATATTATGTATTTAGTAGGTATCTGTATATGCTATGTATTTTAGCTGTAAATGTAATGTCTCCAAGGTATTAGCTCCTGTAGTTATTTGGAAATTCCAGATGAAATAAAGCTCATGACTGTATGTGTGTTACCTTTAGCAGGGCGCATGCGCACACTTTGTAATCTGCGACTCCAGCGCTTACCATATGGCAGATAAAACGACTTTTGTCTTAAATATATAAGCCATCTAATTCTTACGCTATATTGACAAGGGCGGTTTGGAGCTGTGAGTAGGCGTGGGATTTGTCACATATGGTTTAGGGGCCGACATATCTCTCCCTCAATGCCGTACCGGGAGGCAAGGTCGGTAGCAGAAAGCAGCGAAGGGCCAACTGCGTCCAAAAGCGATCGCACGGGCCGAAATCCCGGGATGACTCGTTTGGTACGACGCTCCAGCGCCGGTGTCTGGAGGTACTGCGTTTTTCTTTCTTGTTCAAACATTCCGTCAACGCATGCGCAAATGTTCTGGCTCTTCGATACCTAGCCTACCAAAAAAAATTAACATGTTGCTATTTTTTTTTTTTTTAACCAGCAATTGATATTTCAGTTGATTTTATAGCCATAAACGTAAGTTTAGAAGCGTGCGTGTCTGGTCTTGTCTCAGACAGAGGCGAGAGATGGTTTCATGCAGACTGGGACGCCTAAAATGCTCTGATGTAAACATGGCGGTTTACGAGTGAAGTTGTCTCTCCGACCTTTCTGCGGACGAATTCCAGGACCTTCCGATACAATTTGGGCAAGTTCTGAAAGCTAAAAACTTCAATCGATGCGGTATTTTGCTGGTAGGACTGGGTGGCCCGACACTTATGAAAAAATATATATATTTAAAGTTAGGATCGAGTGTCTTCCCTTGTCATGGAATGGCAGAATTACCCAGAATTCTTTTTGGGCATGAGGGAGGCAAGATTTATAGCCAGATACTAAGGAGTAGGCCTGAAGTGTGCTGTTAACGTAGAGTTTGGATTTCTGAACAAGTTTTTATCATAGAAAATTCGCGAGAAAGCTCTGCTTTCATTTCGCTGTAATCCTTGTGTCAAAGAAACGGTATAATGTAAATAAGAGAATAACGAGATTTATATTTGCAGATCACTTGTCCTCTCACTACTTAAGTCAAACTCTACATCTCTATGCAATAAGCGCATCCGATATTTCCTCATATTACTTTATAAAAGTACGTTTTTTTGTTTTTTTTGGAAAAAAAATGGGTTTTTCTGCTTATATGAAAAATAGGTTTTCTCTTCCGTCCTCTTCTTATGCACGATCTTCGCGGAAATTACATTCTGTCCCTCAATAAACCTAGAACAACCAGTTGTGGTCTTAGTTCTTTTTTCTTACGTATCAGCTAAGTTGCGGAATGCGCTACCTGATTTTATCCGTACCTATGAGTTTCCTGGTTTTAAAGGAGAATCCAGGCCCGCATTTTCTACAGCGGCTTTTCTTTTTAATGAATAAATCTTTAAATATTATGTATTTAGTAGGTATCTGTATATGCTATGTATTTTAGCTGTAAATGTAATGTCTCCAAGGTATTAGCTCCTGTAGTTATTTGGAAATTCCAGATGAAATAAAGCTCATGACTGTATGTGTGTTACCTTTAGCAGGGCGCATGCGCACACTTTGTAATCTGCGACTCCAGCGCTTACCATATGGCAGATAAAACGACTTTTGTCTTAAATATATAAGCCATCTAATTCTTACGCTATATTGACAAGGGCGGTTTGGAGCTGTGAGTAGGCGTGGGATTTGTCACATATGGTTTAGGGGCCGACATATCTCTCCCTCAATGCCGTACCGGGAGGCAAGGTCGGTAGCAGAAAGCAGCGAAGGGCCAACTGCGTCCAAAAGCGATCGCACGGGCCGAAATCCCGGGATGACTCGTTTGGTACGACGCTCCAGCGCCGGTGTCTGGAGGTACTGCGTTTTTCTTTCTTGTTCAAACATTCCGTCAACGCATGCGCAAATGTTCTGGCTCTTCGATACCTAGCCTACCAAAAAAAATTAACATGTTGCTATTTTTTTTTTTTTTTAACCAGCAATTGATATTTCAGTTGATTTTATAGCCATAAACGTAAGTTTAGAAGCGTGCGTGTCTGGTCTTGTCTCAGACAGAGGCGAGAGATGGTTTCATGCAGACTGGGACGCCTAAAATGCTCTGATGTAAACATGGCGGTTTACGAGTGAAGTTGTCTCTCCGACCTTTCTGCGGACGAATTCCAGGACCTTCCGATACAATTTGGGCAAGTTCTGAAAGCTAAAAACTTCAATCGATGCGGTATTTTGCTGGTAGGACTGGGTGGCCCGACACTTATGAAAAAATATATATATTTAAAGTTAGGATCGAGTGTCTTCCCTTGTCATGGAATGGCAGAATTACCCAGAATTCTTTTTGGGCATGAGGGAGGCAAGATTTATAGCCAGATACTAAGGAGTAGGCCTGAAGTGTGCTGTTAACGTAGAGTTTGGATTTCTGAACAAGTTTTTATCATAGAAAATTCGCGAGAAAGCTCTGCTTTCATTTCGCTGTAATCCTTGTGTCAAAGAAACGGTATAATGTAAATAAGAGAATAACGAGATTTATATTTGCAGATCACTTGTCCTCTCACTACTTAAGTCAAACTCTACATCTCTATGCAATAAGCGCATCCGATATTTCCTCATATTACTTTATAAAAGTACGTTTTTTTGTTTTTTTTGGAAAAAAAATGGGTTTTTCTGCTTATATGAAAAATAGGTTTTCTCTTCCGTCCTCTTCTTATGCACGATCTTCGCGGAAATTACATTCTGTCCCTCAATAAACCTAGAACAACCAGTTGTGGTCTTAGTTCTTTTTTCTTACGTATCAGCTAAGTTGCGGAATGCGCTACCTGATTTTATCCGTACCTATGAGTTTCCTGGTTTTAAAGGAGAATCCAGGCCCGCATTTTCTACAGCGGCTTTTCTTTTTAATGAATAAATCTTTAAATATTATGTATTTAGTAGGTATCTGTATATGCTATGTATTTTAGCTGTAAATGTAATGTCTCCAAGGTATTAGCTCCTGTAGTTATTTGGAAATTCCAGATGAAATAAAGCTCATGACTGTATGTGTGTTACCTTTAGCAGGGCGCATGCGCACACTTTGTAATCTGCGACTCCAGCGCTTACCATATGGCAGATAAAACGACTTTTGTCTTAAATATATAAGCCATCTAATTCTTACGCTATATTGACAAGGGCGGTTTGGAGCTGTGAGTAGGCGTGGGATTTGTCACATATGGTTTAGGGGCCGACATATCTCTCCCTCAATGCCGTACCGGGAGGCAAGGTCGGTAGCAGAAAGCAGCGAAGGGCCAACTGCGTCCAAAAGCGATCGCACGGGCCGAAATCCCGGGATGACTCGTTTGGTACGACGCTCCAGCGCCGGTGTCTGGAGGTACTGCGTTTTTCTTTCTTGTTCAAACATTCCGTCAACGCATGCGCAAATGTTCTGGCTCTTCGATACCTAGCCTACCAAAAAAAATTAACATGTTGCTATTTTTTTTTTTTTTAACCAGCAATTGATATTTCAGTTGATTTTATAGCCATAAACGTAAGTTTAGAAGCGTGCGTGTCTGGTCTTGTCTCAGACAGAGGCGAGAGATGGTTTCATGCAGACTGGGACGCCTAAAATGCTCTGATGTAAACATGGCGGTTTACGAGTGAAGTTGTCTCTCCGACCTTTCTGCGGACGAATTCCAGGACCTTCCGATACAATTTGGGCAAGTTCTGAAAGCTAAAAACTTCAATCGATGCGGTATTTTGCTGGTAGGACTGGGTGGCCCGACACTTATGAAAAAATATATATATTTAAAGTTAGGATCGAGTGTCTTCCCTTGTCATGGAATGGCAGAATTACCCAGAATTCTTTTTGGGCATGAGGGAGGCAAGATTTATAGCCAGATACTAAGGAGTAGGCCTGAAGTGTGCTGTTAACGTAGAGTTTGGATTTCTGAACAAGTTTTTATCATAGAAAATTCGCGAGAAAGCTCTGCTTTCATTTCGCTGTAATCCTTGTGTCAAAGAAACGGTATAATGTAAATAAGAGAATAACGAGATTTATATTTGCAGATCACTTGTCCTCTCACTACTTAAGTCAAACTCTACATCTCTATGCAATAAGCGCATCCGATATTTCCTCATATTACTTTATAAAAGTACGTTTTTTTGTTTTTTTTGGAAAAAAAATGGGTTTTTCTGCTTATATGAAAAATAGGTTTTCTCTTCCGTCCTCTTCTTATGCACGATCTTCGCGGAAATTACATTCTGTCCCTCAATAAACCTAGAACAACCAGTTGTGGTCTTAGTTCTTTTTTCTTACGTATCAGCTAAGTTGCGGAATGCGCTACCTGATTTTATCCGTACCTATGAGTTTCCTGGTTTTAAAGGAGAATCCAGGCCCGCATTTTCTACAGCGGCTTTTCTTTTTAATGAATAAATCTTTAAATATTATGTATTTAGTAGGTATCTGTATATGCTATGTATTTTAGCTGTAAATGTAATGTCTCCAAGGTATTAGCTCCTGTAGTTATTTGGAAATTCCAGATAAAATAAAGCTCATGACTGTATGTGTGTTACCTTTAGCAGGGCGCATGCGCACACTTTGTAATCTGCGACTCCAGCGCTTACCATATGGCAGATAAAACGACTTTTGTCTTAAATATATAAGCCATCTAATTCTTACGCTATATTGACAAGGGCGGTTTGGAGCTGTGAGTAGGCGTGGGATTTGTCACATATGGTTTAGGGGCCGACATATCTCTCCCTCAATGCCGTACCGGGAGGCAAGGTCGGTAGCAGAAAGCAGCGAAGGGCCAACTGCGTCCAAAAGCGATCGCACGGGCCGAAATCCCGGGATGACTCGTTTGGTACGACGCTCCAGCGCCGGTGTCTGGAGGTACTGCGTTTTTCTTTCTTGTTCAAACATTCCGTCAGCGCATGCGCAAATGTTCTGGCTCTTCGATACCTAGCCTACCAAAAAAAATTAACATGTTGCTATTTTTTTTTTTTTTTTCAACCAGCAATTGATATTTCAGTTGATTTTATAGGCATAAACGTAAGTTTAGAAGCGTGCGTGTCTGGTCTTGTCTCAGACAGAGGCGAGAGATGGTTTCATGCAGACTGGGACGCCTAAAATGCTCTAATGTAAACATGGCGGTTTACGAGTGAAGTTGTCTCTCCGACCTTTCTGCGGACGAATTCCAGGACCTTCCGATACAATTTGGGCAAGTTCTGAAAGCTAAAAACTTCAATCGATGCGGTATTTTGCTGGTAGGACTGGGTGGCCCGACACTTATGAAAAAATATATATATTTGAAGTTAGGATCAAGTGTCTTCCCTTGTCATGGAATGGCAGAATTACCCAGAATTCTTTTTGGGCATGAGGGAGGCAAGATTTATAGCCAGATACTAAGAAGTAGGCCTGAAGTGTGCTGTTATCGTAGAGTTTGGATTTCTGAACAAGTTTTTATCATAGAAAATTCGCGAGAAAGCTCTGCTTTCATTTCGCTGTAATCCTTGTGTCAAAGAAACGGTATAATGTAAATAAGAGAATAACGAGATTTATATTTGCAGATCACTTGTCCTCTCACTATTTAAGTCAAACTCTACATCTCTATGCAATAAGCGCATCCGAAATTTCCTCATATTACTTTATAAAAGTATGTTTTTTTGTTTTTTTTGGAAAAAAAAGGGTTTTTCTGCTTATATGAAAAATAGGTTTCTCTCCCGTCCTCTTCTTATGCACGATCTTCGCGGAAATTACATTCTGTCCCTCAATAAACCTAGAACACAACCAGTTGTGGTCTTAGTTCTTTTTTCTTACGTATTAGCTAAGTTGCGGAATGCGCTACCTGATTTTATCCGTACCTATGAGTTTCCTGGTTTTAAAGGAGAATCCAGGCCCGCATTTTGTACAGCGGCTTTTTTTTTTAATGAATATATCTTTAAATATTATGTATTTAGTAGGTATCTGTATATGCTATGTATTTTAGCTGTAAATGTAATGTCTCCAAGGTATTAGCTCCTGTAGTTATTGGGAATTTCGAGATGAAATAAAGCTCATGACTGTATGCATGTTACCTTTAGCAGGGCGCATGCGCACACTGTGTAATCTGCGACTCCAGCGCTTACCATATGGCAGATAAAACGACTTTTGTCTTAAATATATAAGCCATCTAATTCTTACGCTATATTGACAAGGGCGGTTTGGAGCTGTGAGTAGGCGTGGGATTTGTCACATATGGTTGAGGGGCCGACATATCCCTCCCTCAATGGCGTACCAAGAGGCAAGGTCGGTAGCAGAAAGCAGCGAAGGGCCAACTGTGTCCAAAAGCGATCGCACGGGCCGAAATCCCGGGATGACTCGTTTGGTACGACGCTCCAGCGCTGATGTCTGGAGGTACTGCGTTTTTCTCTCTTGTTCAAACATTCCGTCAGCGCATGCGTAAATGATCTATTGCTGTCCGATATTTAGCCTACCAAAAAAATTAAGGTGCTGTTTTTTAATAAGGAATTGAGATTTTAGTTGATTCCAAAGGCATAAACGCATTTTCCGACTTGGAAACCCAGGATGAAGCATTTCATGTCAATAACCTTTGCAAAATCTGACTGATATCTTTTCCTCACATATGAATTGAACATGTTGTGAGTGCTACGTTGTGACTGTAAATTTTTCTGTTCTTTCACACCCGCCCACAGGTTTGGCTAGTACATCTTATCAAAAATTTATAACAATGTCTAAATGGGAGGCTCTGAAGCCGTTAGGCATTAGTTTTTTTACAGGAGATGCGATCCAACGAGTCCTGGGGAATTAGTTGTTCTAAGACTGCATTTTAAGCGTTTTGAAAACTGTTTATTTCTCAAAATATATTTTTTCAAATACATTAGTTTACTTTACAACTTTTTAGAATGGCGATGCGGGATGTCACTATTTGAAAAGAGGAAAAAAGTAGAAAGAAAATTGTCAATCCGCTTTATTCGCTAGGTTTGATGCTTGATCTTTGCATTATGATCTTTCAATAGTGTGTGTTAACGTTCTAATAAACAGATCAATCAAAGACTTCTTTCAGATCAATATACCATAAAATTCCGAAAATAAGCCCCTTCATGTATAAGCTCTTCCAGATAAAAGCCCCGCAAACTCGTAAAATGTAAGGCTCGGGCTTATTTTTAATAATTTTACGGCATGTTAGATATGGAGTAGGGTAGCTAAAATACGAGTTTTATTTTCTGGCTAGTAACGCGAAAGAGCTGCATCCATGGGTCCAGCATATAAAAACTATCCCAGGGAACCTTTTAGTTTCTGTGAAAATAGAAATTCTTATCCAGCTCACAAGAAACTAAGAAACTAAGCTCTCATAACCAAAGTCTAATAAATTCATGATTTAATTAACTATGACACGAAGAGATGAAGTCTGATATTGTACGCTGTTCTTTATATGAGCTTTTAAGCATTTATCTAGAGAACCTTAATATCTTGAAAAAGTTACCTTTAAACTAAGAAAAGCACCTTAAGCAAGCAAAGCATCTCAAAAAAGCAAAGTATCTCAGGCAAACAAAGCACCTTAAGCGAGGAAAGCATTACAAGTAAGCAAAGCACCTCAAGGACGCAAAGCATCTCAAGAAAGCAAAGCACCCCAAGCAAGCAAAGCAAGTAAAGCATCCAAAGCAACCCCAAGCAAGCGAAGCACCTTAAGCGAGCGGTCTGGAGCAATGATTAGGCGTGGGATTCGTCTCATATGGTTTAGGTGCCGACCTATCTCTCCCTCAATGCCGTACCGAGAGGCGAGGTTGGTAGCAGAAAGCAACCAAAAAGCTGCTTCCAAAAAGCGATCGCACGGGTCCAAATCCCGGGATGACTCGTTTGGTACGTTGCCTAACATGAACGGTTTTGCGGGGAAGCTGGCACTAGGAATCATGAACATCCAAGATGTCGGACGAGCTGAAAGAGGACACGAGTGTGTTGACGGGCTTGTTATCAACTACAGATCAACTCGAATCTCTAGAATCTCTTGATGCAGCGTTCACTACAAATACTAGTTCCTTCAGACAGAGACATGTTTCAGATTCTGTAAGTTTAACTGGGTATTTGATGTAGTTTTGATTCCGATATCCGTTTACATATGACCATTTACAAGGTTTAATTTTCCCTTGAGAAAGATGATGTGCAGATCTGTTGCCTGGGAATGGGCAAATAAACAACTAAAATGAAATTACACGTCCAGGAAGGAATCGAACCTACATTCATGACCTACGTAGGAACCATCGAGCTACAACAGTTTATGATTCCTGGTTAGCTGGGATCGTATAATTATTCTAGGTTCTTATACAAAGTGTCCTCTGGTCAGCCGGATCTAAAATGTAATGTAATTCTACATGGCAAACTCAACAGTCTATTGATACCAGTAAAGGTGTATCATTTTTGGGAAGAAGTTAATGTGGTTGACCCAGCTATCCCGGGGTCTTGACCTGTGCATTTGAACAGATACACAGAAACATGGAATCTAGTTCTTTTATATTTGTACATGATAAAGAATTAAAAGTTCTTATGATGACGTCAGCTGTGCGTCTGTCAACTAATAGATCATAGGCAAGACCCAATCAAAATGTGTGCATTACTTAATTGAGCTTATTACGTACACAAATAGAGTTTGATTCAAACAAGCATTCTAAAGCTCAGCCCTGATAACTTTGTGGTGTGCTTTCTCACACGGTTTAATCATCAATCTTGCTAACCTTTTTTTTGCTTTGTATTGTAACTTCTGGCTTCTTGGTTTTTTCATTTACTATATTGTCCTTGTACTTTCAGGGTTTTCAATAAAACCCAGTGCCTGGTTAAACTCTCTGACTATAATTTCACTAGTTTGGTTAGGAAAGCACCCAAACTTTTACAAATAATAACATAAGAAAAATGCACCAAAAAACATAAACACTGGATGGGCCAAGCTCTGTTCATGAAAAAAGCAAAATAATCCTGGTCCAAATGTACATGTACAGTGTATAAGATTTTCTGGAGAAAAATTCTACTGGACCCATCTCAAAGCATGCACATAAACCACTTCTTGTCCCTTCACCTCCCACTCCTTAAATTTCTCCATCCACTGGCATTCCCATTGGAAACCCAATACTTCATGCTCAGTCTATAAATTGAATAGCCCTTATTCACGATAGCCACCATGTTGGTTTTCAAATAGGCCATTTTACAGTTGTTTGCTCAGCGACCAAGCCTATGAATGGCTGCGAGGCTGCCGGTGACCTTGCATTGATACAGACCTCACTGCTTTTATCATGTAAATTGTGTTGTTGTAACGCTAATTAGTCCATATTAACATTACAAAAGCATGAAGGTTTGTATCAAAACAGGGTCACCGGCAGCCTCGCTTCCATTGTTAGGCCTGGTAACTTAGCCACAACTGTAAAATGGTCTATTGTCATGCAAAGTAGCCATGTGTTATGCTGGGGGGCAAACATTGGAATAAAGGCAAATTGCGGAAAATTGGCTAGTTGAAATATTGAATTAACATTGCTATAAGTACATTTTAGAATTTAGAATTAAGTACCTTTTATAATAAGTTTATATCTTTTGATTGCCTTCGACATTTTTACTTTCTACTTCGTTATCTGCTAATTTTTCAGTAAAAAAAATGGAAGTAACTTGTGTAAGCATTCTATTTTACTACTTAGGTGATAAACATTCAATGAACATGAAACAAATCAGCTGTGTGGCTAAGCTGTTCTTTATAACCTCTTGAACTTGTGTTGTTTGCCCCCTCAGAAGTGTGTAGCTAATTTGCATGATAATAGCAAATCCAACATGGCTGCTATCGTGAATAAGGTCTATTGGAAAAAAAAGGCGTAGTCATTAATTTGCAGTATGGTGTGGACATGTATTTGGTTTGTAAGTTGTCAGGGTATTATTTAATTTTCTTAAAACAAGCTCTCGCTGTTTTGTTGACTAACCTTTGACAGGTAGACATTGAGTTGGACCTACCAGAAGTAGTAAATATGCCATCACTGGAAAGCATTCTGAATGAGGTAGAGAAAAAATAAAGCTTTTTCTTCCTTTTTTTTTTTATATTCCAGTGATGTGTTCATAAGTATTCATAATGTTTTTATTTCGTAAAAATCTGATAGAAAGATGAGGACATCCTTTCTTTTGAAGATGACCCTGATCTGGCAAATTTGATTGACAATGAACTTTTGTCTTCTTCTTGTGACTTGAATCCAAGGTGAGAGGCAATATACATTATGTATTATTCACATTTATCAACCATGAAGGGGCAAATGAACTCTAATTGTCATGTTTTGTTGTAGAGAAAATATTTATCTTATAAGTGTAATTCTTGGTACCTAATTCTTATGCTGTTTGGAAAATTATACCTTCTTTTCTGCAGCAAAGAAATGAAGCAAAAGAAAAGTAAGCATGGATCTGTCCTGCGTCATGTTGTGCTTAAAAGTGTATCAAGCCAAATGGTTTCTGCATCTGTGAGTGCAAAACTAATAGTGTGTTTAATAGTCCCTCAGATCTATCATTTGCATTTCTTGTTTTTCTCTATTCCAGCCTACAGCAGGAGTCCTATTATTTTAGGTTCCATAGTCATTAACTTTTAGGGCGGTTTTCAATTGAGTGTCGAAAGTAATTAGCGAATTGCTCTGGTTTATAATAATTACTTCACTCAGTGATTGGTTCAAAGTTCTCAAGCCACTTTTTCAACCAATCAGAAGTGAAACCAAAACCAATCGTGGCTCACACGTGCACATTTTCCCACACTTTGTGTCGGCTACGTGTAATTACTTCGGGTTTTGACTGGTTTACCGGATTGTCTCTGTCCTTTTTGATTGGCCAAAGTAATTACTTTGGTTTTTGTTTTACGACACTCGATTGAAACTCGCTCTATGCTTTCTGCACTGATTGGTTTTAGTGTGTGTTTTATTGGTAACAAACCATTTTCTGCTGTCTTGGTTGAACTATGTTTTCAACCTACATCAAAGTCAGTTAAAACTGGGTTTCAGGTAAAATACATCATTACAGACCTGTGTATGTAGCAAACCCTAGTGTTTTGGAAGGCTTTTTAAACTTGGGTTCATAATCTAAGATGCCAATTGTAGAAAACATCGCTATAAGCTTGTGCAAAATAATGACTGCCAACCCCCGTTAAGCTTGCTCAGAAGACAATGGACTATTGAGCAAGAGGTACAATGGACCTGTATGTACTATCAAGGGATGCTACATGTCATGAAGCTGATTATGACAAATTGCAAATGGTAGGGCTTTCTTGCCTCTTTGAATAAAGAAGATACATGTATGTTGAAGGTCATACTCAATTATACTTCATTATTGTTCAAAAACGTTGTACAATGTTAAATGACCCATCACAGGTCTCAAGGAATAGAAGTTTGTTGCCTTCATGGTTTAGACATCCTTATGTCATTCTCTTGAAAAGTATTATCTGAATGATTTTTTTTTTCATTGAATGCCATACCACATTTATTATTTTATGTATTATCATCATCGCACTTTATGGGATCACGCCACAAAGTACATGTATCGTAGTCTATATGGAGAAATCGTTTCAGATTCCTTTTAGGAGGGTGCTTAATTGGTTGAAAAAAATAATTTTATATCAAATTTTCCTCTTTCTTTTATAGTCAAGGGTTGATGCTGGATTGCCAACAGCCTTGGTGAGAAATGTAAATTTTGGTATGGTAGTTGTAAATGTATTAGTAATATTACCACACAAGTAAAGCGTTTTTCTTATTTTATGACAGGCTGTATCTTCTCTTATCTGTGTTGGAACATCTCATGGTGTGGCATTAGTTTTTGGTACGCAAATTTGTTTTATTTCATGTTTTTTGTTTGTGGTTTCATAACTTGAGCTCTTCAATAATACTGGGTATTATCTTTTCTTCAGAAAATTTTGATATTTTATTCTTCAGATCCTCAGCAAACTCTTAAACTTGTGCTGGGAAATACATCATTAGGTAATAGCCATTTTTAAGAGATAAGTGTTTATTGATATTGAGTGCTGCCAATCAGATCTGTCCAGATTTGAGTTCCCAGTGGGTTCAATTGTAATACCTTTCATTTAATAATGTGTTAATCATTCTCTCACATTCACTCTGTGGCTGCATGATGCAGCTCGAGTCAAACACCCACATTTCACCCTTGCTCACCATAGAGTCTCCAGTAGCTCAGTGGTTAGAGCATCCGACTAGATCACGGAGGGTCATGGGTTCGAATCCTATCTGGGGCTCAGATTTTTCCAAGTTCCCAGTGGCTTCAATTGTAATACCTTTCATTTAATTCTCTAATAATTTTATTTATTTTGAAGACATTTGTGTGCAATTATTTCTTTCCACACTAGCATGTTTTACCAACATTCCCCATCCCTTACGAGCGGTATAAGCTAACATGTACACTTAACCGATAAGAGCAGTAACCAGTCTCAACTGTTTGTTGAGAAGAAAAGAACATGCAAGTAAATACATGTATCCTTCCCATCCAAAACTGATATTTTGAAGTAAAGGTAAAAGCTGATCCTTATTTTGAGGGTAACATGTACCATTGCACTAGAGTTACTGATAAACTTGTAACCCGCAGTACGCACCTTTTACCTTCTTTCCTCTGTCAATGCGCCATTTAATGGATATTCAAAGCTACAGCTACACGGATCAGAGGAAAGTTGAAACAGATGTCGGTGGAATAAGATGGGGATCGAACTGGCGACCTCCAGCTCAGAAGGCCATGCACTAACCAAGTGAGACAGGAATAAAGGAACGGCCGTTAGAATGATCAGGATTAGTTTCCTTTCATATCATTTTGTTATTTGTTAGAGGGATGTTTTTGCCCTACAACACCCGCAATTGACGAGTAAAATTGTCTGGCGTTAAAGTAAAATCTATAAAGTGTCACTCTCAGGGGTCAATGGGTTAACTTTGTCCTCCATTGTCCTGTTTGTAATAGGAGCTGAATATGGTGCCGTCACAGCTCTTGGAATCAATATGGACTGTACAAGAGTTCTCTGTGGACATGCAAGAGGTCAGGTGGGTATGTAAATTGGTAATTTAAAAACGTATTTTCAATATTATTTTGTTGCCTTTTTGATTAAGTACCATTCACGTACATGTGTTCAGTCAATAAGTGTTAAGCCATTCACACCTTAAGCCTCCTCAATTGGTGAGTTACAGTGTGACGAGCGTTACCGTGGCCACCTAAAAAAGTTCTTTACAAATTGTCCACCAATCAGGGTGTGTCAATTTGATTGATAGTCATGCCTCTTTGCAAAGTTTGCACAGTTGTAAGTTGAACACTGTTGCATGGGTTAGTGAGTTAACGCATTTACACGTACATGTAATTGTCAAATGTGAAAGTTTGTTGGGTGGCCACGGTAAGGCGTGTTACACTGTTAATCATCTGATGTTAGACAGAGTGGGGAAGGGTGAACCTTTAACTCCTAAGCTGGCCTGTACTTTACTCTTTCTAATGCCAGAAAATTTTACTCGTCAATGGGGAACCCCTGGGAGTCAATGGGTTAAAGCCTTGAATGAAGGTGATTCCCTAGAAATAGAACTTGTCATAGATTTCAGATGAAACTTCGTGCACTGTTGTAACAAATGTCAAGGAGATGATAAAAATGGAATTAAAAATGGGGGTCACTACAGGTGCTCATTTCCATAGCACGATGCTGATGAATACGGCTATATTTGACCTACTTTGACAATTGCAGCACATCCCTGATATTGGACAAATTTAGCTTGATTTATAAAATTAATGCAATCCGTGATATAATGCGAAGCTTGGTGTCATTCTATGGTTATTTCATGTACATACCTGAAAAAATTATTTGAATGCCTTAATGTGAGTACTTAATACTCCAAATAGATTTAGTGGGGTCCTTAGACTTTTTGCTGATTTTTCCACTACTCCATGAAGACACCATTCTCAGCAAATATAATTATGAAATAATATATAAAAATGGGGGTCACCGTACTCGTTCATGAAACAATAGCCATTCCTTGACGGATTAGGCTTGGTGTCAATGAAAATCCGCCATTTCATCAATGTGGTCGCGCTACTGTGTTCACCAATTTAATTATTAGTATACAGGGTACATGTTCATGCAGCTGAGAAATTATACAGAAGATGCATGTACCTTTGACGAAGTTTGTTGTTTAACATCTCATTCCTTGATGACAATTATGCATAGATAACCATGTGGGATTTACAGTCTGGGAAACTACTACGATCAATCACAGATGCACATCCACTGGGCAGTGCAGTGCTTCATATTATGGTAAGGAGTGCAGGAGTTCTACTGTAAAAGGTTTTGAAGCAATTATACCAAGTATATACAGTGTAAAATTTTATGATGGTCACCATTATGATAACTAGTATTCCAACAAAAATGATAATACAGCTGTTACACAAAATGGAGAAGGAGAGCAAAATCGTTGGTTTGGAGAAAAAGGACACCATGAATCGAGCGAGATGGAGAGTGAGAGTTAGAAAGATTGTTGACAAAGTGGGGTAAATCTGGCCACCCCCGTTTACGGGGATAAACCCGGATCAAAATTGGATTGATGATGATGATGTTGCCTGCCGTGGAAACATGATTTGCTCCAAAGTTATTTTGCCCAGAAACTCCTCACATGAAACAAAGTGATTACATGACATCTTTAATGGAGGCAGTAGTTGTCCAGTGGTTAGTAGGGTTGGGTTTGCGTGCGATTGCCCTGGGTTCAAATCCCATTCTAACCTCTGGTTTGGATTTGTTTCCTGTTGTCCCGGATTCAACTCTTCCATGCTTTGTAAATAGCCAACTAGCTGCCTCCTGCTACATGTATTTGGATTTGTTAAGTTTGAATTGTTCCTTTCAGATTATTAAAAGTGGGGGACATGTGAACTACCGGTTGCTTAATAGCTAAGTGCATTTCCCCTATAAACAAAGCATTTCCATTTTTTTGTACTCTTTGTGGGAAAATGCACCTGTCATCCTACATGTAGCTACAACTGTAGGTATGCAATCACTGTAACATGTCACATACAGTTCTCTTTTCTGTCCTTTTGAACAACATTACATACATACATACTTTATTGAACCTCCCCATCGGGGCTTTTCAGGAAAAATAATAATTATAAAATAATAATTTACATAATTATTTAAATTATTTACAAGAGTAAATTAACTAATGATCACTATCAATTACATAATTACTTATCACAATATCAATTACTTCCTAAAAAATTCCTTGTATGTTGCATTATGATTTACATGTATGTAAAATGTAATAAGTTCTCTACAGTTCTTTTCTTCATTTTGGTTCTTAGTTTACAGATGACCCTTCAGTAGCAATATGTTCTGATAGTGGTGGATCTGTCTTTGTTCTCACTTTCAAGTAAGAAATGTAGTTGTGTGTGTACCTTAAGGCATAAAATATATCAAAAAACCAAAAAATCATCTAAGATAATTATAATAATTTTGCTAAATTTCAATGTTAATAATTATTGTTGACAGGAGACTTATCGGAATGCGTTCTTATGAATCAATATGCTTATTCTCTGGAAGGTAGGAAAAACCAATATTATTGAATAAGTGGTTCCAACCCATGTCTAAGAAACTTTAAAGGACTTTAAACATCCTATGTACAATATCTTTGTCATTGTTTCTTATCCAGGTGAAAAATTTGCAAGATGGGTCAGACATTATCCCCTGGGATAAGACTAGTTTTGTTGGAAATTTGCTGTTAACCGATCAATCAATGTTTTTCTCCCATGCAATAAGTGACTAGAAATGCATCATGAATGCATTTTATGACTTCTCATAAATCAACTGATAATTAATTTCTTGACCTGTTGTCCCCAATTTTTTCCTTGCTTAATCATGTTAATGATGTTAATCATGGATGATGTCCCCTCAACCCAGAAAGTTTAGGGATCTAAACTATGCACTAATGACTATTTTGGCACTGTTCAAGCAATATTTCACCTAAGATCCATTACAAGTAAGGTAACATTGAATATTGTCTCCTTGGAATTGTGTTATTACAGATTTTGAAACAATGAACACATGTTCTAAAAAAAGTATTAATTAATGAATAAAATTAGCACACAGCTGTTCTGGGTAGTTGACTGTCTGATTCCCAAAAGAGAGACAATTAATTCTTGTTAGAACTTTTTATAATAATATGTCTGTGACTAAAAACACCTGTCAGATTAAAACCTTTTAGAAAAATTAATAAGTGGTTGATAGACCACGTATAAAAAAAAAGTTTCTTTCCCTACCCTTCTGCTTTACTTCCAAAGTGATTGTCAAACAGACTTTAATAATCTGAGATTACTACTACATGTAGTTATAATAATATGTCTGTGACTAATCTGATAAACTTGTTTTCAAAGCCGCGGTGAAGTGTGCACAATGGCACCTCTTCACCTGCATGACGCAATGAAGGATCATCCTTTGTATGAACAGTCACTGTTGGCATTAGCCACCCTTACTAAGGTATCTTATGACTTCGTAGAAAGAGCCTAGTTGAACAATGCCATGTTTGAAAATTATTAAGTGTGATTTAAGTTTTCTGCTAATGTTGCCCAATTCAGTCTTTGAAATTCTATTGAAAATGCACAAAGGCCTAGACAATTAATACACAAAATTGCAAAGAACTCAAAGGCCGGTTTGGAATCATTCGGCAGAAAGTAGGTAATTTAACATTCATTTAAGGGTACATGTATTAAAAGTGTGCTTGAAAGGATTTCTTACATCTCTGTTTATACATATTAAAACGACGTAAAAGCAGCAATTTTGTAACAATCTTAATGAAGAGAACAAGACTTTTAAATTTAAAAAAAGACATGTTTTGGCAACTCCTGTGCTATCATCGGTTTGTGGATGGAATAACAATGATGTACAATATGTAGCGGAAAAGTAAGTAATAACAATGGTGTGATACAACAACTGATTACAAAGAGAGATTAAAATTTACATGAAACAATTGTTGATTTAGGGAGGGTTAATCTCCCAATGAATGTGCAATGCCTCCTTGATTTTTAATTGTGTCCATGTTGTTGCTTGATCTATGTCTTTTTTCAAATTTTAAAGTCTTGTTCTCTTCATTAACATATTAAAACAGTTTAAACATTAATCTATGCCATCAGTTGCTGACACAAATTTTAGCCAAGGTTCTAACAGTCATATTGTACATACTGTATTAAAATTATGTGTTGCTGTGGACTTGTAATGTACATGTATCATTGTAACTCCCTAAAAACATATGCTTTTCCTCACATGAATTGATATAGTAATTTATATCCATTCAAGTAACTCTGCAATCTCTATTTTTTACAAGCTTTCATCAAATTTTGCAGTATTCTTCACTTTTCCTGAAGATATAAAGGCATGCAATTCCATTTATCTGTACTGTAGGGAATCAGGTTATTTCTTGAAGAAACAGTTTATCAGTCAGTAATGATTCTTTTGTGATTTGTTCTATAAACAGGTTTTGATTTTGACATTAAAGCCAGAACTTGAGGTCCTTTTTACACACACATTAAAAGTATGTTGTATGATTTATGTTACTGGTATTATGTAGCTTTGTCCTCTGCATAATTATACTCTGTAATTATGTACCTGACAGCACATACATGTAAGCTAGGCTATGTAATGTGGTCCTAGTTTCCTAAATATAAACCAAACATTACAAAATAAAATTACACATAAATACAATAATTATTGTGTTTGTTGATGTTTTTTACTCAAGGGCTCTGCAGACTGCTTGCCTTTGTTGTCCTGGCAGTTTGCAATAATCCAAGTGGCGTCTGAAAAAGTCATTGATCCTGTGAGTTTGTAAGTCAGTGTTTTTCTAAACGACTAAAGTTCACTTACTTAGTAAATGATAGACCATTTTATAGTTATTTGTTATAATAATAATAATAATAATAATAATAATAATAACTAATTAGAATACGTAAAAGCTACGATCGACGGGTCACAGGATGATGCCAAAATAGAATGTGTAAACAAAACAATGAGACCATCAACCACATTGTAAGTGGGTGCCGAAACTGGCGCAGAAGGAATACAAAAAGAGGCATGACAATGTAGCTATAGGGCAGTTCACTGGGACCTGTCAGAAAAATATGGGTTTGAGCAAAGTGAGAGGTGGTATGACCATGTCCCAGATGGTGTACTTGAAAATGAGGATTACAAGATGCTGTGGGACTTTAGTGTATGGACAGACCATGAGATCGAGGCAAGGAGACTGGATTTATTTATCATTGACAAAAGTGAGCAGAACTGTCAAATCATAGATGTGGCAATCCCAGAAGATGGAAGGGTGAGAGCAAAAGAAGATGAGAAAGTAGAAAAATATCAAGACCTTGCGAGAAAAGTTTGAAAGATGTGGGGAGTAAGAACAAAGGTGATAACCATAGTGGTAGGGCATTGGGAACAATACCACTGAAGTTAAAGAAAATCTGAGGACCATAAGTGTAGACACATCCATTGAACTGATTCAGAGATCTCTACTGTTGGGAACAACAAGGATTCTTAGGAAAGTGCTGGAAATGTAGGCAGGAGAGGAAAGTACAATGAAATATGCTTCTTGGTTTCCTTAGACAACTGGTTGTTGCCCGGAACCAATGAAAACCAGATTCTATCTGAGATTATTAGCAATAATAATAATGATACCAACTTTATTCATTTAATTCAATGAAAGGGAAGGATACCAGAGGTTATCCCTATCAAGGGTATCTGCTCGCAGCCGGATGTAGTTGACTAGGAGTCAAGTTTGATGAGGAAAACTGGAGTACCTGGAGAAAAACCCTTGGAGTCAGATTGAGATCGACTGAAACTCAGCCCACATATGACCCAAGGCCAGGGTTGAACTGGGGTCACAGAGGTGGGAGGCGCGGTTGAGAACCGCTAAACCCCCCCTGACTCTCCAGTGACTAAGCCTGTGAATAAAAGTGAGGAGGCTTGATTTAACCTTGCTGTGGAATAAGACTCCTTGTTTTTCTTATTAAAAATGGAAACTAGAAATCATGAAAAAAGCTGTAATGTTTGTAAGGTAAATAATTATCAATAATGAAGTCTCCAGCTCAAGCGTGACTGCTTTTAATACTAATATTGACAGAGGTAACTTAACTCAACTTCTGAATCACCTTAGAGCAATTTTCAATTGAATGTTAAAAGTAATTATTAGCGGATTGCATTGGTTTTGCATTACTTCACTCAGTGATTGGTTCCAAGTTTTCACGCCATTTTGTCAACCAATCAGAAGTGATTCATGCCCAACAAATTGACCTGCTCCCAAAAGAGTGGAAAATTTTATTATTTTAATTTGCCTTCTACATGTAAAAGTTCAATTGGAAAATTAAATGACTGTTTTTCTTTTTGTTGTTCTGTTTAAGGTTCTTGCTTTTGCTAGAGGATCCGAAATTTACTTCTATCAGGTTTGCATTTCACTGGTGCTGTGGCAATGATTTTTTACAAGAATACTATATAATCATTTGAGTGCAAGGGACAATAGAAAGAGAGTTAATTATTTTGCTTATTAGGCTCACAGCAAAGCAGAGAAGCAAGTCAGATTTGTTTTCCTTCAGAGGATTGAGACTGCATACAAGCTTATTTCATTGAATGTAAGTTTGCGCCATTTCAACTACTAAGGACAGTAGGTTGTAACATTTGGACGTGTTACATGTATGTTGGATTTCATCATGTCTGTAATTATGTATATATGAAGTTCACATGTAAACGATATGTAGCCAACATGTAACCATGTAAACTGTTAGAACTTATATAAGTAACTCAAATTTATTGCAAGAGTTAATTGTCATTCCTTGTTTTCTAGTGGTTAAATCCTCAAGTAATAGCAACTGTAGACACCTTGGAAAGAATGCATGTGATAGATGTGCGGAGTATGGAAGAACTAGAGGTAAAAAGACAATGACCACAACTGCCATCAAACGTGACGGTCTTATTATCAGCATTCAATTGAATGGTCACACATTAGGATTTCATCCACAGACATTAGAGCTCAAACCTCTTCGCACAGCACTATGAACACTACCACATTAATTGCCACTTTTAGAGCTTTCATAAAATTGCTATTCCATTGTACCTAGGGTTTTCAGCCATTTTCATTCATTTCCTTCCATTTTAAATCGTCCCACGTAAGGTTTTCATCCTCTGTCACAACAATGTTCAAACTACCGTAGATTGTGCAGCATAATCAACAGCACCACAAGAAAGTACTGTTTAGTAGCTTTTATTTTAATTGTCACATTTTACGATTTCATTTATGCACAAAAGGAAAGTAATCACACTGTATTAGTAGCTTTCGTTTGAATGGTATGTCTGTAGGATTTTATGGCCAGCCACAATACTTATAAAAGTCACCTTCTGCAATATAGTAATCTTATTTTGCGGTGTTACAGGTCCTTGACTTGAGTTTAGTTCAGCTTGTGTACAGTAGCAGTTATTTCAAATCACTGTCCACTGGAGGAAATGTCAGCAAAGCTTTGGTAGGACTTTGCCTTTTCTCTTAAAGAGCTAATTATACTCTGCTTTTTTAAACAAATTGATAAAATCCAACATTTCCAGTTAAAAATGTCCTGCTGTTTCAGGTGGCGGCAAGTGAGCATTCTTGTTATCAGACCATCCGGGTTTTCAATGGACAGCAGTTATTGTTAGGAGTGAAGGTGGTGTACTGTGCTTTTTTTTAACCCTTTCCCTTGTAAGAGTGGTTGATTCATGGGTGAAAGAGTTAATTGCTCTAGCTTATAAAGAGTGAAGAATCGCAAACAAGTACATGTTATTGAAATGGATACTAACCACAGTTTTAATCTTTGGCTGAAACCATACACCATATATTATTCCAAAATGACCGCACATTGGTGCCCTTCACTGCGCACTGGTGGCTCAGTTGGTTGAGCATTAGGCTGCCATTCGGGATGTTGTCTCAGTTGGCCGCACCAACGCCCAGGGTCTTAAAATAACTGAGGAGAACATGCTTTCTTTGTAATTTCACCCGCAAATGGTTAGACTTTCAAGTCTTCTCGAATAAGGACTATAAACTGTAGGCCCTGTCTCACAAATATCTTCCATGTTTATACAGTAAGTTCTCTGTGGGACGTTAAAGAACCCACACACTATTCAAGAAGAGTATGGGATGAAGTTCCCGTTGTTGTGGCTGTCCTCTGTGAGTGTCTTTTTTCGAGCAGAAGTGGCCAGCTTGTGGTGTACGAGGCCACCTAAGCAGAAACAGCCATAAATCAAGATGTAGATGTAGATGGCTGCCATTTTAATATTGTTTTGTTTTTATTTAAATAGGTATATGTAAAATATTCTTTCGAAATTTCAGCTAAGAACTAAGCCACAAGGGCTAACTTGAATGAAAACAAAAGATTATAATTATTGAAGTGGCCGCCATTTTGGATTAAGGTGTATGGAGCTTATCCACTTCTTTTGCGAGCTTCTTGCAACCTTGTATATCGAACTTTAACTGGATACTCCATGGCTGAAAAACATGATGTGCCAGGTTCAGAAATGCCCCTAATTGGATGCACACGGATTTCAATAAGCGTCACGAAGTGTCCCCTTGCTCAATTTTCCCCAACTTCAACATCAGTCGTGTCTCGGAATACAGACAATTAAAGACACAAAGTGTCTCCCAAATGCTGTTCCTCAAGTAAGAATAAACAGCTGCATTTACCATAAGCTAAAAATAATGGTAACCTTTAGCCTTACCTTGTTTCTGGAAATACTGTAGTTAGCAAAATCTTCGTGTTGGACGCCAAAACTGGGCGTGCGTACACTGTAGGTTCATTTGTGGACATAAGTGTTGTGTGTTAGCGTGTGCCTGTGTGTGTTGAAGCACTAGAGAATGATAGATTTTCGTTCTCGTTATCGCTCATGATGAAGTTACCTTGGAAATAAACTTGTTACCCTTGAGAAACATGAATGTTAAAACTTTGTCACCAAACTTCCCTTGTATCTTTCTCATCTGAGAGTTGTAACATTTCTTGGTTTCAAAATCTTTCTTTCCGCATCAATTTCCTTCAGGGGTGCTGAACTCAAATGCTTCTCTTTGATTTATACGTATTTTTTACATTCCACTCTAACACTGGTATTTATTTTTAGTCTGTTCATGTGCTGACATTAAGGAACTGGCAAGATGTAAGTTTCAATCTACACTCTGTTTCCTTCAGTCAATTGCTAAAATGTCAAATGGGGTTTCAATATTGAAGCCAAAGAGGTAACATCGACCAATCAGAACACAGTGTGAGCATTAAATACAGCAATGAAAACTTAACGCAGTTCTATACTATACGACAGGAAAATAAATGAGAAGACGACACGGGAATACAGTTGTCTTTGGGGTGCAGGGATGGCGCAGTGGTGAGAGCACTTGCCTCCCACCGGATTCGATTCCCAAACTTGGCGTCATATGTGGGTTGAGTTTGTTGGTTCTCTACTCTGCTTCACGAGGTTTTTCTCTGGTATTCCGGTTTTCCCCTCTCCTGAAAAACCAACCTACATTTGACTTGATTTGCGTTAATTTGTTGATTTCAGTTTACAGTGTCCCCAATTTGTGCTGCAGCGCTAGAACAACTAGAGACTTGAATAAAGTTTCTCTCCTTTCCTTTGCCTCACAGCAACTTTCTGCCAGACGAATTTAAATACCGTCAATATCATCGGGAATAGTGAAGGCGTTTTGGGTTGGTTTTGCTTTGTACACCGGCAAAACGAAACCCTTGCTAACCCTTGCAAAAATAATGTCTAATGTATTTCTTTTCCCATTTCAGCGGATTGACGTTTTCGTGAAACAGAATAACTTTCTTGATGCCTTAGAACTGGCGTTGTCTTTTTACAATGGCACAGCGATGGCAGTTATAGGCAAGTTTTTTTTCCTGTCACCCTATCTCTGTTTAAGTCGATTTTGTTGTAAATACCAAGTTATTACAATACCCATTCATTCTTCCCGTTTGACAGGTTTGCTTGGGAGCAAAGAACAAAGAACAGCAGAAGTTGCTGCACAGGTTGGTAGTCTTTGATACCAATCTGTTTTTGTTAGACGACAAACCGCGTCTAGAGTACACACTTCAGTGGTACTGGGTATCTACATAAACTTGGATGTGCAGTGATGTTGCGTAGTGAAGCATCCAAAATTCTTGGCCAACTTCCTAACCTGCTTACACCTGCAGGTAATTAAAGCTCCCACCACCCCCTTGGACTGCGTTTGTTTCCCTTCCTCCCCCCCCCCCTCCCTCCTTTTCCCCAACTTTGAGTCTCAAATCCTTTCTTACAAAATGCGAGTAAACTATTAGAACAGTTCTGGCAGTGGCCAAGGAGTGAAATTGTTCGCATCAGGAACTCTTCCAGTCATTCTTTCGTTAATCTTTCTAACAAGCCTTCTTACTTGTTTAGATTGAGGAGTTGCTGTTGGTATTCGTAGATATAACCGTCTTTGTAAGCTGTCCCAAGACTAAAGATGTTGTAGAACTTAGAACTTACTTTAAGGTAACATGTTTTCTTTTAACCAAAGCCGGCCAATGTCATCCTTTTAATATTTAGCATGCATGCGCAATGTTCCCGTAAGTTTTCCAGTGAAAAGGTTTGATCAAGAGAAAAACAGAAGGGTTTGTTTTTCCGACTCTGGCTCTATCGTGTGTAATTTCGAGGAAATTAGGAGGCCACTATATGGCAGATTCGAAGAATAATCCAATCAGACACGATCAAGAAAACACCAATAAAAATGAGCCTACCTAAAAAGTGCCCATGGGTTCACCAATCAAGTTTCTTATCAGTTTTGTTAATGGTTTTTTCGTTATTTTTTGTAACAGGAAATGGTCCCAGTCTTTATAAAATACAGCCTTGCCATAAAAAACATGTGAGTGAGTGTGTCGTTATGATGTTGCCACAGTTATAAAATGCTCTCCGCACAGAGCTTAGGAAAGCTGCTTGTGAGATGATGTATTGAAGTTTATGGACATATGAAACTGCGTCATGTAGCTAAGGCTGATCTTACAGCAGTTATGCAGAAAGATAAGAAGCTTTACTCTTATCTTGCACCGAGGCTATTCAAAATTCAACATCCCAGGTAGGGCGTTTTCTCTCAGACATGCATGAAATTTGTTTCTGATACTTTTCACCATGGACAAAGTCATGATATTCATAAATTCTGAGGGGTCACATATACCGCGATATATAATGGCTCACCATCTTCTTTGTATCGTTCTCAGGGATCTTTTATTAAGGGAGATTTACGACAAGTTCAGTGAAGATCCGGTTGGGAAAGTCGTGTTTTTAGAAAGCCTCGAACCTCACATTTTATCGGACAAGTAAGTTTGTAAGCAATAGGTCAAATAAATAGAATCAAAGATGGCCTCTCTATATCTGGATTGTCGTTGATCGAAGGCTTGGTTGTTGGACAGTAGTCAACTCTTGCCTTTGGAAGGACACTTTATTGCCGCATTTCTGTACATATGGAAACTACATTGGGCGAAACTGAACTGCATTTAAGGTACTTTTGAGAAACGGGGGTCCTTTCATAGGGAAGTAGAGATAACCAATCCTGGATGCATCCTTAAACTTTTTCCTTGGAAAACTGATGTTCATGTTCTTTCCCACACTAATTTCCGGTTATTTTATTTTTACAGTTTATTCTGTTTTTTTTTCTCCAGATTGACTTCTCTGAGTCCAATAGTAATGAAAGAATTCATAGGTAATGTTGGGTCAAAAAACTGGAACTGGAACTTTCCTAAAGTGAGCGCTAATAAACAACCTGCAACCGAAGCAAAGTAGAGAACCAACAAACTCACATATGACGCCTTGTCTGGGAATCGAACCCAGGCCAAATTTTGTGGGAAGCGAGTGCTATCACCACAGTACGCTATCTCTGCTCCTGAGATATTTTTAAATTGTATTGGTTTGGCGATTCCTGTACCAGAAAAAGCCCTTTGGGGGCTAAGGTTGAGTGGAACGCACATTTATTTTGACTTTTTTTTTTCTACAGAACATTATCAACAGCGGAACAAACTCAAAGAAGTGGAATCTTGTCTTTTGCATCTTGATGTGACAAATCTGGACATTCATCAAGTAAGCAACAAATACAGCTGTGGCAAGTTGCCTTTTTCACACCACTTTGGGAAGTGCTGGTATAATTATTTGGTTTGCTGTGAGCGTTCTTCATC
>NC_090882.1:16181204-16201204 GCF_036669935.1 Montipora foliosa | reverse complement strand
AATGGAAGAGAACGGCTGCGAGAACGTCTCCTGTGTTATTATAATCATTTCGTTATCATTCCAAGTTGTTTGCGATGCAAATTGTGTACTTACAGTACTAAACTGGTGCCGAATTTAAAACGCGCGTACAGGGCGTGTACAGTCGTTGGAGAGATGTAATAGCATTGTGTTTACCGTACACATCAGGATGAAATTTGCGTTTTGCCAAAGGAGTTTGTTTAGACTGCGAAACAGTCGTTCTTCAAGACGCGAATTCTCGCGCGCTTGCCTCGCACGTGAGCCTCACACGCCAAGGCGTGTCTCTCCCTAGTCTCACTCTTCGTTCTCACCCTCGCTCCAGACCTTTCGCTTGACCAGACGCATTCGACCAACGCAAAACTACGGCTGTTCTGCATTCTAGAATTTGTTTCATTGTAGCTCATTGCTTGCGTTTTAGCCACAGATATCGACAAAAAGATAGAATAGGATTAGAGAATTGTTATGCTTCTGTAACAAGTACATCTTAGCCCGCCGTTATTGATCGTTAAATTTAATGTTAGCTTTCGTTCTTGTTCTCGTCGACTTGGTCGCTGCTTAATTTCTGTCCATTATTTAGTAAATTTGCCGTGCAATGAGCCTGTTTAATTCTGTTTTATTTTCTGTTTCAGGCTTTTGAGCGAAACGACTTCGATAATGATTTTAAGTAGGTTATCCTCATTCTTAGCTAGTTAAGTAAAGGCGCTGAGACACTTCCAATTTTTGAAGGGAATCTTATGATCTCCAATACAATACGTAATTAATGGCTACAAGTGATGGTCCAATAATTTTCAAAATGAGCCGAGACAAATTTCTGTCTCGTCGCTTATGCCAGTTTTTTTGCTTCTTTGCAGTGTTCCTAATGGTGTCACACGCAGACAATTTCTCGTGGATATTCTCCTTGATGTAATGGTCCAGGATACGGGCTTTTTAGTAAGTTATCACCAAACCTCGCTAGGAAGTCATAGCTGTGTTTCGAGTGGTCTGACATCTTTAACGGCCTAACTGTCGAAGGCAGGGACCTCAAGGTTGACACAGGGGCAAGAGAATTAATAAGTTAGGTTCTGTATAAACTGTGGTGCTGCGCCGGTGGGAAATTTTGGTTTTATGAAACGAGCGGATGAATGTCGAATTACGGCCTTAATAGATTTGTTGGCTGATCTTTCGAGTTAAGTTATTATTGCATCAACATTTGCACCTTTATAGAGAGAGCGTTTTCGTATGACGTCACGGCTGTCATGTTGGTGTGTCAACACAAATCCTCCTCCTCTATTTTTTGCAAATACTTTCTTTTGTTTCAGTAATCCAATGTGGCTGCTAGTCACGTGAGTGAAAACGCTCCATTGGGTGTTTTTTTTACGTCTCCTTCCTTAAACGTCTCTGTGTATTTTACAAACAGCCCAGTCAAGTTGGATCGTTGTTCACATTTCTTGCGCGACAGATGGCAAAACAGGAGAACAGAATACAAGTCAACAAAATCTTGTTTGAACAGGTAATTATAAATTGGTGGTAAGTTGATCAGATAGTTGAAGCAAAGACTCAACGGAAAAAAGGACTCAACGTGGCAATGCCTTGCGTTCCAAATCCTTTCTGATCACCAAATATGAATCCGAATTCAACACTAACTCCGTAAGTAACCGATTAGATTCCTCCTTCCATTTGGTTTTCTAAACACGCATGGTTTGCTAGCTTTAGAATACTGCCATGTATAGACAAATAGTCTTTACTTTCTCGATTGTAATCAATTCGCGACTATTCACGCATATAGATACCCGAAGATGAAACTGGTTTAAATGGAGTTTGGACTGAGATTGCAAATTTTATCTCACATAACGTTCTTCACAGACATTCAATTTTTTTTTCTCGTTGCCGTTGTGGAGGAAACATCAAAGAATCAGGTGCAAGTTGGACGTTCTCGCTGGGGTTGCTTTAAGCTCTATGGGAATAGGTCGTTTATCAGAAGATATGATGGAATGACCAAGCAAACATCTGCAATAACTTTGCCTGGTTTCTCTTCAGGTTTTGGAGTATCTTGCAAACCCTGATGATGATTCCAGACATGAAGAAAGACAGCAAGTGAGTTTCTAAAAACAGAAGTAAAAAGATGACAAGTTTTGAAAGAAAAGGTTGCGCTGTAAGGATTGTTTTAGCAGTTCAAATCTTGGACTGTGGCAGTCACTATTGCAGATATCAAAGAATTGACGGAGCTCCTTCACAATAATGGTGTAATGACAATAATGATGACGACAAAAATGATGGTGATGCCCGGGGGGAGGGAGGGGGGGTACTCCCAGAAAAATTGGGTGGGAGGGGAGGGGAGGGGAGGTCTGCTTCCTGAAACCCTTACCCTATTTCAGACCAAAATCTGCGATTTTCTCTACCCTATTTCAAACCTGACCAAAAATTTGATACTTATTTCAGACCTATTTTAGCTGTTACACGGTTGGTGTAGTAATTTGAGAAAGGCTTTTGTTGATGGTCTTATCGCCTAATAGACCGTATTCATAAACGGCGGTCTAGAAATTGTTCTTTTGTCTTTATGCTAATCATCCTAACTAGCCTCACTTTGGAACAAAAATTCTTTTGAATTTTGCTCGTGTTTACGAGGCTAGATAGGATGATTAGCATAAAGACAAAAGAATAATTAATTAGCCGCCATTTATGAATACGGTCTATGATAAAGAAGAAATGTCTTTTAAAAGACATACCCAATTTAAGACTTGAGTGAAACAAACCATACCCTGTTTCAGACCAACGTTAACACGGCTAAAAAACCATACCTTTTGGGGCCGCACATAACTATATAGCCCATATAAGGAAGTACCCCCCCCCCCCCCCGGGTGATGTGATGATGACGATAATGACAAGGACGATAAACGTGACGGAGATAATGACAGCGATTATGATAGTAATGATATAAATGGTGGCGATAAAGATAATGATGACAAGATGAAGATGGCACCATTTACCATCTTAGGACAAACCTTTGCATATTTGCCACACTAGCAACTGCAAATTACTTTTGTTCATGCTGTTTTAAACGGTTGCATTTCCTTCTGAAAACTGATTGCTTGACCCCTTTTGTTTTCTTCAAGGCTTTGTTAGAACTTTGGAATGCCGGTGGTCTTAAGCAATTTGACGATTCCAGGATCTTGGTTCTTGCGGAAAACGCTAAATTGTAGGTTTATTCATAATGGCAGCTTTTTGCTTTCAGAGGACCAACAAACTGAAAGCGGCCTCAAAGGCATCTGGTCCAAAAAGGGTATTTGAGAGTACGTCAAAACTACGATTTCAAACAAACCGGCTTGAAATGTAAAACGTAATGATATCATAGGACGGACAACCCAACAAGAGATATTCATCCTTAGCTCTACACGTCAAGAATTACCTTGAGTGCAATTAGTCGGTTGTAAGTGAAAAAACTAGGCGCCATTTTATGTCACTGGTGTCTCAAGGTTTCTAAGTCATCAAAGCGAGGCTAAAATAGCGTGACAGCCCAGCAGGTTCAAGGAATACATAATGAGCTCATTGAACGCAAGTGTCACTTGTTTTAACACTGGAACACTTTTGTTAAGACAGAAAATCAATAAAATCAACTGTTGATTTTGGATCAGAGGGGAAGACCCGTCGAGTACGCGGAGAATAACCACGTTGCTGAATAGACAACCAACAAACTCAAAAGCAGGAGTAAGAAGTCGTAATACTCATTTTAATGTCGATTAACTGTTGTTGTTTCAGCTATCGTGTTTGTGAAATGCTGTATGAGAGAAAACGACAGTTCCCCAAGGTGCTGTCTTGTTACTTTCGAGATTCCTTTAGAGAGGTAGGGAATATAATATTCATTGGATTATTTTGATGTCCCAATTTCAGAACGAAAGTTTATTATTCAATGAACAGATTTCCTCTTCGCAGTTGGCTCTTCTTGTTTGTCTACCCACCACCCCAGCATCGACAGAAATTTGCTACCTTTACTATGGTGTCTGCAAAATCTCTTTTTAGCCTTCGCAGCAGGAGGGATTGTTTGCTGGCAAAAACAATTTTTGCGGCGGAGGCGTACGCATGATGTCGGTGGCAAAGTCGCGGAAAAGTGCGAAGGAGACGATTTTTTTCCATGCTCGCTTCTTGCGGATTCTGCGCGCGCGCAGTTTCAGAGCCGCCCCACTTGCAAAGGATTCCTTTACTTTCTTGATGCCAAGGGGAAAGTCTAGGAAGTCAAGGCTAGATGGCATATCAGGGAAGATGTATACAAAAATTTGGTTTATCAACGGAGTTGATAATGTAAATTGGCCACCGTACAGAGATTCTAAAAGCTGACGTTTCGAGCGTTAGCCCTTCGTCAGAGCGAATCCAGAGGAAGGGCTAACCCTCGAAACGTCAGCTTTTAGAATCTCTGTACGGTGGCCAATTTACATTATCAACTCCGTTGATAAACCAAATTTTTGTATACTATTTCCCCACCGACGCAGCACCACAGTTTCTTTAGAAACTACCCCTTCATATCAGGGAAGACTCGTACTAACAGATAATTTCCAAAAACCAAACGATTTCATCTTGCTCCACTTTTCCAACAGCACCAAGTGTTTTCCTATGTTCATTATGTTATGACTGAAGATGTGTACACAGACCTGGAAAGAGACGATTTGAAGCAAGCCTCACTCAACAGCTTGCAGGTCAGTAAAACGGACGAAACCGAAAATATCTTAATCATTGAGTGTATGGGCTTACATTGATGATTTTCCTTCTTTTTTCAGAGTTTTCTCTCAATCGATTGTGGCAAAACAGCGCACATGATAGTGAAAGAGTTTCCAAATGCTTTGACAGTTGTTGTCCGTCAGCTGGAGGTATATTAGGGAGCTTACGAAACGAGGACGACGACGGCTACGAGGACTTCATTTAAAAATACGAGTTCGCGTTATTTATATCACTGCGAAACTATTTCATGTCGTTTCGCGTTAAAAATGTGTAGTAACTGGTGAGGAATAAAACTGGTACGAGTGGGTTGGAAGCGTAGAGAGAGAACTGAAAATGCATCGATGAATTTGGTCATTTCACGTCGTCATTTAGGAGATGACAGCAAAGAAATGTACCAAAATGTAAAACGCACGTGCAGAGCGTGCAGAACCATTGTTTTTGCTCACTAAACCTATTGTTTTGTAGCGTCGTCGTTGCCGTCGGCGTCGTCGTTTCGTAAGCTCCCTATTAGCGAAATTCACTAGGTATAATATTTAATGTGGGCCGAACATGGACTGGGAGCAAGTAAGAAGTAAAAGCGTATGCTTATGTTTTACCAGTGCATTTCACAGCAAGACGAAAATTGTCTTGCAAACAAAAATGCTCCGTGGAGAGTATTTCTGCTTGCCGTGTCACGTTCCACCATAAAAAGCGTGAACCTTCTTGGATATGAACGACAAGACCTTGCGCACTTTATCTGTTCCCCGGTTCTCGAGATCTAGCCTATTGCTCAGTGTTAAGAAACGCATTGTGATTTACTCACTTAGAAAGTAAGCTGTATAAATGCAGCATATCACAAAGCTTTTTATTATCCCTTAGTTACTTAGCCACAGTTTTTTCGTCTTTCTCGCTTTCTTTTCCCAGGGCCAATCTACAATACAGTACGAGTTTCTGAAAGGAGTCTTCGATCACAAGTAAGTTAAGAGTTTCTCGGTCAGTTAGTCAGTTCTGGAGTAGTGAAGAAAATGACTTGGATTTACCCTAATACAAATCTGAATGTTCCGATCAGGAATCGAACAAATGACATTCTCAATACAACCAACTTTAGATGCTGAAGGCGACTTGTGCAATGCCAGGCCATTGAACAATTGACCTGTTGTACTGACGTGGAATACATTATTTTGTTTGTTTTAGATCGTCGGTCACAATCCGCCCTGAGGACACACCCGATGCTGAAGTTCATGAAAAATACATCGAGCTAATGTGCAAATACCAACCAGACCTGGTACACAGTTATCTTCGAAACACGGAAAACTACAGATTAGAGGAAACACTAGCGGTAAGGTTTGAACTGTTTTTCTTAAAGGCATTCGTAAGTAGGCGCACTTGTTTGGTCACGACCTGCAGTATCTTAGTATAGCTTGGTGGCTTTCTCAGCGAATGAGATTGCAACTGTGTATGACAGTCCAAAATCAGGCGAATCATCTTTAGAAGCTTCAAGTCTTAAATGATACCGTGAAAAAGATAGGTTTAATACTTTATTTTGCAGATACAAAAATTTGGTTTTATCAATGAAGTATACTACTTCCCCACCGACGCGGCACCACAGTTTCTTTAGAAACTACCCCTTCATTATTTTGCAGATAGTTCGTCAGTTTAACAACACGTATGCAACGGCGTATCTCCTTGAGAAGGCTGGAGACATCAGAGGTGCTTTTCAGCTTCTTTTAGAGGTAAGACTGTCTATGAACTTGCGTGGAGGTTGTAACGCGTTAAAAGACTCTGTAGCCACTAAAAGTGGAACTATTAAATAACCTGCCTGTTAACGGCAGTGCGGGAAGCGGTTAAAATTTGACCAAATACTGAGAAGTGGCAAAACGTTTTTCTCGCGGAGCCAGAAAATAGAGGCGGTAAACGTGGCCGCAAAAAGACAGCAAAACAAAAGCGAAGACGTTAAAAACGAGTTTAAAACCTCTACTAGCAGAGCCAGAGGAGAACTATTTCTCAACTTCGACTCGGAAAGCAACACCTGCACGAATGCCACTTTTGAAGAGTGGACAGGCTTGAGTGGTCTATAAGCATTTCATCCTCGCGATTCTTAGTTTCTTATTTACTTTTCACGTGCCTCTTTCTGGTTGAAAATCTAACGACGTTTTTGTGTTTGCAGATCTTAAAAGTGAAAGTAAAGACCCTCTGTGATATTTTTGAAAAACACGAGATTCCGCCATCAAACGGTATAGGAGGAGTTTCTTTGAATTTATTGTCCTACCAAATGTGTTTTTAGTGCCCTATGCAACCTTTGTCAGGTTGTAGCGTACACAATGTTCTAAGGACGGTGCCTACTAATTCAAAGGTATTTTTGCGTGGTTTACTGAATATGCGGGAAAAGCAGATCTCATGAAGTGTTATTAAAATACAAAAAGAAAATTGGGGGGTAACCACGCATTTTTCAAAGATAATTAATCAACAATATCTGCAAAAAGCTTTAAAATACAAAGCAATGTATGGTGTTCCTTTCCAAATTAAAGCTTAATTATCTCTGAAAAATGCATGGTTATCCCCAATTTTCTTTTTGGATACCAAGAGCACTTGCTAAGTTCTGCTTTCTCCGCATAAATTTAAACCGCGCAAAAATATCCCTGCATTTAGTAAGCACTACCGATAGGAAATCCGAGTATCTGGAGATGCGCAGAACGTATGCGCAATAACAATAGTAGGCACCGTCCTTAACTCCTCTTCTCAAAACCTCATTGTCATCATTATCGTTGTCGTCATCATCATCATCTTTGTCGTCATCATCGTCGTCATCATTGTCGTCATCATTGTCGTCATCATTGTTGTCGTCATCATCGTCATTATCGTCATATTCATCATCATCATCATCATCATTTTATCATAATAATTATTGAAATGTTGGCCTCGTTGACCTTTCAGAAATCAGAAAACTCACTGCGAACGTGGAGGCAGTGTTGTTAGGTGTTATTATTCCTTTGTGTCAAAGAAACTCTGGAAGACTTGAGGAAGCTGATCGTGAGGTGAACCCATGATTTTTAGTTACGAATTAAGGAGGAAAAGTTTCTGTAGGAAAAACCCTGTAAAGAAACTACATGACTCTAAGGATACTGCTAATGAACGTCCTTGCACAGTCACTTGTTAAACACTTATTGTTTCTTGATTCTACTTGAAGAATCCTCTGAACTTTTTATCCTTTCCTTTCGTTTCTTTCATTCCAGATTGGACCTCCCTTTTTGACTTATTTCCCATAAGTTCCTATTTTCTCATTGTTATCACCAATTCGGTCCGGAATCATTTCCTGTCGTTTCGCTCCTGTTATTTCATACATTGTACTTTGCCGCGCATACCTTTGACTAATTTCAATTCAAGCTTTCAATTCCTCCTTTCATTTTGTCCGACTGAGCAACTGGGGTTTTGTCCTACTTGTCTTCCAATCTAATTTAAATTCTCTTACGCTAAGCTCATGTTATTAAATTTTTCGTCTCGTGTTTGCTTGTAGTTAACTTATCACATAGTTGTTGGCTATCCTTGCAGGCCTTGTGGTTTCCTCTTCTCGAAACAGTGATGGCGCCTCAACGAAAGTGTATAGACACAACCAGTGCATATTTTCTGGGTGAGAGGTTTCTTTTTCTTGTCGAATCCTTGCATAGTTTTTTTCAATGTGAATTTATCAAAAAGGGCTTTTGTTTTAAGTGGTGAAAGTTCTCGATTGCCTTGCTTTATTTCATCTCTGCGCTGTATGACTGGCTTAAAAATCTCGCGCCTCATTCTTAGCCAATCAGAGGTTAAACCCAGTTCATTCGTGACTGGTTTGCATGCATTTTTCCCGCGCTGCACGCCGGCTGTGATGTACTGAGCTATGATTGGCTGGTGTTTTTTTTTCTCTTGTGATTGGCCAGGTAATTACATCGGTTTTGGTGACACGACACTATTACGGTAATCGGTTAACTAAAGTTTGTAATTTACCTTTTGCAGCTTTCAAGGAACAAACCCGGCACGTGTTGAACAGCATGATGGGATACATTTCGCTTCCAGCTATTCTCCAGAAGATAATGCAGGTAGAAAATCTTTCAGAATGTTTTCATGTGACGTCACGGCAGCCATGTTGAAGGAGTGAAATATTCTTTTGGGAATTGAACTCCATTTTAATTGAAGCAATCTCTGGTTTATCCGGTTAATTTGCTCAAAGCGTGGGAGAGTGGTTTAATCTTGCTTCTCAAAGCTCTCTAAATTGACTGAATTGCTAAATCAACACAGTCGCGTTATTTCCTTCGAAACTCGATTAAATATCGTTGTATTGAATAGGCGATTTTCGAAATATAAAATATTCAGCTTGATCGTGAGGCAGTGAGGACAAAAACAACAGAAACACGTTGGAATGAATGTGAAAAATATTTACATATCATCCACTTTCCTTTGTCTTTGTCCTCTAAACCTCTCTTTCAAGCTGAATGTTAATATATCGAAAAAGGTCTATTGGCAGATTTCCGAACTTAAATTGACATTTTAGTGCTATTATGTTAACACACTGAAAATCCAAAGGACGCCTTTCGGTTGATGATACCCGCAAAAAAAATGACAAAACTGATTACTAACGGAATGATATATGAAATGAACCGTATATTGAACTGCGGATATGAAGTCAAGGGAAGCTATGATCCTCACAGTTATGAACGCAATTTTAGCAGTTGTGTCAAATGTTCCCATGATGAATGAATCAATTCAATGTTCATATCCGCAGCTCAAAAAATGATTCATTTCACATATCATTCCGTTCATTGATTCATTCATCACGGGAACATTTAACACACAAATGACTTGCTCCCGTCATCAGTGGCTTTATAGCCCAGTTGGTTAGAGCGTCGCACCGGCATCGCGTGGACACGTGGTTCAAACCCCGTTGAAGTCCTGAATTTTTCAGGCTTCTCTACGCAATTTCTAAAAGTGCGTTTATAACTGTGAGAATCATAGCTTCACTTGAAAACTGATTACTGCCTTTTAGCGCAAACTCATCTTTGTTTTGGCTAAAGATGACCAAGAAAGAGTTACGTGCGATCTGGAATAAAGTCGATAAGACATTTTGGTCAATCCTTTTGTTCTAGAGTCTCTTTAAATCGTGAAAAAAGTAAAACACAGAACGCTTTGAATGCGACTAATGTTTTTAAAGGTTGGATTGATTGAGTTTCGACCAAAAATCGTCCAACAAGGTTTTTTTTTTGTCAGCACATTTAATTGTCTTGGATTGGACGAGTTAAACTGAAATGCTCGTTTGTAGTTTTTTTTCCCTTCTTAACCGTTTCTGTTTTTTTGTTGCGTTGAACAGGACCCCACATATAGTGCAGGCAAATTTGGTGAGATCAAGGAACTCATTTTAGGAATGTTAGATACCTATAGTTATGAATCGGTAAGCAAACTTTGGGTTGTGAATTTGAAATTTCTTGCTTTGGAACACTTATTTGCCATATTCTGGGCAGGGGGTTTATTCAAGTTCGGAAATTTCTTTGAACTAGAACAACCATGTCCAACTTTCTATTTGGCCAACATCTATAAAACTGTATTTAAAGCCCTTGATGATGATAATGATGATGATGATGATGGTAATTTATCGTAATGGTTGAAATACCTTCCCTTGCAGACGTTGTTAAAAACTACGAACAAGCTGTTAGCAGGCGATCTTCACTCTTCGCTCAGCCACCTTAAGAGACACTCTAATCTTGGCTTAAGTCCCAAATCGTTTCGATGCGCCATATGCCACAGAGGTTTCATCGAAGAATTTGCCAGCAGTCAGCGTGATGATGTTCTTGTCTTTAGGTGAGGAGTCTTTGCACATCTAATACCCCTGTGAGGTTCAGCTGATGTTGGTTCGTGGTTTGGCGCAGGAAAGGGACAGTTAGAAACGTTTGATTATCAGTAAACAAAATATGAACTAGTGTTCTTTATTTAGGTTTTTTTTAAAAAAATTAAGCTACTAATATTCAGCAAGAGAGTGTGCGCTCCTTGGATTATACCGCATCTGGAGAATATTTCATTATCCTTGCGTGTCTAATTTACGCGGCGTGTTTAAGGGTTTTCTTGAAGCTTTTCAAGTGCGAATGATCAATGAATTTTTGATTTTTACAACTTCTTCTCTTTCACCTCAAGTGCTGCGAACGAATGCCATGGACGTCCATGGCTAGTTCGTAGAAAATGCCAGCCATCGCCAGGTGATCTGGTGACGTAATCTGGACGGCTGGGAAGAAACATTTTAACGCCGTATCCCATAACCATGGTTTTGTTTCCAAATTTCCTGCAGTATTTCCATCGCCAAAACTCAACAGATCATTCCGTGTCTCCCACATTTCCTGTTACTGAATGAACATTCAAGTGGAAACCGCCGATATATCCTCGCCTCTGCCATGTTGAATTCGGAAGCGAGCGGTTGTGGGATACGGTGTTAAAATTTTTCTCCCCAGTTCTCCGAATTACGTCACCAGATCACGTGGCGGACGGTGTTGCCGTCCAGTAGCAGGGTGGTCATAGTGGCGACCCCTGGACATCCACGCACCCAGTCCTCACTCAGCTGGATGCAGGTGTCAAAAAAATAATCATATTTTCACTTTAGGTGCGGTCACGTTTATCACTCGGAATGTATGGCAGGAACGACTGGAACGGAAGGCAGCTGGATTTGTTTGCTTTGTAATAAAACTGGTCTCTCTCGTCTTTCCTCGGGGAAAGGAAAAACATCGTTTGGAAAACTAGCGAAGCCATCTTCTGCAGCCATAAAGGTTTTTACCACAATTGCTTGTAATCTCGCAATCTAATTGGCTAATATGCCGTTGCCGATAAGAGTTTTGACAACGCTGTACGCGTCACTCTCGCGCCAATTTGTCATGCAATGTAATAGCCAATCAGGAACGCCCATTTTGGGAAATAAACCAATCATATTACGAGAAAGTTATAGACAACGCTTTCTCTTTCTTGGTGTCATGATTTTGGTCACGCTCTGAAATAAAACTTTCTTTGGCGTTGAATATTGTGGTAAAACACAAATCGAAAGTGGTTCAGCGTTGTCTGTACTCTTATCGACAACGATGTTCGCCATCACGGTGGTTAAAATGTTGTGGATTCACTCGGCTGCGCCTCGTGAGTTCCACAACATTTTGACCACTGTGATGACGCATATAGTTGTCGATAAGAGTACAGACAACGCTGAACCACTTTCGATTTGTTAAATGGAAGTATATCGAAAATTTTTGATAAAATCTACTAATCTTCAACGACGTTGAATGACGAAGAACTAGCCAAAGAAACAGACAAACAAACGTGAACTTTCAATAGCATAAGTTAGTTAGTTTCGCATGATTTACGTTATTCTCCTTTACGTTGTTGTCGTTACGTTGCGTTACGTTACGTTGTTGTTACGTCTGTTGTCGTTTTTAATCTTACGCCTCAAAACGAAACTAAGTAAGCGACTCATTCCTTCAGATCTCTTGATTCTGCATCGCACCCCATTAATTATTGATTTGCTCTTATAGCAATCTGAAAGTGGTGGAGCGTCTGCGAAAGAAGCGACTCAGAAGGTAAGTTTTTCTGTTTGTCCCTCATTTCTTTTAGCAATTTCCTTCTTTGACAAGAGAGTGTGTTGTTTTAACAGACAGAAAGAGCTGTTCCTTCGCTCACACAGCAGCAATTTGAGGCAGTAACCAGACTTAAATCGCAGAACAAAGGTGCTTCGAGGGTAAGTGGACCTCCTTTAGTGGGTTGGGAGGGGAGAGTGGTGCTCTGATGTACTTACGTTCCTTCTGGGGAGAGGGATCGGGATTGCAATACTTTGAGTTTTGTAATAGGCTTGGGGACGGATAAGTTAAGTGTTGCAGGAGTTTTCTGTTTTTTGATGTCACTAATAGTCGCTTAAGGTTTAAAATTACCGTTTTAAAGGCTTACAAATTGTTTTTTGAAAAGGAAACTGAAAAACCAAACGTTTTCGATCATTCATGGTATTCTTTTTATGCCTCAAGGTCAATCTCGTGTGAGAGATATAACACTCAAACTCGCTGTACAGCGGAAGCCTTTGACCCATCCCGTTTCAGTGTTTGTGTTTTTAGGGTCAACGAGTGGGTTTCATAACTGAATGACTTCAATTTTTTTTTTGTTCTTGTTGTCCCCTGTAGTTTGCCATTTTATCAGAATTGTCCAAACCAAGCGATGCGTTCAGTCTCAGTTATGGATCCCGCTTCAGCAACTCAAGCAGTATTTTTGAAGACGAAAGATTTCGCTTGCATCTGGCCCCTCCGCGCTATTAACAGATGACCTCTTCAATAACACATCTGAACCCACACGGTTTTGTTCCTTTGATCTCTTGTCTGCACTCCGTCCTGAAATTAGCCTGTATTTGTATTTGTGACATACGTGGCATCACGAAAGTACCATGTCAGTATCTTTGCGTCATCCAGTTGTCATCTCATCGTGTATATTTCGTGTATTTCCTGTAATAAAAATGTGATTGTACCCTTTATAGAGTTCCTTAGGTTCCAAAAAGGATACTTTATCTCCTGGCGGATTAGAACAAAATGAATTTATTTTTGTATTAACCAAGTTGCAATTTAACGAATTGATGTCAGTTTTTCATGCGTCTGTCCTGTTATTGATCATGAATTTCGTCATAACATTGTCAAAGTAGCTGTGGATCCACGAGGCGATAGCCGAGGGAATCCGCAGATTTGTTTTTTTACAATAACAAAAAGGCAGAGGGGTCAAAATTAAGTCAAAACACGAGAAGAAAGCGAGACAAAAATGCGAGAAACTTCAATCTGACGCGAGCAGTATCGCTTCATTATCTCATAAATTATAAATTTATGTGTCTGTCCGCTTATTTACAACAAAATTAGCCAATGAGCGCGCGAGATTTTTGCAGTCATTGTAAAAACTAATATTTTGCTTTGCAGTTATCTTTCAAAAGAAATATGGCATTACTTATAAAAATATATGTATTTCTTTCAAGCACGTGGTATATTGTATTGGGTGACCTGAGAATATACAGCTTTTAATGTGATAGATTTAATAATACGAGTGGGATATCTATATGCCTAGTTATTTTCTAATTTGTAATGAAATGTGTTATATGTAGTTGTCAATGTGCTCCAAATATTGGAGCGTTCTTTCCTATTCTGTTTGCTTTAAACATAGTACTCCGTTAACTACGCTTTAAATGTCCTGTATGTTCAGAGTATTTAATGTTTGTTGTAAACGTGAATATGGGAATTAAGGTAACATGGATGATAAATAAGCAATCAATTCAGTTCACGAGCGTACAAAATGCTACAGAAAATAAAAGCAAAATGTCACACCCCAGGAATACTGTCTGTGTTTGCCTGACTTGCCTTATATCTCTATTACTGTTTCCATGCGTCCATTTAGCAATCACTCCAAGGGCGTTCATTGGATAGGGGATGGGAAATAACTAGCGAAGCGCGTGGCGCCGAGTTTCCTACAACCAATCTCATATCCAACAAGCGTGAATGGCATAGTATTTTATTAACGTTCAAAATTGCGTGCGTTTGGATGCCTGGATATGTCAGTTCTCGTCACAATTTTCCTGTTTGAGAACTTTTAGCGCGATCATACGGTATGTGAACTTTTATTAAATTCTCGACCTCGGATATCGTGTTTCTAGCTTCTGGATTGGTTCACACTCAATTTCGGTTATCTGCTCCTATACCGTATGACCTCAGTAATATGGAAACTGCTTGCGTCAAGTGTTGCCAAGCTGGAAACTTATTGGCATTAATTTTCAAGTGTCCAAGAATTCAGAAGGTAATGTAAATTTAATAAAACGGTTATTCCATTCGCGCTTGTTGGATATGAGACTGGTTATAGCCAACTCGGCGCTACGCTCCCAGTTTATCTAACGCACGCTCGTCGAATAATTATCCCATATTTTAATTCGATGTAGACTTTATGGCAACATTTTTTTTACCGGGCAGTGACAGACTGTATAATAAGACCTGCTATGCTAGAGCATACCAGAACTTTTAAAATTAGAACATTTTAGGTGGCTAGTTACCTTACAAGAACCACTATTTGCCTTGCGGTTTGCGTCATTAGGGCAAGACACGAGAAATATTTGATTTGTCACATATATAAATCTTTATGTCTTGGAACGACGTAATGGATATGAAATGAACGTTAGAAAGATTTCAGGCTAACTGGAAACTGTTAAAGATGCTAATCTAACTGCGATGATTCTTTAACTTTCCTTTTATACGAGATTGGTGGTGAACAGCAAAAACGAGAAGTTGTAACTGAAAAGAGCCGACATCATTGAATCGCGTGATGTCAAATGGCTTGTCGCAGCACCTTGCCAGATAATGAAGAAAAGCACTGCAGACAGAATGCTAATTGCAGAAATTTCTAGACTGAAACTAGAGCTCGCGGACACATTTTTGGCACTATTAAAATAAATGAAACTTTAAAACAGACCCCAACAATACTATCTTATTCACGCGAAATCTTGACTTTGCTTGTTACTGTTTGGCTTCTATTCTTTAACGGAAACACTTATTACTGTTATTTCTGGAAATCTTCATTAGTTCTTGTGCATATCTTCCTGATAAAACAGAGAATAAATTATTTTTTTTAGCTTGTTCTTTCGATGGACATCTTTTTCTCTAATTTAGAAATAGCTGCCTTATTTTGTCGTATGTTTCGCTTCGGTGTAAGTTTCACCTTACCAAAGAGGCGAATGGAGCTTCAATTTTAGCTTTAAACACCTTAAATAATTCATCAGTTTCAGAAAAGATTATCACTGCTCCCTTCTATAACCCCAAAGTTTTGAGTCGGTAGTTATACTATTCATTAAATTAAAAATATCCTTTTTGTTTTCAACATTTTTGTTAGAAACATTTGTCTTAATGCACACTGAGTGAAGGATTTTTTGAGGGGATTTAGTCTTAAACAGTCTCGATTTACATGTGGCAGGTCTTCCTTCAGCAGACTCAAATTGGTATCCATGACAACGTTTACTCAAGTCCTGAATAATTTGCTAACGTTTTATTTTATGTTTGCTTTGGTAGCGATGTTATTGGTTGTCGTGTACGACATCCTGTTGGGAAATCTTCAATTATTCATGCACGGGTTAATTTACATCTAGCAACTTCTGCCTCTCGAGCGAACGAGCGAAATACCGAAATGATTTTCACCAAATAGGCTCCTTTTTTCTGTGGATATTACATGGACATTTAAGTTAATCGCTTCACAGAAACAAAAGTGTTACCTGGAAAGAGTTATGGATTTTGGATGCAGTTACGGGGGTTTAAAATCTGCTTTGGTGTGTTAAATATTCGTTTTCGTTGCAATGTTGTGAAGGCATTATTTGATGTGCCGGAGTCACAGAATCACGTCCGCTAAGGTAACAACTTACAGCACGTACTTTGATCTTTTTTTGCAGTTTTTGAAGCTGTTGTTGGTGATTTTGTTGGAGACAGAAGCAACGTACAATCAGATGCCAAGAGGTAACGTCTTTTATTTCTACTTTCTATACCTCAGGGTGTTAGCGTTTAATGTGAACAAATTCTATATGCAGCTGGTATACAATTATTCAAAGTTGTTGTTCATGTCACTGAGACATGCCACCTTCTGCTACTGTATGGATGTCAATGCTATACAAGTCTTTTGAATTCTAAGACAGTTTTTAATTCTAAGCTTTCATTTAAGGCCTTTAAGCAAGTTGTTTGAATGGTAAGATAAACCTCCAAAAAGCCGCGCGAAATATAAATTAAGCGAATTATGGGCATAACGCGATACAATTGCGCGTGATCTAACTTTTTTGTAGCTTTATCGACTTACAAAAACGTACGATTATAGCCTAAAGATGGCAGGAAAAAACCTGAAATTATTCAAACTCTCTTGCACACTATTCTGCTCGATTCAAGCTCTGATGAGAAGGAAGACTTTTTCACTCTCGGATCCAAACACTATCTAATATCCTTGTTAACAGTAAATTCCTCAGCAAACTTTTCACCTTGCGAAATAAGACGGTCAAGACAAGATATTTGACTGTATTATTTTCCCCAAAAGACGGCAAGCATTGTAAAAGTACTTGATCGTATTCATAGTATAAATTTGTATTAACGAAACATGACCCAGCACCAATCAATATCCTTTTGGAGTTTCGATGAAACTGGAACTGAAAAACCCAAAGTAATAAATCTCTTTGGTTTTACTATAGAAGTTAAAGAGTTCATAGCAGTTTTAACCCAAAAACAAGGGATATCTGCCCAAAAACATTTAGCCAGAAAAGGGAAACACATTGGCTTAATTCAGAACATTGAAGTCCGTTATTGACGACCTTGTGCGTTGTTCTGATTGGTCAAAATGTGAGGCAGGTGTTGTCAAGTTATGTTAAGATTACGAAGGTTACTAGTTGTGTTCTATTTACCGATATTGCATTCAACTTGGGATCTCGCTGGTGAAAAGGTATTGCTTTTCATAGCATGATTTCAAACAGGTTATCGCGAACTGCAAGAAATTAACAAAACACATTATATTCTTGTTACCAACGGCACATATGCATGGAAACTACACAAACAGAATTACTCCAACGAGGCATTGCATGACAGGACATCACAGGAAATTAATTCTGCTTAACTGCGCATACTGGTCTTCTGATTAGTGTACATACCGAGGCTGTGGGGTTTTTATCCACATAGTAAAGAGCTAGAACCAACTTCCCAACCTATTAACTATAGAAACTGCACCACGAACAGTTTAATTACCTTAGGTCATTTGCTTCTTCTTCAAGTCTTCTTCTTCTTTGAGGGAGGTAGTGCAGCTAAGTGTTTAGGGCACTTGCCTTGAGATCTGGATATCCCGGGGTTCAACACCTGCTCTGACCACTCGTTGAATTTGTTTCATGTAGTCCCTGGTTGAATTTCCTGGCTGCACTTGTAAATAGCCAACTCGTTTGCCACCGGCCAGTTGGGATTCTTAAAGTTATTCTGTTCAATGCTCGGAGATATTAGCTACTAGCTACTCTACAAATCCGAGGGAAAATAATGATACTTACTTACTTACTTACTTACTTTACTTACTAAGTTATCACTGGTCTTCTTCTTAAGTGTATTACGAAACCCTGGAATGCAATAAACGCCAGCATGAAAAAAAGTCGAATTGAAAACCTTTAGACTGAAATCTTGAAAGTAAAACACAAATTGCATGTTTCAAAAAAGCGCATGCGCGCGTCGGAATAATGGTTGATTTTTTCACAAACCATCCCTTATAATATATAGATTTAGCCAAGCCTAAAAGCGGAGCTCCCGTTTCTAGCCCCACAAAGCAATATAGTGTATATGGAAATAATTATGCTTCTTCATAAAGTACAAAATTAATCGACATTAGTGTATACAGTTTACAGTGATTGAGCGTCTCTGCGCTGACAGCAGTAACCAAACAAGCATTGTAAACAATAACCAACCATCAACAACTAAAACTGAAATTACATGCATTTCCGTTTGACTGATAATGTTTAAACCCTCTCTCTTCAGTTTGGAACAAATCGCAGGTTCGAGCTTATCAAACCGCTTTTCAAAGTCTTACTTACCAAAAAGAACCTAAACTGTCCCAAACATTGCTTACAAGTGCATTCGTTGCAGATAAATGCATGTACTGCAATCCAATTTAAATTTATACGGCGTCGAGAGTTCGATTGTAATATGTTTGACGAATGATGACAAGAAAACTCGCCAATGATGTTTGCCGTAAGCTTGAATGGCGACGAGGTGGGCGATTGTTAAAATATGGCAGAATCTCTGTCAACACGAAATTGAAAATGTTTTCAGGCCTTCTTCGTTTTTTTTAGCGAGTTTTACAAAATATGTGAGGCAGCGAGGCATGCAGTTAGAAGGAAAACATTTACCTTACCTGAAAGCTAACCGTTGTAAATAAGTGTTTTGTCTCTAGCTCTATTTCTCTCAGCTTTACGGTGTTCTTCATTGAAATTTCTCTTATTCTCCTTCCTCGGCTTCTCTCGAGGCTTTCTTCGCTTATATTTCTCAAATGTCGTCGCCTCTTCTCTCGTGCTCTTTCCTGCTCTTTATCCCGTTTCTCGTCACTAATAGTAAAAACTCTTTTTCAAAAGTGACGAAGGTCAGTGGGATAAACTTGGGCTGTACAAGAGTTTCCCGCCCATCCGCTCCTAAAAGCTGCATTCGTGAGACTCCCCTCCTTTCTCTTTCTTATTCTCCCACCCCCCTACCCCAGAGCCTGTACGGACGGACGGACAGACCCGCGCACGGTCAATCACGTGACAACCAAATCAAGAAAGGTTAACCATTTTCTCTTAAGTATCGGGGTCTGCCTGGAGCCCCGCTATGATCTCCTAAATAATGCGCGTGCCTCAATGGCCAATAGACCACGTTCGATACACCAGTCAATATTCACACATGGCTACTAGGCCTTACGGTTAAATCCTTTGAGACTTGTGAGACAAAGAAAACAGAACTGAGCAGTGAAATTTTACCAGAAAGCCCCGTAGCCATGCCTGAATATTGATATATATCGAACGAGGCCTATTTGAATTTAGACTCTTTTTTGTCGCTTAATTCAGAGATCCAAATGATCTTACTCACCTCGTTTTCTTGGTTCTTGAGGTAACTTAAGACTCCTTTTTTGCTGTTCAATGCGAGGAATTAATATTGGTGGAACGCGGAACGTAAATTAGAATGTGCGGTGGTCAAATTCGTTTAGCAAGTTTTGTTTGTAATAGGCCATTTCCGAGTTCATGTCTGCCTCCTCTTCAAAGCGAGTCTAAATGCGAGGTTTTTGTGATGCTAATTAGTTCTACTTTACATATGAATGAAAACGAATTTTCATAACAAAAACTTCGCACTTAGACTCGCTTTGAAGAGGAGGCAGACGTGAACTCGGAAATGGCCTATTCTTTGATTGCACCCACGTGATAAGACGGCCATGTTGGTGACAAAACGTTAACAATAGAAAAATGTAGCTCAAACTTTACAGTCAAATTCCCAAGAGACTATTTCGCAATTGTTCTTTCCACAAACATGGCAGCCGTGACGTCACATGCAATCAAAGAATAGAGAGATTAAGCATCGCGTTTACGTGAAACGGCAAACGCGAAACGGCAAACGCGAAACGGCAAACGCGAAACGGCAAACGCGAAACGGTGGGCTGCTGCTTGTCATAAAAGCATGGAAATTATGTTATTCTAACTCGTCTTTCTCTTTTAAAAATTTACTTGATACCTGCTGCTAACACGCAAGAAATCAGCTCATATCAAACGAGTTTCTTCCATTTTTGGCAAA
>NC_090882.1:16151204-16173704 GCF_036669935.1 Montipora foliosa | reverse complement strand
GCGCGTGCTTAACCTCCCTAATAAGGAGCAGGGTTGGTGTACACCTTATTCCAAAATGGTGGCCATTTTAGTATTCGTATTCTGTTTAGTATTTAGTTATTTAGTATTCTTAAACTAAAAATTCTAAAGAATATTAAATCGTGAACAAGGCAACAAGGGCGAATTCTCAAACAAAGCACGCGACGTTTTTGAGCCACGGGCGGGAACCGGAAGTCAACGTTCCGTGTGCTAGAACAGTAGTGTCTCCCAGAGTTTTAAAATTAATCGTCTCTAATAGAGTAAAAATGCTAAGCAATATTTTTATATGGCTAGTGTTTCTGGCCGATAAAACGCGCGCTCTGATTGGCTTAGAGCAGCTAAGCGCTAGGGCATTAATCTCCCGTAATGCACACGATTATAGGTTATGCAAATTAGGTTTTTCTTCTTTAGAACCGTTCGATTAGCCATATAATAAACAACTAAATAACCTCGACCGTTCAATACGGCAAGGTCTCAGTTTGAGATTTTGCTGTAACGACCTGACTCTTAGTTATTAAGTAGTTATCAATGTGATTGTGTGAAGACAACGTAACAGGAAAAAGAACTCTCTTCCGGTTGCCGTCCTTGGCTCAAAAACGTCACGTGCTTAAGTTCCCTATTACTTTGATCCTTATTAACCATTGATGTCATCTGTTCTTTTACAGATTGCCGCTGTTGAAAACTCAACGGAGTATAGGCTCGGAATAAACAAGAATGCAAAAATGGAACGTAAGTATTCATTGAGATCTATTATCTCAAAGATGTCGTAATGGTTTAATTGTTAAAGAGAATAACCGTAGTTGTGCACGTAGTAAAGTAATTCTTTTATCTTCCCTGTTCTATCTATTTCCTGCCACAGATTATAGTAACCTGAAGTCTATAGTTGAACCACTAAAAGCTCGGCGTTTTAAGGGTGTCCTCGTTGACACGTATGTCGCAGGAGCAATGACGGAATTCTCCAGTTCAGAACTACGGGTAAACAAAATCTTAGATCACAACTCCTACTATGGGGTTGTGTTTGGACAAGGTCGTCTTGCAAAAAACAAGTTTCAAGAGTGTTTTGATTACTTCGTGTTGTCAAACCAAGCAGAGATCTTCAAGACTGTGAAAGAGAAGACCACGCCCATGGAGGTACGTGTAATTTCGTCAGTTGCACATATAGATTATGAACACCTGATAGAGCAACATGCTAAGTTCAATTGTGCACAGAAGAGCCACGTGGAATATTAGTGTTTCGTAGTTTTGGGAATGGCCGTTCTGGCCCGAGCGAAAAGTTTGCGGGAGTTGTCAGATATTGGTACCAAATACTAAAAAGTCGTTGGAAGGTGATCTCAAACAGAGGTCGATCGAATTTCACAAGAACACACAAAGAGTAGCAAATCTATAATATCTTTTTGTTTTATTTTAGGAACCAAAAGAGAGCGCAGCAGTAGAGCGTTCATCTGGTTTGTTTGATGCCAATTCTAGTTTATTTCGAAATGCCGTTTACAGTTGTGTTGGTTTATTGCTGTTTCTCGCGGCTTGTGGCCTTATTTGGGATTATGGCTATATGAGACATTGGAAGAAGAAGTCAGAGATGGGTAAGAGCTATAGCAATAATAACCATTGCGCAGCCACATCTCAAACAATCTCTAATTCCCCCGTTTTATTGACTTGGCTATGCCAAGTAACAAGTTACAAGTTTATATCGATTTCAAAAACCCTAATTACAGAAACTTAATTACGTACACGACTTGCACTTAGCAAAGGCGAATCGAGGCGAGTTGTGCAAGAAAAAAAAATATAGAAAATATAAATAAACGAAATTACAGTTGTAAATGAGCCCACACAAGAACAGGGAATAGTTATCTCCCACCCTGTCAGAGTCTTTCGCTGACCTTGTAAGGGTTCATTTCAATCACCAGGGCAACGCTTAGGTGGATTACAAGGAAAGAAAGATGGCACTTAAAACAGATAATTGAGCGAAATACAAAATAATAATGCAAGACTGGTTGTACGGCTTCGTGGATATATATATATATATATCTTTTTGTTTAACCAATATTTTGTCAGGCACGGCCTGACTTCTTCGGGGAGTTAAGTGATTTGCCGTTACAATTTTTTGAAAGGCTTATATTTGAATTTCAAAAAATTGTAACAGCAAATACAATACAATACATACTTAATTAACCGCTACCCACAGGGGTCCTTTCAGGGCCAATGAAACACAATGAATGAAACGACAGAACACAACAGCAACTGTTAAGAATCCCAACTGGCCAGAGGCAAACCAGTTGGTTATTACAAGTGCGGACGAGAAGTTGAACCAGGAACAAATTCAACGAGTGGTCAGAACGAGTCTTGAACCCGGGAACTCCGGATCGCAAGACCACTCGGCCACAGTACCTCCTGAAATAACTTAACTCCCTGAAGAAGTCAGGCCGTGCCTGACGACATAATTGTTAAACAAAAAATCTATATTATCCTCGCAGCCGTACAACCAGCCTTGCATTATTATTTTGTCTTTAGTCTACAAATTATTTGCTGGTTAGATCTCCCAAGATCCGGCACTTCTACTTTGTTCAGCTGGCCCTTGCATAAAAAAATTGTCTGCAAGTTCGTTAATTGAACACGCTACACGGCCAATGTTTTAATTAACGTACCTCTCTCTATGCCGAATGCTGCTTGGGGTATGAACATGTCATAGGCTCTGCGCATGCGTTAATTGACATCTGGTGCAAATATATCGGTATTGGAGGAAACTGCTTGCAGTTCGAAGCGTATCAGTTACCGACTTTTGTAGATCGGGTCTCTGTTTTTTTGAAGCGATTAAAAAAGGAAGGAAACGCAGAAGGCCTCGTTAATTCAACGATTTGTTATTATGAACTAGGGTGCCAACTAGGAAAAGTTTAGCACTGTCACCAGGCCTTTACGGGTTTAAATTTGCTTGGTAGCGAAGTGTTGCTGGCCCTTTCAATCCAGGACATATTCGTATTCACTTTTAAGCCGGTCCACATTTGAACTCGAATACACTAGCCTGGAAGCAGGCTCTAAACGTTGAAATGGCGCGCGGTCGAAATATATCGGGGCTTGGTAACTAAATTCGTCAGTTTCGTAAGCTAACACCCCTATATTTCGACCGCGTGCCATTTTCAACGAATACGCTAAAAGATAATCAATCACATTAAGGATAAGGTTCTTCACTCTCCTCTGAAAAAGGAAACCCCTATTTACTCTAGATTTCTATTATTTTTCAGAGGAACTTGAGTTACTGGGAGGACCAGGCTACGAGATGGCAAAGAGAAACTTGGATATGATGGACGCCCTGATGCAAGAGGTTCAAGAATTCTATGAAAACTGGACCAAAAGACTCGATGACATGACGTTGAAACACGAGGAACAACAGCGATTAAAAGCCAAGCAAACAAAGTAGAATCTTAATGCACTACTCAGGGCAATTGCTAATAGAAGAGCACTCCTATACCAGATTATTAAGACTAGATTGAACGAATTCATTCTTAACCGTTTGCATTTAATTTTCCCCTGGAGCTACAGTAGAATCTCGATTTCATGAATTGCCAAAGGACTGGTAAAGTTAGGTCTCTACATCAGGAGGTGGGGGGGGGGGGGGGGAAGTTGTATTGAGAGTTTTTTGCCGCAAATTTTACTCTCAAAGGCTTCAAGAATATCGTTCCTTTTTTTCAACGAGGTTTCGCTGTCTCGAATGGGGGAAGCCGAGGTCACACTGTATAAACATTCTTTTCTTAAACAAGAAATATCAATTGGTCACTATTTACATGTTGATTGCAGAGAAACTGACTCAACACAACAGACCAAAAGTGAAGTCAGTATTAACAGTTTAAACACCTTACATTACTTAACGGTAGCCTTTTTTTTTACGGAAGAACTTACAATTGTCACTGCCTGCCGCATTTAAGTTGTTTCAAATCGCTTCCAACTGCCGTACGTCCAAAACGAATAGGTCAATCACAAAAGACTCAAGCAATCAAATAAGCCAATCTTAAAGGGCGCAAAAAGGCGGGAAATCGCGAGGCAGCAGAACACAGTTTTGTCCGCTTTGCAAGAATTTTTTTTGACTCTGATTGGCTAAAAATGTGGTATGAGACTTTTAGGCGTAGAAAGTAAACCAACAGTGAAATTACTCTCGGAAATCAATCAAAACTTGTCTCTCATTGCGCACAATCGTTTCAGATTTTTCAGATTGACCTAAAGTTCAGTAATTTGATAGCAGAGTCTAATATCATTCTATTTCCGGGTTTACTTTATCGTTGCCGAGCAACGCTATTTACCTAAAAAGATGTGAGAAGGAACCGTGATAACACGTACGTACCGTGTGTACACGGCTCAATTAATATGCAGCATGGGAGTTTCGAGCTTTTTAGACTTTTAAACTTGTGTTTTGCATATATAATTAGCTGCGTTTACATGCTGAATTTAAGCTAGTGAGTCAATGACATCACTTTTCCCTAGATCCAATCCTCTGAGGTCCAATCGATCAGTTTTGAACTAGACTAATGGCTGACCTTGAAATCCAAAACTTACACTCAAAGTGAACAGCCTTTAGGCAAAAATCAAAGCTCAAAATTTTGCCAGTCAAGTGTTATATGTAAGCATCACACTTTCAAAATCTGATGAAAAAAATAAAGTGATTTTTTGACCATAGTCGCACTTTAAGCATTCCGTTGAAAAGGTGGAAAGAAAATTTACGCGCATCACTTGTGGATGCGCGACTTGCAGGAATTGCGAAGGTTTAGAAACAATCATTAATAGGATTTTTCTAAATCATTTATTTATTGCCATTTTATAAGCACAATAAGATAACTATTTGTAAATGAAAACTGAGAGATAACAAGTTCTGTAAATAAAATAGCTCAGGGCTACCAGGAGAGAGATCTGTTGGGTATACTGAGATAACGAAGGACACTCCAGTAAGTGAAAATGGTCAATTGGGAAGTGTTCACACCTCGTCTCTGTTAAAACTGCTTCTTATTTGCAGGATCACGGCTAGTCTGTAGGCAAGCCGCGACAGCCTTCCTCGCTCTCGTTTGTTCGATCGCGCCTTCAAATTATTGCCATTTTTTTTTTTTTGTAAAGGAGTGCCTGGCGCATGCGCAGTAATGCACCGTATGGCGTGGTGGAGAGAAATTCTTAGCAAAATTAATCTTAAGCCGTGTTCACACTCAACGTTAATTATGATCAACGGAAGTATAATTCAGGCTATCATACTCCATTCAATTTTATTCAATTATGGTTCTGTTCACATCTGCGAAAATTCAAATTCAATAGGGTAACATCGCAGTGTGAGACAAAATGGCGCCGTATCGCGTGGCTGCCACGATCATCACCACCATGCTTGAGGCGAGGAGTGAACCAAGGATAACTTCTGAGAACAGAAGATGACAAATCCAAATCTTTGCTCCATAATTAAAGCGATTGCAAGTTTTGTCTGCTCACCACGTGTTCGCCATTCTGTTCAATTACGCACTGTAATTACTTCAAAGAACCCCCTTGAGGTTGTTTGAAATAATTATAATCCATTTATAATCAGGGACTGTAAGTAGTTGATGTGAACCCATTTCATATATAATTCGATTATAATTCGATCACAATCGACAGGGGCACCCAACGAATCTGTTCCTCACATTATCTGTTTCCCAGAGGAATCTTGCTAGCTGGCAAAAATACAGGTGTTTCGACGAGCTGGCTGGGAAATTTTGTTATTGATAGAGGTTTTGCCTGGGAATTACTGACTTTTTCTAGCATTTCAACCCGAGCTGGCTGTAGAAACTCTGAAGACTGAGGACGACTAAAAATATATATATATATATAACCCCTTCCCTCTCCCAGGCATTGCGCTTGCGGAAAAACCTATTTTGTCCCGGTTTTGTCGCTTTTGTTCGGTCGTTTTGGATCGAGGGATTTGAAAGCGCGCAGAATTCCTGGCTGGGAAATAAATTTGATCAGCTGGCTGGGAAACCAACCAATTTTATCTAGCTGGCTGGGAAATTTCTTGTGTTTCTTGCTGGGAAAAAGGAACAGATAATATTTCCCCAACAACACTGAAATACCGGTGACGTTACCGTTTCCACCTTTGTCCAGGTATGGAGGGTTGAACCAGAAGTTTGTGTAAAGCTTACTGAAGCAGTTGCATGTTTCTGTCAATGAAATATGTTGTTATCACACACGTCCTATATCAAGTAGTCACGAGTATGAAACTAGACTGGCTTCTAAAATCATCATTTTGCCTTCCTTCTGCCAGGACAAACTACGAAAATTCAACCTTCGTTTCATCGAGGCTTTTCTTTGGAATAATATGGAGGGGTCTTTAAAAAATCTTAGCTTTTACAAATTTAAGTATTGCTTAAAAAATTCTATTATTTCGTCATATTAATTTTATTTATACTTATTCTTTTTTCCCTCCATTTGATTTCAAGTGACCTCATTTCTATGGTTTATTTTGTTGTTTACCTGTCTTTTATCCTTCTATTGTGCCTCCCTGAATCAATTTTTTCCTTTATTTTTACATAATTCTTTATTCCGGTAGGGTCGTACCTCTTGTTGAACACTATATTTCATTGGCTGTATAGTGTCGTACTTCCAATTCTTTTCTGTGCTTAATCCACTGTTATCTTTGTTCGTTCTATTGTTCTTTTGGCCAATCCTGAAGCCCGGTCAATGAGGTACCACATGACCTCTTTATTTTGCCTCCTACAATCTTGAACAAAACCTATTGAGACACAGAGACATTTTTCTACTCCAGAAAATTATCCGTTTAAAAGCCGCCCTTTCCCCTCCCCCCAAACTCAATGTTGATTTATCTTGGTCGGAAATATACTGTAAGAAAGATGACAATAGGTAGCAACATTCACTGACTGGGGAGGGGAGTGGGAAGGGCAGTGCAAGGAGGAGTGTGTGAAAATGAAGGTGAATTTGTGTCACCGTCTCAACAGTTTTGTCCAAGATAATAGACACTAAGGAGTAGCTCTGGTTTGTGCTGTTAACGTAGACTTTTGACTTCTGAACAAGTTTTTATCATCAGTAGAAAATTCGCCAGAAAGTAGTGCTTTTTCCGCAGGTATCCTCCTAGAAAAAACTGGCCTATTTTTTTTCGTGATTTCTTGCCGAAGTAACGGTATAAGGTAAATAAGAGAATACTTAGATTGATATTTGCAGATTACCTATCCTCTTACCAGTAACATCAAACTCTACAACTCTATGCAATAAGCGCTTTGAAAATTTCCTCATATTACTATGTAAAAGTCTGTGATCGCCATTTTCGACACTCTATGACTTAACAATAGAAATACCGTCGGGATAAACCAGACGAGATAAACCTTACAATAGGAAAAAATGGCAAGCTTGCCAGTGTACGTTGCGTACCAAATCGCTGTTGATAAAACGAGAAGTTGTCTTCCCTTCGGCCTTACAAAGGGAGTTAATGAGGGCGTGTGAACAACATAAAAAGGTTGTTCCAATGAGTGAGACCTGAAATCTACACACACTACAAGCAAAGTGAGTTTTGTAGTTTCGGTACATTTCTTTATCGTCATTTGCATTAGCACTTGTATCCCACCAAGAGAAAATGAGGGGACAGAGAAGGAGGCTCCCGGTCCAGCCCTTGGGATATGTCATGTCCACGAAAGTTATTTTTAGACGAGCGGAAGTCTTCCGAGACGTCCGCATGCACGCCAACCTCGGTCCGATGTTTGAAAGAAAATATATATTCATCAGCCTTCCACGCGCACCATAATTTTCTCTTTTCACTAAGAACCTGAGAGCGAGGCAAGACTGCATGCGGACGTCTCAGCAGACAGACTTCCGCTAGAACAAAGGCTTCCGCTCGTCTAAAAATAACTTTCGTGGACATAACATATCCCGGCCAACGCCTTAAGCCTCCCTCTCTGTCCCCTCATTTTCTCTTGATCCCACGCCGCATGAAAAAAGCAAATGCCACTTTTGCCAGTGTAATTCGTGAACAGCTTGCACCATTTTACTTGAGCTACGTGTTGGAATAATGAAACTTGCCCAGTTTACCTGGGAACTAAGTACGAATTTATACGTTTTGAACCGATTAAAAATTCAGACCAGTCACAAAGAAGATCATAATTAGTCAGTCTAGTTCCACAATTATTTTTAGCGAGATTGCAGCCATATAGTAACGGTTTGAAAATCAGGAATATTAGATCTATGGTTTACTGTTACTTTCAGATAACATTTTCGTCTCCAGAGCTACCTGGCCCTCTTAGACCGCAAGAAGCTTGGCACGACGTCCACGTGCCGAGCTTCCATGCAGGGGACCTGGGGACGAGAATGTTGCAAAGGGGAGAAAGGGTAACTGCTGAAATTCAGCTGTCTTATTCTCTAAAAAGCTATGTATTAAACCAGTGGGCAGAAGTGGCCAGGTATTCTGCGTGATGACACTCCAGTTGTTTTTGGAAATGCCACAAATCAATTCACGGTAAATTAATAAGAAGCAAGGGTTGTCAGATTATGCTAAGTGAATGCTAAAGGAATGCTTTATTTTCATTATTAAGGGCTATCTTAAGTAAAGCCATATTGTCATCAAGCTCTGCTGACATTTGTTTTCTGTGCAAATTTTTACTTTCAAACTGATTTATATTTATTGCGACAAATAGCGTAACAAAACGTTTTGCTTTGAGTTCCTTGCGCGAGATTCCAGCTTACAGTTCATCCTGCCTGGGACTAAATTCTGTAGGATGGACGCTTTGAAATTGATCTGTGACATCTTGAAAACCAGAGTTGTCCGTGTAAACTTTCATTCGGAGCACTTTTCCTTGCGGTACCGGCGGTAGGGAGTTCAGATACACCACACGAATAGTCATGTCGTTGTAATCACGGAAATAGAGAATATAGTTCGTGAGGTCTTTGGCCACTGCCCACATGGTGAAATCCGATTTATTCGTTGTCTGGTTTTTCACCAAACCTTTTGCGATGTCAACCGAATTTAGCACGTGAAAAGCCACGTTAACTGCTTCGGTGCTTGTGTTGGGTTGGTTAGCAAAGTTCTTGAATGCCGCCACGCGGACAAACCTTGAGGGTGGGGTTAAATCACCTGGCATCCCAAGCAATCCACTTCCTTGACCAGGAGCCGGGAACGTGTCTTCACCCAACTTTAAAGGCTCCCGATTGTAGTTTGAGAGCTCTATGTAGTTACGGATATTTAGCATCTGGAAGTCGTAAGGAGGAGAGTTGGTCAACACACCCAGCGTGTTGTCATAGACTTGCCTTCCTTTCTCTGTATATTCAATTACAATGCCATCCCCAGTTTTGTCTTGCACCGAAAAATGGACAGGGATCGAGAAGTTTTGTAGCTTTTGTTCGAATACCAGCGGAAATGATCCCCTTGACAAGCTCTCTCGCACTTCGTTTACAGTCTTGAAGTTTCCCAAAAGCCATAGAGGAAGCTCTAACTGAGATACAGCTTGTTCGCATTTGTCGACAGGGACTTCCTGTGGGATGAAATACTTAACTTTAGTACAACGTAACATAGTACACCAAAACTTAATATTATAAGGATTTGTATACATCAATTTACAATCCAAAAAGCAATGGAATCATAGTGAATGCTTCATTGAACTTCTCGAAATTCCAAAATTTACAGACAAAGAAAGAGACAGTATTGAAAGTCCTTACACATGCCGAATGTAAAAAGGCGCTGGACACTTTCCAGTGTAATGAGAGGTTATCCCTTTAATTCCTTAAGAGGACGCCTCCTTACTAAAATTTTTCAATTGGCGACTGGTAACATTGCTCGATGTTAAAGACTCTGTCGAACGGCATGCTTTGTGTGCGTTTGTTTATGTTTTCAATCTGCTTGATTTAAAAATTTGACATTTTCAAAGCATCATTGCTCAGAGATTATCTAGCATATTGTGCTCATATTTTTCTAGATAGTTCAGTTTGCTACGCACTTTCAATCTTCAGTACTGATTTTGTGGCTAATAGGCTTATGCTAATAAGGCAAAAATGTGAAAAGTGATTCCCCTATAAAAGAGTAACAAAAGCATAACGAAGAGATTAGAACCATTTTCACCGAAGTTAGTGCACAGGGAACAAACTGGTGTTATCAAGGGAAGATATATCGGGCGAAAGATGAAATTAATAATTGACATGTATATTGCAGAATGGAGTATACGAAGCTGTAAAACATGCTCGGTATTTTAGTGTCATTGGATTTTCAGGAGGAGCTTGATTCTATTGATTGGACTTTTATTATGAAAGCCCTATACTTACTCAGTTTCAGAACAAGTGTTCAGCGATGGATTAGAACGTTATATACAAATTCAGAAAGCGCGGCGATAACAAGGTTTTTTTAACAAATTTGTTTAGGCAGTCCAGAGGCGTGCCACAGGGGTGCCCCATGTCTCCATTACTTGTTCAGTCTGATTGTCGAACAAGCTCCAACAGGAATCAAGCACAAAGGAACCGAAATCGAAATACATGTATTAGGCAAGGAAGACTAAGGGAAGATTTAACTAAATGAATCGATGTTTGCGTGACCTGAAGGAAATGTTTGATCATGTAAACGGAAATGCAACTTAGCTGGCTTTACCTGACTTAAGGGAGCAATCTTGAACCGGAAATGGACCCAAACGGCAATACTACCAGAATTTAGGCTTGTTTTTTTTTTTTTTTTTCATTTTCGGCTCGCGATCTGCTGATGATGGGGGCCGGGGCAAGGGGCCGCAGTCCCACCTTCTTTCTCTTTATTTAAAGAGCTTCTGTTGTGACCAGCCGACTTTCAAGTGGTACAGTCTGTATCAGATTAGTTCAGTTTCAGACCTTTTCTTATTTCAAATACATTTTGCAAATTGAATGTATGATGCATATCAAATATGAAAAATTATGATAATTAGCTCGCTTCTTTTCAAAAATCCGAGACACGTTAGCGGGCGTTTTTCTATTTTATGAAATGACGAGGAAGACTGGTCACAAATAATTTTTCATAGAGGGCATGTGGGATGGGGGAGAAAAGGGGGAAAGGGGGAAGAAAAAGGGTGGGGGGGAGTGCGCTCTCCCCTCAATTTCTTCGGTCCCCTCTCTCTGAAATTCTGGATCAGTCCCTGTCAATGAAAGGCCAGATCAATAGTCTACCTGTAGCCTCTTTTTCAATAAAAGATCCAAGGAAATATTGACCGCCGTAAGATGAAAAACACCAAATGAGGATGGCATGCCTGTGGTTTTAAGCCACAACGTCCATCGGGCCTACTGCCCTCGGAATGAACTTAAAACATCTGTCAACTGACGTTTTCGGTATTTAACTGACTTTCTTTTCATTCAACAACCTTCATTTTGCGTACAACCCTCAAAGGAATGATTTACTTATTTTGTACAAATCCCTGAAGGGATTTATCTCTATGAAACCTCGAAATTAAGGAATTTATAAGTCTCTCAACCGACGTAATCTAGGAAGTTATCTGTCCATCCACGATCGTATATTATTGTCGTTCGTGTAACACTTTCTAACATGCCATTATTCTAGAAACGCACAAAATGCCAGTGATAAGAAAAATAGGAACTTTTTCCCCTAAAGTTGTTTTTCATCCGAGTTTACACGAGCTTTCATATTTACCGCTGATGCAGGACTTATAACAGGGAAGGATACGGGTTTTGTAGTACCTGATATGTAGTGAAGTTAGGGAGATACAGCGAAGCGACTGATAGTCCATCGGAATTCATTCCATCAGTGGCCAAAGAAGTGTTCCAAGCGTCTAGATAGGTGATGCTGTAGCTGTTCGTCCAGTTTAAATAACTATTACTTTTATCAGAAGTGCAGTTTTCTGCTGGAGTTGCGATGTGGGGATATTTCGTTGGCTCCACGATAATATGTGATAGCAAATCCTCTGCGAACTCCATGCTTCGGGCGATGATGACCGATTTGTCTTCGGTGGCCGTCAATCGGAACTCGGCACAAGCGTCGGTTCCGAGAAAGGCGTGAAAAAGCAGCTGAATGGCCATAAGCAGTTTCATTTTTATGATCTGAAATATAGATAGAAATTCAAATAACGCTTAAGGTGCTACTAGGATTAAAATAATTAGTTCTCTTTTTTTATTCAACTTTGGAAAGTGCGTTTGATCAACACCCGACTTCCGAAATTTTAAGGTTTAATTTCGAGCAAAAGGCAGTTTATTTTGAGTGCAACGTTATTTAAATTTAATCGATATTACTTACAGTCAAAGCTGACAGATCTGATCTCTGGATCGAGGAGAACATAACAGCAATTCAAATAAACAACTGACCTCTCCATCATATTTGAGGCATAAAATTTGCGGCTAGTGAGTGTTTGATGATCATCTTTTCGAAATGGTAGCTTTTTAACTTGTAATTACATCACTTTGATTGCACGGGCAAAAGTTACATTTTTTTCAGGCTATCTGCAAAACTACATACCTAGCTGGCAGCTCTGAATTTGAATCAGTAATCTGTACGTTCCAAGTTCTTCTTGACTTATCTATCTTAGATGTGCCTGATTCGTCAAAGCCAGGCCACGGAATATATAGGAAACGAATAACTTTTGTACGTGTCCTTCATAAATAACCCGAAAAACACCTCATCCAATCACAACAAAGAAAGCTATTTCGAAAACAACCTGAGGTTTGCCTGTCTGAACAAAACAGACTGTGATTAACCTTGACTTTGAGAGAGCAATTAAGACGACACGTTCCAAATGGACCAGGATCGATGTCTTAAATAATCCTTCCGCAATAAATAAGTCGCATGACTTCGTATGATATATCATGAAAACCCTGTGCCTGATGAAAAAAGGCTATCCGGTTTTAGCCATTAATTAATTATGGCTGAGTTTATGCCATTTAAAGTTCTGGGGTCTCATGAATGATTTCAGGTTATTGCAAACTAGTCACGTAGGATGCACAAACATATTTTCCTCAAAATTGTCGAGACAAAGGAGGTTATTGTTATCATTAAGGCTGATTTTATGTTTTACACTTTTATTTTTGATTAAAAAGACAAACGCAACTAGATTCATTTTGTCAACGTTTCGACATCGTCCGATGTCATCGTCAGGCAATGAATTTTAATCGGATGAGGCATAACTTATACAAGAACAATAGAACAATATAAACAATAGTACGCTAACAATAAGTGTGAATTCTAAGTAAATAGTTTTGCCCTGACAGAGTCTGACTTCACATTAAGTGATGGTTTCAATTCTTTGATGTAGAACATCTCATGAATTAAGCAGTCAAATTTCGATGCGCATTTTTTCTATGACACTAAAACTCGCCGCTGGGGGTGCTGAGTTTATGCCATTTAAAGTTCTGGGGTCTCTTGAATGATTTCAGGTTATTGCAAACTAGTCACGTAGGATGCACAAACATATTTTCCTCAAAATTGTCGAGACAAAGGAGGTTATTGTTATCATTAAGGCTGATTTTATGTTTTACACTTTTATTTTTGATTAAAAAGACAAACGCAACTAGATTCATTTTGTCAACGTTTCGACATCGTCCGATGTCATCGTCAGGCAATGAATTTTAATCGGATGAGGCATAACTTATACAAGAACAATAGAACAATATAAACAATAGTACGCTAACAATAAGTGTGAATTCTAAGTAAATAGTTTTGCCCTGACAGAGTCTGACTTCACATTAAGTGATGGTTTCAATTCTTTGATGTAGAACATCTCATGAATTAAGCAGTCAAATTTCGATGCGCATTTTTTCTATGACACTAAAACTCGCCGCTGGGGGTGCTGTTGTTTGGCCATGATCTGCTAGGCGATGCCTTCCTTTTGCTGAGTATCTATGTTCCTCAATTCGTTGATGCGAGTGACGAGCTGTATAGCCAACATAGCTCGCATCACACGAGCCACATTGAAATTTATAGTTGTTGGCTGACTAATGATGGTTTGGGCTCACGGAATTTAAGGACAGATACTCAGCTATCGGGAGGCATCGCCTAGCAGATCATGGCCAAACAACAGCACGCCCAGCGGCGAGTTTTAGTGTCATAAAAAAATGCGCATTGAAATTTGACTGCTTAATTCATGAGATGTTCTACATCAAAGGCAAAACTATTTACTTAGAATTCACACTTATTGTTAGCGTACTATTGTTTATATTGTTCTATTGTTCTTGTATATGTTATGCTTCATCCGATTAAAATTCATTGCCTGACGATGACATCGGACGATGTCGAAACGTTGTCAAAATGAATCTAGTTGCCTTTGTCTTTTTAATCAATTTTATCACAAGATCTAGACTTATTAATTTTATTTTTGTTATTAAAATTTCTTCTTCTTCTTATAATTATGCATTCCGGGATCTCGGGAATAATTTCAAATCAATGCAAAATAAATGCTCAATATTATGTAATAACTTGTGCTTTCACTGATGAATTATTCAAACTAGTCACGTACAGCTCAAAAACAAAATAAAACTTATTTTCCGTCAACTTTGTTCAGACACAATCATAATTATCATTAAGACTATTGTTATGCTTTTTTAAAATAAAAATTGATCGTTTTAGAGTTATTATTATTATCATTATTATTATTATTATTGAAAATTCACACTGCTATTGATGATATTGCAGCTGGTTTCTTCATTGGCTCAGGGAAACAACATCCCGTAGTTGTTTCTGCTCTTCCGACTCTACATCTCCAGCACCTTCCTAAAAATTCTTACCAACCCCAAGGTCTTGGTTCAGTTTCAACTTAGTATTATTATTATTATTATTATTATTGTTATTATTATTATTATTATTATTATTATGATCATCATCATCATCATCATCATAATTAAGGCTGATTTTGTGCTTTATTATTATCAAGATCAACGGTTTCCTTTCATTTTTGTTATTATAATTTCTTAGTTCTTCCTCTTCTTCTTCTTCTTAATAATAATAATAATAATAATATTATTATTATTATTATTATTATTATTATTGATTTTATGCAATCTTGCATTCCCGGATCTCAAGAATAAAAATTATTCTTAAGTTTGTGAAGTGAAAAATAAATAGCACAATATATTATGCAATATCTTGTGCTATCACTGATGAATTGTTACAAACTAGTCACGTATGACTCAAAAATAACATAACTACTTATTTTCCGTCAACTTTGTTTAGACAAAATCGCTCATAATTATCATTAAGGCTAATGTTATGCTTTTTAAAATAAAAATTGTATCTTTTCCAAAATATTATAATCATTATCATTATTATTATTGAATATCATTCTTGCTATTAAGGCTTATTTTATGCCATCTTATATACACGGTGGTGCAAAGATATGAATCTTAATTTCGAGTGATCAAAGCAATATTTTACTGACAGCGGTGCGAACGAGGAAAACTCGTTTTTAAATGGAGACGATGAAAAAGGGAGAATTTGAGATCATCTCGATATCCTCACAAGTTACGCCACTTGAGTCCCGGATGCAGTTTCGTATGAACTTTACAAGTGGTTTATTTTCCATATTTAAAGCCCGTCATAATGATGCGGTGCACACAAGTCACGTACGACGCAGAAGCAAAAAATAAAAAATAATTTATTTTTCCCTCACCTTTTTCAAGGCAGAACCGCTTTGCCCGTCATGATTCAAACGTTGGCTCGTAAGAATCAACGAATTACATGTATCTTGTCCGGAATAATTTATATCCAGTTTGATTGCGTTAAAGGAAAATAAATAATTGGCCTTTCCGAAATTCAGCAGGGAGCTGGGGCGAGTTTCAAATTTTAACTAATCGATAAACTGACACCACCAAATGAAAGATCATGTTAAGATTGGTCATTTGACCAAGTATGATGCTTTCTGGGTGAACGGAGACCAAGTTATGAACCTTGAAATACGGTTCAAAATCCATACAAACGTCTCTAATTTTGACAAAGCGTCCCCCGAAACCATATAAACTCTTAAAAATGGGCAAACATAGCGATTTTTATCGCAGCTTCTTTCAAATTGTAGGTGCATGACGGGATTTTACAGTTGTCACTAAACTGATAAAAAAAATTAGAGTTTATATGGTTTTGGGGGACGCTTTGTCAAAATTACAGACGTTTTGTATTGATTTTGAACCGTATTTAAAGGTTCATAACTTGGTATCCGTTCACTCAGAAAGCATCATACTTGGCCAAATGACCAATCTTAACATGATCTTTCATGTGGTGGTGTCAGTTTATCGATCAGTTAAAATTTGAAACTCGCCCCAGTTCCCTGCTGAATTTCGGAAAGGCCAATTGTCCGGCTCATATTGACCTAGTTTTAGATACCAATCAACCTCAAGGTTATATGGTAATATTGAAGAAAATAAATTCCAAAAAAACTTCATCAAGGGTAAACTTATGGGCTTAAAGTGGAATTTGGTTTGATATGAAATCAAAATTCATGCTCCAACCTCTAATCCCGAGGGACAACTCCTGTCAACATGACCGAGGTGTTCTTCGTACCTTTTAGGGAGTGAAGTAGTGGGGAGGTGGACAGGGGGGTCCAAAACTCTCGCCTCCCGTACCCTGCTATTATCTCGGCTCCCGTGCCTTTCGCTTCCACCTCCCACCCCGGGTAAACTACACTTCCTCTAAACTTGATGAGTTTTGCTGTTGTATCTGTCTTCTATCGCTCACCTTCCGCCCTTTTTCGACTCCCGCTTCCAGTCCTCTCCCCTCCCGTTTCCCATGCCCCTTCCGCCTTCCTGCCCGTCTGAGGAACAAATATTTCCTAGTCTGACAAAAATTTAAAGCCTTCTGAATTGAATTTACTTTAGACGACAACCTGAAGTTTAGTGCCCATTAAAAGGGGTGGAAGGCGCCGGAATTAGCGAGTTCGCATGTATAACAGTGTCTTCAGGGACAAAACAAATCTCGCATATTCATTCGTGCTTCCGCAAGTAAGCTACACTGGTAAATAAAGAGTGTGATCTCGTCGATTCAAATGTTTACGAAAAGGGAAACATCAATATTAGCCCTTTTGTATGATAATGTTTTGCAGCTCTATCACGTACACTTAACAATTATTCTATGAGGGCGCGATGGATATGAAGTGATAGATAACCAACGAGGCGCGTAGTGAGTTGGTTATAATCATTTTATATCCAGCAAGCGCGAGTAGAATAATTGTTTTATTAAAAATTCCATGATGTTCCCGAGGGTAGTATTTCTGCCTCGGTCAATTCCGGTCCAAAACGGTCTAAAAATGTTTCCAGTTCGCTTTATTGCTGGCGCGTTCCTTGACCATATTAGGTACAGCAGGTGCATGAACTGATAGCCTGTGTCCGGTGAGCGAATGAAAATCCTGGAAATCTGATATCCGTACTTAAGTTTGTAATAATATCTGATATAGAATGACGGTTCGGCCAATAAAAAATTCCAGGCTCTATAATAACTCTACACTCGAAAATATCCAATTCACATAATACGGTCCCCCCGGAAGGCTAAAAATCAACATGGAAAATTCTGACCTGCAGTTTATTTAATTGAAAATCTTTACATTTTTACGCTAAAACGAGAGGATCGTGGATTTTTTTTTTTTAAATATAGCATAACATCAGATAGATAGAGTGGATTTCAACCCATCACCATATTATCATTTAAGTATGGCTCTGTTATCATATTTTACATTTATATGTTCTTATGTTGATTATTGAGTACACTCAAGAAGACTTGCCGATGTAATCAATGTTTTAGTTAAACAAAGACAAAGGAACCATCCGTTTTTGGGTAAGCCTAAATTGGCCAATATTAGAATGATTGGAAATAGAAGATTTTAAACTTGCATTGTATGTTCTGCAACAACACATCTTTGCTCTTTTTTTTTATGGACATGAATTAATTATACAGCAAAAGCTCAAATCTCTGTTGGATTTGACAAATATAACCTTAAGACGCTTCACAGCAACGAATAGTAAACAATTATTGGATGAGGTTCAGCATGATATCATGAATTATCAAAACCGAGGTCTGTGTTATCTGTCGGAGCCGAAGGCTGAGGCAGATAACACAGACACAAGGTTTTGATAATTCATGATATCATGCGAGAACCGAATTCAATAATTGTTTTATTATACATTTTTCACATAATTCATCCTCAGAAACAGAAGCGAAGCGTTCAGCCATTTTGTTTCTGAGGAGAACACTCCAAGTTGCTTAGTAAACAGGCAGACGTTGAACGATAAATGTAATATCTGCAGCAGATATTACATTTATCATGTCAAGTTCACAAGCTATTGTGAATTTATTGAATGCTCTCGACCAATCAGATTTTTCATAGTGAGTCTGATGTTTAATAATATTGATTATGATGGCGAAAAGGAGAAAATGCAAAGTAGATCAATAACACCAGCTCCAAGAGCATGAACAGTTACGATTGGTTTCGATTTTTCTTTTGATTGGATAGGAATAGAACGTGAGATTTTTAACACAACATCGTGATACGGAGCTGAATGTCTTCATAAAACACTACGCACAAAGAGCGCTATAAACCAATCATATAATTACAGAAAACTTGCTTATTGATCAGCAAAATGATATTGCTTGTCATTGCTTAAAAGGAGGCATTTACCTTTTTTTCATAATTGCGGCAAAATAAAATGTTTCCTCCAAATAACAGGCCTTCCTCAAAACTTAAAAGAAATCTTGCAGTTAAATTATGGCCAGTAGGTCTAATTAAAATGGACACAAAGAATAGGAAAAAAGCCGCAATTTATGAAAATGGTTAATTTATTAAGCGTAGTAGTCGTAATCTCGTGACAGTAAACTGCGATTGAAAATCAAACCTATTGAAAAAGTACTTAGGGCTGAGTCTCAATTGAAAACAACTGTTGGCGGTACTAATTCGTTATGCTTGGAGCCTTTCCTTTAATTTTATTCCTTCATATGTTGGACTTACATTCTCTATCAATAATAATGTCGTTTTCGTTTAAGTATATAAGCTACTTCCAGTTGAGATGTGAACTGAACTTGGGACAAGCAAATTACTTTGAAGACCTCAACTCTCCATTAACTGGAAAATTCATTGACGAAAAAACAAGCTACTGTATCCACAATTGTCATTGGTCAAATTATTAGAGGCGAATCGTGACATCATCATGCAAACCACCACGAATGATACTTCATATCTCTACCACGAATGATACTTTATATCTGAGAGAATTTAGATTAAAGCACTCTAGCTCTGTTACGGAACAACGCCATTAACGTAGCGTACGATGCTATTTTGAGCTTTAAATCCAAAAAAGCTCTTTTTCGCGGAATTTTTTTTAGTTTGATCTGTTTGTTCAGCTTTTTTCTCGGCAGCTTCTTGCTTTAACCGTGCTAAAAGGCGCAGTTCCCTTCGATGTTTTGCTTTGAGATTTTCAACTTGAAGATAGCAGTTCTTGTGGAAATCTGTCAAGATTTTTTTCATGGTTTCTTTGCTGTTTATATACTCGTAACATTCGTCCTCTTTGCTGAGATCTTCAAGGTAATCACTGTATTCTGAAGCAGAAAGGGAAAACATTCACTTTTAGATACGCTATTATCCTCTATTCGAAAACAAAGAAAGAAACAATTTCACCTAGAAACACTTTCAGTTCTTACCGTATCTTTTAGGGTTAGGATTTTGTTTTTTTCTTGTCAGCAGCGCATAGATTAAGCAAAGGAAAGTCAAAATGGCCAATGATATGCCACACCAGGTAACCGTTTGAACATAAACTGGAGACGTTGCGTCAAACAGACCTTGCGTCTTTTCAGCTGTGTTGTCCTTCAGTAATCCCTTAAGAAATAGTGACATACGTTAAAGTTAACAAATTTTACTCAGCACATACTATCAAGTCAAGGATTTACCTTTTCACGTTCGCGCTTTTTCATTTGAAAACGCTCTCGTCTTTTTTTGCGTATCGTCTTGAATCGTCCAAATAATGGTATTACGTAAACGGTTTATTTCTTCCGTGGTTCTCCCTAGTAGACGACTAACTCTTCTTTTTGGTTTATTCGAATGAGGTGAGCTATATTCTACAGCGTTGCGGCATATCTTGCAAAACTTGGCAAGGCAACTCCTTTTCATTGCGAGTAACGCGGTTGTAATTGGACCATTTGCAACTTCTCTTTAGCCTCGTTTTCAAAGCGAGTTCACATTCATATGATTTCATATGGTTTGTCCTTTACACGAAAACAATACTTTTCATAAGAAATTAATTGGTAATTGGCCTTTCTTTGAAAAAGAGTTTGCCAAAACATTGCTTCTTCCCGGGTTGCCTATCTGCTCTTTTCTACACCTGATACCCGGGATTTTCCTCTCGTTTGTCTGGTCCCGAAAGAATTGGGAATATGAGTTGTGTAAAACCTTACGACATGTCGCGTGAGGGTTCGGATGGCATGACTACCTTACGATTTATACCTTGTTCATTTCGTAATTGAAAAACCTTGCTTAAAACTTGGTATCTTTCTTTCTTTGAGGAGATAATTACTTTAGCTTGAAGAAACACTCACCGAAACTCCCTGGACATTGTCGGTGATGATTTTAAACACAGTTGCTTTCTCTGCCTTGACAAATTCTCGGAAGCACTTTTGCAGCTTTACAGCGTAACCTGCCATTACCACTCCGTATGCTGACGAGTAATCGATCATTTTACTGGCTCGTGTGCCGTCGCGAAATAATGATATTTGACTACCTACAATGTACGAATCAATCAGAGCGCCGTCCACGTGACGATCCTTTATAGATTGGTACAGGTCCATGAGTGTGGAGTATCTTCTCTCTGAAATGTAACAATAGTCAATACCAGCATCAATATTATACTACAGAGGAACCTCCATTAAGCGGTCAACCTCTATTATGCGGCCAGAAATCAAAGTCCCGAAATAATTGTAGATTAATGATATTGTAAATCAAACCTCTATTAAGCGCCCGCTGCCATCTTTTGGCCGTCTCAATGAGAGTTCTCCTATTGTTGTCACCTCTTTAAGCAGCCACCAAGAGTCTAACACACATAGTTTGGCTTTTCAGTGACAGACTTTCTTGCAATTTTTTAAAAAAGTCAATTATGGACCCGTAATGCAACTTTTTAGTTACAGACATTGCCTCCTTTACCGGTTATAAAATCAACTCAGTTTACGCCATAGTTTAGATTGTTCATGTTAAGTTAGAAGAACCTCATCTCAACATTTTGAGGAGAATTTGTTTTTTCTAACAGTACTGTATTTTTGTTCGGTATTAGAGCTGTCTCTTGTGCAAAAGATGCCAGGAGCCTCAAAGGTGTTTAAGTGGGAGTTTCTACCAAAGATTATGCTAATTTCTGACGAATCTCTATTTAAGCGGCCACTAGTCGTTTAATAGAGGTTTCACTGCATCATCATCATCATCACCATCATCATCATTATCGTCATCACCATCGTCGTTATAATCGTCATCATCGTCGTCATCACCGTCGTCATCATCGTCGTCATCATCGTCGTCATCGTCATCATCATCGTCATCATCATCGTCATTATCTTCGTCTTTATCATCGTCATCATCATCGTCATTATCTTCGTCTTTATCATCGTCATCATCGTCATCATCATCATCATGATCGTCATCGTCATCATCATCGTCATTATCATCGTCTTTATCCGTCGTCATCATCGTCATAATCATCGTCGTCATCATAGTCGTCATCATCGTCATCATCATCGTCATCATCGTCATCATCATCGTCATCATCATCATCATCATCATCATCACCATCGTCATTACCATCGTCATTATCATCGTCGTCATCATCGTCATCATCATACGGTCATTATCATCGTCGTGATCATTGTCATCATTATCGTCATTATCACGGTCATCATCGTTATTATGACTGTCATTATCTCCATCATCACCATCATCATTATCGCCATTGTCATGGTCATCATTTGGAACACATTTGTTATAATCCAGTTCTTCCAGAGACTTTCTCGCGAGTTAAGACAAGACCAGTCTAATGCATATTGAAAGTGAAGTGCCGCCGAACACCTCGGTGCTTTAAAGATCTTTAGCACTGAACTCACCTTGATCCATCTTAGCATTCATTCGAATTCCAAGACGAAATTCCGCTGAATCATTAATTGCAGCGACCTGAAATTCAGAGGAAATAGGAAATATATAATCAGTTGCCTTGAGGTGATGTTAGCTCAAATGTTTGTTCACAGTTTTTTTACAAGTGAAATGAGATGAAAAATTCGAAAATTCTTGGGCTGCCAAACGAGCGACATAAATAGGAAACGACTTTGATGTTTGGCCTAAGAACAAGAGTTTATACAACTTTGATGTTACTTTGTACCTTCTGTTTTAAGTAAGGTACTAACACTTCAAAAGACCTCCATATATTGTATCCCACGTGCTCTTTTCGAATCATACCTTGCTCATAGCGGCCCACCCCCGTAGCCTCTCTCCTGCCACGGTCGGGGGATAACTAAGATTCCTTTTAATGTCAAATGAAAAATAACTAATATGCTTACAACATATCAACTCACTTTTGAACCATACACGGGAA
>NC_090882.1:16131204-16143704 GCF_036669935.1 Montipora foliosa | reverse complement strand
ACTCATTTAAAGCTCGATACAAAACAATGAATCTCAGTAGAACTCCATGTACGAACTTGCTTGGAATTGGCTTCCAGTTGACTTGAATGGTTGTGGAGCTCGTGTTGTAGACCTTGGTCAAAGTAGGAGGCTTGCTTGGCCCTGAAAACAAGAGAAATTAGGTAATACTGAGTTTGATGTTTGGCTCATCCACATTCATTTGCGTTTTATACCTGTCGTTTAATGTCCGCTCTCAAAAAATCTCCCAAAACATAAATAGCGTGGGTTAAAATGGCAAGCAGGCCTCGGTTAACGTAGTTCAAAAGGTGGATAGCGCTATCCATCGGATAAATCACTATCCAGCGGATAAACACTAGCAAACCCAATTGAGTTATCCAGTGGATAGTGCTATCCACCCTTCAAACAACTGGGGCCTGGGAACCGTTTCTCGAAAGTCCCGAAACTATTCGGGCTATTTTCGGGTGTCTCAATTCCCTCTGTATCCCAAGAAGGGAGAGGATTTAAGTCGTCAAACTTCACAGTCAGTTTGCTTTTTGTTACCTTGACAACATGTTAAAAGATCGGCTATCCTGAACAAGGGGTTGGCAGGTTCAAAAATGGCTTTTCGGGCCCGAAAAGTTTTCGGGACTTTCGAGAAACGGGCCCCTGGTCCGTGTTGATAATATACTTACGATCTTGTGCTGTTTCAACAGGGATGAACTTTGCCCTTACACCGTCTCCTTTAGACGTGTAAGCTAAAATCGCGATATCATACTTCGTGTACTTGGTCAAGTTAACAAGTTCGGTGGTAATGGCTCTTGCAGACACGTTTTTCGTCTTAAGGCTATCCTTGCTGTTGGACTTTTTATACAATATTCGATACCCAAGAATTTTTCCATTTTGGTGGTTTCGATTGACTGGACGCCAATGTATGAAGAGACTTGTTGATGTGGACTTCTCCTTAGCGACGGTTAAATTCTGTGGTGGCTGGGAAGGGACTGGAAGGAGAAAAAAAAGTAGTTTAAAAGCAATGATCCAACAAACAAGTCACTAAATGTTATGTGTCTTAGCACAAAGTTTATTGAGTTCACCTCACCACTTATTCTTATCCTAATATTACTTATTATAAGTGTTAGTGGTGAGTAAAGGTTGGGTTTTTTTGTTAAGTTCGCGACCACATGGCCATAAACACTCGTTACGCTCATTCTCGTCCCAGAGCGACCGCGGTACAAGTTCACGTCTGACCAAAAGGGCACTTAAATACAAGAGATCCCGCTCCACGAGCGAATGACTTGAGAGGCCCTTCCAAAGGCCCTTCCTTCTCCCTAAATGTTTTATGTCCCCTTGTTCCCCAAGATATTTTGTATTTGTTCCGCTGTTCCCCAGTTTGATTAAATTATCCTTTTTCTTTAAAACCCCTGCCAGGGCCTCCCCTGATACCTAGAACTCGAACATTTCGCTTTTGAGGTATCGTTTTCTCATACCATCTCTCAGCTTGTCTCGTGGAGTATGGTCAACTTAACCAGCCAACACACGGCCAATGTCGCTGATGGTAACTAGATGTGTACGCGCTTCTATGACCACAACCGTCTCATATGCCTTGTACTCTGTACAAAGTATTCTTTTAAGTAGACACCCAATGGGCCTTTTTCAAAGGCGAAAATGTTGAGTCCCGAGGGACTGAAAACTTTTGTTTTTGCGCTCGATGAACTCGCTTCCAAACACATCGACTCGAGGCTCGGAGTTCGAACTCTATCCAGGTGATCTGGAAATTCGGAGGTCTGGGGAGAAAAATTTTAATGCCGTATCCCACAACCGCGTGCGGCCTTGAATGTGATTTTCGAATTCAACATGGCAGACGCGAGGTTAGATCTCGGCGGTTTCCAGTTGAATGTTCATTCAGTAACAAGAAATGTGGGAGACAAGGAATGAATGAATGCGAATTTGATCATATTCGAATGTTAATTTGCTCGCTATAAGCAATGATATTATTATTATTATTATGATCTGTTGAGTTTTGGCGATGGAAATACTGCAGGAAATTTGGAAACAACACCTAAGGCCGCGCGCGGTTGTGGGATACGGCGTTAAAATCTTTCTTTCCAGTCCTCCAAATTACGTCACCAGATCACCTGGATTGTCTTTGACCAGAATGGCCGCTGGGTGACATAGGTCCGTCCTCGTAAATTAGGAATACGAAAAGAATATGAAGAATCGTATTATTTATCATACAACTTTACTCCAGGGTTTTACATTAGCTTGAGATAGCGAAATTTCCTGGCGCGGTATACCACAATGACAAGACCATCACATCAGTTAATAAAGCAGAGTGCTACATTATACGAAAATAACAAAATATCTGGCAATAGGCAACTTTCACGATGGCGTCATTTGACTATAACTACCAGAATACAGTTTGATATTCTTTTATTAGTTAAATTTTGTATTCCCCGAGGGGTAAAAAAAACAATAGCTCTAATTAGCATGAGACAAGCAGAACTTGAAGGATTCTGGTACTTGCAGTCAAATGGCGTCATCATGCAAATGTACTATTTTATCATAACTGTCATGTTTATCAACTGAACACAGCAACACAACATCAACTCTCAAAATGGCCGCACCTTAAGTCACCGCTTTCCCAATCACGTGACCGAAAATAACACGTGACACAATGAGGGTTGATGTTTCTATTTGAACTGCGAGTTATAGGCGATAGAGACTGGAAATGATCCTTGCACTAATCTGGACAATTTAAGCAATAGACCTTATTGGAGTTGAGCCCGCAGGCAGATTTTCTTTTATTTAAAACTACATGCCAAAGAGGCTTAAGGGTCAATTCGATACAAAATGACCCCTTAGCCTCGTTTATGCAGCGAAACCGCCGATAACTCCGATAAGGGCTATATGGTCTCTTATAGACAGGTTAGAGCCGTTGGAGCTTCCTGAAATTTTCAGCTATCTTTAAGAGATGATTGTTTAAATTGTTCAGACAAGTGCGTGGATTATTTCTCTCTTTCACAAACAGACTTGTTTTCACTTGTGTGGTCTCTTTTTGCTAATTTCTTTTTGCCGTCGGGATCAGCGTGCTGTCGATTCATATCAAATAAAAGTATGTATACTTATCAAGGAAGATAGAAGATATCCAGAGCCCCAGGCTCAACAACTTCTCAAGATGGTCTTGCTGCTCTGAAGTAATTTTTGGCTCACTTACCATCTTCGTCTGTCCTGAGCTTGCATCTCTTGGTTAGTTTGCCGTCGCCTTTTCTTGTAAATGCTCCTACTTGTACATAATACTCTCCATACTTTTTAAGACCTTTCAAGGTGGCTCCATTCTCATCAGGACCAGCAACAATTGTGTGAGTGTGTACTGTTTCTACGCGCCTGTAAACAACGCGGTAACCAAGCAACAGTCCGTGAATATACTCCTCATGCAGTGGTTCCCATTCAACCCTGATGCTTGTGGAGCTTGTGTAGTAGATTTCAGAGATGTTAGGCGCTCGGCTGGGTACTGTAAAACCGAAAACGAAAGAAGCATTGTTAATGGTTTTATATTGTAGAAGGCAGCCAATGTCTGTTTTAAAAACAGAAATTGTAATGGGGTGGAAAAGAAACTGTACTTTACTTTCCTGATTACCTTCGGCTGTTATTAATTTGTTATTTAACTAGTAACAAAAAGACAAACTGAACTTGCCATCTTCGTCGGTCCATACAGCCAAGTGATTGCTAGAAACACCTTCTCCGACATCATTGATGGCTGCCATGCTAATGACGTAACGTGCATACTTTTCAAGTCCTGTGACCCGATGGCTTGTTGCAGAGGGAGGGATGTCATCAATTTTAGTGAAGTTAAATCCGTCTCTTGTTAAGTTGATACTATAATTTAGTAAGACACCATGGATATATATTTCTGGTAAGGGATCCCATTCAACTAAGAGCTCTGTGGAGCTTAAATTTCGCGCAGTCACATTTGGAGGAGCGCTGTCTGGGACTGGAAAAATAAAAAATAAAAAACTTCATTCTTGGGCTCATTGATGAAACGTTATCATTATGTTCAAAATAATGTACCGCCCGCTGTGGGTAAGGTGCTGAAAACAGTGTGACAGTGACAACAAAAATCACTTGACTTGGTCTCATTCTTGGCCGTCTAGCTCCGCTATCCGTCATGGGATTGACGCTAAGTGAACTCTGAAAAGGCTTTGCGCAACAGCGTACTTTTTTGATCTTCTTAATTTGCTTCCTCGTAGAATTAAGGATTAATATCACTCTTATTTTCAGAGGTTGTAGAAATTGCCCGAGTCGCGCATCGTCAACATGGCTGCCATGTTCTTCTTCTCCTGCGACAACTTGGAAGGAACAACGTAAAAGCAACAACTTGGAGGCGACAGCTGGGAAGCGATAACGTGTGATCCTTACCGGCTTCCCTACAGGGAGAGGTCGGCAAAGAAATGTACCATGTTTTTTTTAGATCGTAAAAAGACCATTGTTTCCGCTTTAGGTTAAAGTGCTACTATGATCAAAAATCACCTCTTTTTTTCTTCAGATTTTGAAAGCGTGTTCGCTTAACACCTAACTGGCAAAATTTTGAGAGTTGAGTTTTATCCAAAGACTGTTTATTTTGAGTGTAAGTTTTGGATTTCACGGTCCGCCATTACTCACGTTCAAAACTGACCGATTGGCCCTCAGAGGGTTGGATCTAACGAAAATGACGTCATTTATTCACTAGCTTAAAATTTGAGCGTGTCAACGCAATTTATTATATATGCAAAACACGGCTTTAAAAAAAGCCCGAGACTCCCGTGCTGCATATTAATTCAGCCGCGTACACACGCATTGCATTCTTAAACTAGCGAGTCTTTGACGTCATTTTCTCCTCGATCCAGCTCTCTCAAGATTTTAAAGTTAGTAATGGCGTACCAATAAATTAGAAAATTCCAGTTAAAATAAACAGGTGTCTTTTTAAAATCAGAACTTAAAACTTGGGTCACTTAGTGTTTAGCTAACATAGTTTCGAAATCCAAAGATAAAAAAAGAATTGTTTTTTTGGTCGCAGTAGCACTTAAAGAAATGAAATAATCTGATGTCTCGCAACAAGAAAAAGTGTGGTAATTTTTCGTTCTCGTTCCTATCCATGAACTAACTGTATGAATGCTCGCACAAAGGGTGATACTCTCTGGTTCACTTACCATCTTTATCCGTGTGGGCGCACTCAAAATCAGAGGCCACGCCATCTCCTCGCCTGTTATAAGCCATAATTCTCACGCAGTATAAAGTATAAATTCTCAGCTTCTTCAATTCTGCGTTGAGGGTTTCCTCTCCAATTATCAATTTGTTTCGCACATTATCTCTGTCATCTTTGTAGATCATGCGATATCCAAGAATAGCCCCACCCCTTACCCCGCTAGGTCTGGCTTTGCTCCACGTAACATTTATGCTTCGTGAGCTGGTGTTGAAGACGGTGACATTCTCAGGTGCATAACTGGGAACTAAAACAAATAGATGGTATAAAATGACGGGGAATGAAATTTCGCGTTCAGAATTTGAAGGTTACGTTGAGTCGCAAGGGTGAGCTTTTTTAACTACCATTTCTTCTGCGAAAAAGAACTTATTTCATTAATAAGAGAAGAGATAATCAAAGCGCCGAAAGAGGCAAAAATTGGAGCAGGCTTATTTCACCGCGCAAGCCATAATCAACAGTGATCCTTCATTAACTGATTAAAGATGAAAGCTTATAAAGAGCACCAGATGCATCCGTTTGGATTGAAGCACTTGTCCTTGGTATCAATTCGGTAGATTGTATTAATTGGTTCAAAAAAAGGTTCCATTGGCTAGCATTCAAGCCTAATCCCTTTCTGTGGTCGGAGTCGCTCTGACGAAAGACTTCGTTTGATATCAGTTGCTAGTTTTTTAAATTGTTTATAAGGGCTGCGAGCATGAACGCTAAGTATTGGCACGATATTAACAACATCATCACTCCTTTTAACACGGACAATCGTTTGTTTTGCTCTTGTTCTAATAATTGCGACTCAAACGTCATTTCAAGGTTCAGGCAACAGTTGTACTTCGGCGTGGGCATTGAATGTTTGTTACCATGCTTCTTATTCCGCGCATGCGTGTCACGCAGAACTCACATTCCTTTTCTGTTTTCATTTTACGAAACATTTTCCAACGTTTTGCTATTGTTTGAACATTTTCAACCCAATCTTGCACGACGGATCCACGTGTTCAGTGAGCTTTGTCGCGGCAACACTACACCGCTGCGTTCATTGGCGTGGGCTCTTATAAAAACATAAAGCTTCAATTGTTTATTTAAAATAGAGCAGTTTTCAATTGAGTGTCGAATTGCTTTGATTTTTCATTACTTCACTCATTGATTGGTTTAAAGTTCTCGCGCCAATTTTTCAACCATTCAGAAGTGAAACCAAAACCAATCGTGGCTCGCGCGTGCACATTTTCCTGCGCTTTGTGTCGGCTACGTGTAATTACTTCGAGTTTTGATTGGCCCAAGTTATCATCTTGGCTTCGTTTTTACGACACTCGATTGAAACTCGCTCTATCCTTACCGTCATTACTGTTTATGAAATGAGTTTTAACAGGCATCAAGTGCAGCTTTTTTTCTGTATTCAAAGCATCTTGCAAATCAATTACACCAGTGTATCGATCATTGTTGAATGCAAACTGCAGCACACAATGAACAACTAAGGTACCCCTGAAAAATTAACAGAACACATCGAAAATTAAAGAATGTTTCATAACCCTAATGCTAGCCTGCGAACACAGGCGAATTTCCTGTCTTCGTTTCTTTCCCCTTCCGTCCCGTGTCCGGAAATGACGTCTACGTTCGCAGGACACCCTACTGCAAGACCATTAATTTAACTTCAGTTTAACTTACCTATCACCGTTACCACAATATTTGATATCAACAGACTCCAAAGCTGAATACTTATCAGAAATATTATACACCTGATGAAACAAAAAGAAAGCTAATGTTAATGAATCAGAATATAAACTTTCGCCAGCTTTTTACCTCCGGAAGGGGGGGGGGGGTGGGGGGGTGGGCTGCGAGGGTAAACTATATGCGAGGACAAGTTTAAGACGTTTGATTACATAGTTTCCGTGCTGTAGATAATAGAGAGCTTTAGATTCTAGTACGAGAACGACTACGAGTACGAGATTTTCTCATAAGGCAACAGTGAGCGCGCGCAAACAAGCGTCATTTTGGCGGGAAAAACGTGATGCCGCCGTCATTTTAGTACGAGTTTTTGCAAAATGTCGTCGAATCAAAACAAGTCAACAACACATTAGCAGTTTTGGCTTTTTTAGTGAGCCAAAAGGCTCAGTTACCAGCAGTACGAATAACTGAGCAACCTATACTGCTAACAAAGAGTAAGATTAAGCGTACGTGTTATAAATTTCCTTAGTATTTTCGCTAAAAACGGGCAGTCAAAACTCGTACTCGTTCTCGTCCTCGTCCTAGAATCTAAAGGTCCCTAATACTTTAACAAAGTTACTGATTCGTTCCAAATCGTAATCTTTAGATTCCCTATTGAGTTCCACGGAGACCGTAGGTTGACGACCAAGAGTGGCAAAATGAAAGCAAAAATGGCCAACAGTAGTGTTGTACTATTTCGAATAGAAAGGAGGAGCAAAGTCTAAAATAAAGGTAGCAAATGATAGTACAATCTTGGCAGATTGAAGGTTTTCTTAACTAAACGCAGTTTAGACAGGTTAGACATAAATCTTTCAAAGAGAATCCATTGAAAAAAATTGCTCATGTGAAAAGTTGGTCTTATAAAAAGAAAAAAGCGGCTTTATCTTATTTATGAAATATTAACTTAGATTTTGTCTTCTTGTTTCTAAAGCCAAATAGACAAAAATTTGTTCACGGCTAGTGCTTCGGTTTTGGGTTGCGTGGCGTTTGCTGAGGATGAAAACAAAAAAAATGCAGCTAATTCGTTTTGGTCAGACAACGAAGTGTCGATTTTCTTTGGCAGCCAGTTGCTTTTTACGTTTATAGTAGATGAATGGCATTGACTTTTAAAGATGCAGTGTTCTCAATATATGCAGGGTCATACATTATATCAGTTTTTCCCCGGTAAAAATAGCTCATCCGTGTCGGGATGTTGACAAGAAATTAATTAGTTTAATTACTTAGTCTAGTTACCGGTAGTCACTGTAAATTAGTTTCACCTTTTTCGAGCTCGTCCGGCATAGGGAACGGAAAATAATATACATTGGAGGCATGATATAATTTGTACTCACTGCCTTGATCCTCAGGTGGCCCAAGTCGCTAGCGGTTGAAAGTAGTCGAAAGACACCTGAATCATTTCAGGATCAGGCTACACAGTTTGTTTTATCTGCGATTCCCTTTATCTATAATTAATAGACCATTTTCGAATCCTCACGGCTGGACTGGATCTAGCATAAAATAGAGGCTAGTGCGGGCAAATCTTTTCAAATGCAAATTAATTTACCCGCATTAGCCTCCATTTCATGCTAGAACCAGTCCTACCGTTAGAATACGAATCTGGCCTTTTGTAGACTTACATTGTCCTTTATCTTGTGAGCTAACTCTTTGAACGTTGCACTGTTCATATCAAACATGTCCTTACGAAATTTCTCCTTTGTGAACGTAACGGCTACCACAAATTTGATATCTGTGGGGAAAAGGTGATCACAGCTGGGCGAATTCAAGTGAGTATCATGCACCATGATGCAAGATAATCCAAAATGCAATATGCTACGACAGAAGTCCAACCTCGTTCCCAGGGCTTTTCACCGCCGAGAGTGGGACGGGCTCTCGGCGGTGAAAAGCCCTGGGAACGAGGTTGCAAAAGTCCATAACAAGCCAAGGCTATTAGGGAACTGGTCAAAACTACTATACTCGAACAGGACCCACCTTTAGGGAAGGGGGGTTCTCAAAGACACCACCTATCTTCGAACTTACCACATGAACATTACCGACAAAATTTTATTGCCTTTTAAATTTGAGTTGACACAGGAGCAAGAGTCGGCATTACTAGACAAACAAGAAAAGTGAGGTTTGAATCTCACTGTAATTTTTTTATTGCTGGATAGAGGGGTGGCTATGCAATATAGACACCATCGTTTGACGTTAAGCAAGGGGGTGCAGGCAGACATCACCATCTATTTTGTGGTTTGGTGGGTCCTGTTCGAGTGTAGGAGTTTTGACCACTCCCCTAATAAATAAACCAATAAAGGAAAACTTGGGCATTAAACAAATTGAATTTTTATCAGGAAAATTGTGTTTTATTCCTAAATTAAAAAGAATACTGATTTCTCCGCCGTCCAATGAAAAAACAACTCATTTTGTTTTTGCCGTTAATGTAGAAAATATGTATATTTTTTATATTTGGCGCCATATCGCACTCTCGAATACTGTGCTTCTGGAAAATACCGAATAAAACTGAATAAAAGCGTACGACTATTTGCTTACCAGGACATTTCTTTGTGTTACAGACGTCAATTTCTCGAGCATTCCCAATTTGCGAGCAGTTTTTTCCACCATACTGTGGGGATGGATTGACACAGCTCCTTGATCTAGCCCTCTGCCCTACCCCACAAGTCCTAGAACATATTGTATACGGCGACCATTCGCCGTAACCACCATCTATGGGACAGTACTCATTATTACAATACACTGTCTCTTTAGGGGGTCCTAGACGAGAGCAGTTTTGACCTCCAACACCTGGCGGGGGATTTGTGCAGTTACGCTTCCTGTACTGAGTACCACTACCACAGGATTTCGTACATGGACTAAACTGAGACCAAATGGAGTAGCCTCCGCTAATTGGACAAGTTTCATTGTTGCAAGGCCGAGCGTCAATTGGCGGACCTAGACCAGAACAATTTCTACCCTCCCCTACCGGAGCAGGATTATCGCATTTCCTAGTTCTTATCTTCTCACCACCACCGCAAGTTTTACTACACATACCAAAAGTGCTCCAGTCGCTATAGTTACCATCGACAGGGCAAACTTTTACAAAGCAATCGCGGGTTTCTTCGTTTGGTCCAAAAATGGTACAATTTCTGCCTCCATATTGTGGTGGGGGGTTATTGCAAATTCTTGTGCGAATTTTTCGCCCGCTGTTACATGTTGCTGAGCACTCGCTAAAGTTCGACCATTCACTGTAACCTCCATTAATAGGGCATGGCTTAGTATTACAATCTTCGAATTCTTGATTCGGCCCTAGGACAGAACAGTTTAGACCACCGTATTTAGGCTCTGGATTAGTGCAAGTTCTATTCCTATACCTTTTGCCACTTCCGCAAGACAACGTGCAAGAAGTAAATCCTGTCCATTGTGAATAATTGCCATTTATCGGGCAACGACCTAAAAAGCAAGACTCTGTTTGTGTCGATTTCCCAGTGCAGTTTTTGCCACCATGTTTCGGTGATGGACTTGTGCAGGATCGGTGCCTCATTTTCATGCCCCCGCCGCAGGAGACTGTACATGAGCTGAAGTTAGACCAATTCGTGTACTTACCATCCGCTGAAAGGGAACAAAATTAAAAACAACTTATTACTTCACTATTAACGATGAAGTGATGTATATGAAATGGATCACCAAAATGGATTCGTCAATTCGTCATCACCAAGGTGGCCATTATCATCTTTATCGTTGACATAGACCCATATCATTCAATGTCCAAACAAAAGATTTTGCCCGTCCAACCTCTCATTCAGAGTGAGGCTGGACGGGCAAAGACAATGCAAAGGCAAAGCCTTTATTCCCCAAGGACTCCAAAATGGCCGCCGAGTGATAAAGGTGAATTGTCGGAGTCTTTGTCGTAATTATCATCCGCAAGCCTCATGAATTACGCATATTTATGTTGATCTACCAGTTCGCTTAGTCATGAGTACTACTACTACTACTACTACTACTACTACTACTACTACTACTAATAATAATAATAATAATAATAATAATAATAATAATAATAATGATAATAAATTTCTCATTCATTGGGGCTAAGACAGATCATTACGGCATAAACGCAGAACAATCAACCCATTTTTTGTAGCAATACTTTGGCTACGTTTACACGGGTTCGGACGAATTTTGTACCTGGACAGCCTTTTTACACGGAACAGTGCAAATTCTGTTACAGATCGCAATGGTTATTACATGGATCCGTGCAAATTTTGAGACCAGTCGCGGCATTAAATTTGAGTGGCTTTTTTTAACTCTCTGCTGTGATTGACTGGTTAAGCTTATGCTTTTCGTCAATCACGTTATAGCTAGGTGAAGTACGCGGCAAATCAAACATGGCGGCAGACAAAACTTTATGTGGACATATAAAATAAATGCGTTGTTGCATGTAGTTTTAGACTGCAAGGTCTAAAAAGCAGGCGAAGGAGTTGACTGGGAAACAGTGAGGAGCAAGCACCGCCGCAAGCACCACCGCGCACCGGTGGCTCAGTTGGTTGAGCACCGGGCTGTCACGCGGGAGGTCGTGAGTTCAACTCCGGCCGGACCAACACTCAGGGTCTTTAAATAACTGAGGAGAAAGTGCTCCCTTTGTAATTACATCTGCAAATGGTTAGACTCTCTAGTCTTCTCGGATAAGGACGATAAGCCGGAGGTCCCGTCTCGCAACCCTTCAATGTTCATAATCCTGTGGGACGTAAAAGAACCCGCACACTTGTCGTAAAGAGCAGGGCATGTAGTTCCCGGTGTTGTGGTCTGGTCTTTCTGGTCTGGATAGGGTAGGGTGGAGCACCTCGCATAGGACCTCGAGTCCTGTTCGTGCTCCTTCCCTCTGGTCAGGTTTGCCCAGTAGAAGAGACAAACCAGATGTCTCGTAAAACAAAAACAATAAAACATGTATGAAGATATAACCAAAATGTTTTTGGAAAAGTACCCTGATAACGACAAGAAAAAATTCCCCCGAGGCGGCAGGAAGCTTCAACAATGACAGAATCCTAAACAAACTAAAAAGTATCGTGCTTTTGGCTTTTGTCAAATTTGATTTTAAACAGAGGGAAATGTAACTTTATGGAAGTAAGAAATTGCGACCTTGAAACATTTTTGCTTAGCAACCAAAAAGGTTGCAAGGTTTTGCACGGTTTGGGTGTTTTCACGAGTCCGTAGGCATAGTAGAACCGTGCCGGTCAAAAAGTTGACCTGCTTTTTTGAGGTCCCAAACTTCGTCCAGTTCCACCGGTCCCGTGTGAAAGCAAGGTGGAACCGTGCAAGTTTTGTCCGTGCACAAATTTGTCTCTGATCCGTGTAAACGGGGTTTTAGGGAGAGGGGGTTGCTCTCACCACTACTCCAGCCCTACTCTTCGGACTACAAGTCTTCAGTCTTGTCTCTTCTTGTTATCTTTCTGTTTCGTTCAACTCTTTGTTAACCTCTTCTTATGAAGATCTGTTAGTTTAACACTGCCCCGACAAGGTCTGCGCGAAAACTAAGATACATCCATCAAATAGTTTGTTTGTATTTTACCTGCCTTAGACTTCATAAGGTAATTTATGTCATCTTTCTGCAAGTCTCCATTCC
>NC_090882.1:16078704-16126204 GCF_036669935.1 Montipora foliosa | reverse complement strand
ACGTGAAAATGCATTGGATATGAGATGCAGTGTTTGGCCTTAATAGGCTGAAGTATGTATTTTTGCATTAAACTTTCAGTTAAAGGCAGAGTCATATAAACAGCTTAACCTGAACTACTGAGAAGATTCGTACCTGCTATTCTGAGGCCATTTCCGATATCAGTAACCTGGACGAAAACATAAAAAAGAAAGAAAAACAATACAAAAGAGATGGGGATAATTACGTGAATATTTAAATATAATATTCAAAATGCAGTTTAGAAAAAAGTGCACATTACATTTAAACCCACCTGGTAAAGAATGGCAGGAATTGCAAGGATAAAGACGTTTCCAAAACCCATTTCCCTGACACAGCAAGAGCGGTACAATCACGGCTTTCACGTTAGCGTAGCCACAACCCTCTTAATTGCTTGTCTTTTAAGCATCTTTGCATTAAAACATCTCCCGAGGTTTTTATTTCGACTATCTTTTATAATCCACTCAAACCTACAAGCCCCATCCAGTGTCATCATTTCCAAACTCCCCAAGATCTCTATTGAGAGCAAAAGGGATAACATTTTGTTAATTATTGATAGTTCGAGGAGGATAATCGTTCACAGCGCCGCAGCGATATTTAGACAAACTTTTGAAAATGCATTCCACGAGTATTTGAACGAATGATCTATCCATTGAGTTTAATATAGTGTAGTCAAAACAAGAGAGCCGGTTTAGAAATCTCTTTATTGATGCAGTGATGAACTCGGAAAGAACCAATCAAAACGCAATTACAACCGCAGTTTTTCAACACTTACGTCGGGGTTAGGTTACCAAGTGATACATGCCAGTATTTGAATATCACGGTGATGTTAGAGAACTTGTGAAACCAGGTTCGGGGGCAAAATTTTACGAGGATGTTCAACGGGACACAAAATCTCAATTCAGCCCCAACAAATTTGTAAATAACCATCTGGTTGCTTCCTTCTACTTGTGTTTCATAAAGCTGCTGTTTGTTTAAACTGTTTCTTTTCATATTAAGCTGCACAAACTTCAAGCTTCAAATAGCAGTGCGTGTAAATAAAGGCTCTGTTACTCCATATGCTTTCCATTATAAAGTAAGTGCATTTAACTTGAAATATCCCTTTCAACATTTGGATGCACAAAAATGGGATAGATTACAACAAGATAGATTTTCTTTCAATGTTATCGTGAAAAAAACGCTCTCGGCTATACTTATTTGCATGAAAGCTTTAATAGAAAATTAATGGACACATTCAAAATTCAGCGACCACTCAATTCTTTCTGCAGAAAATTAAAATACCCACGAATTTAAACGGAAAGCGTTTAAAAAAATCTAAAAATACGTGCATCTTAAATAAATCCAGTCCCTTCACCGATGGTCAACCACAACATTATGTTTTCCAAAGCCCGGGAGCGCGCAATACCAAAGCACAACCACATTTCTCACATGTTATAATTAAAGTAACTTGGGATCCTCGGTCAAATATAGCGCGCCGACTGATTTGGTTCTGCAATTGCCTTATTTTCCAGAGTTCTTACTTGTTTAAGAAAATAAAAACGCTTCAGCACACACAAACCCGATTACAATTAATCACGAAAGTAATAAAATGCTAGTCTCATGCTTAATTTCTTGCTTTTCAGGGATCTCATTATACCATCTTGGGCAAACCCTATAACCCTAGCGTGTCTTGTTCTAACACTATAGTAAGAAGACTTGTATACTGAGGTTCAGAATGATATCAGTGAATGAAGAGAAAGAACCACCTAACGTGGTATACTAAAAAGCATCACAGGGAAATAACTTTTCAGAAGTTTTATTATTTTGAATGATCAAACCGAGAGATTTCATTTGCCGGCTCAAACTTTAAACCTCATTGTGTCCTTTAATAAACAGCGCTATAGGGACGTATTGCTCAGCAGTTCTCGATTCAATAGTTTCTCTTCAAGCCGGCACGTCAACGCCGGACAGACAAGCTACAAAATCAACCTTTGGAAAAGATTTTCAATCCACAAGCGTATAACACCAAGGAACCCACTGTATTTTACGGCCCATAAACCACCCGAAATAAACGTTGACATTGAAATATAATTCATTTCAATTCTTTTTGTGTCATACTGGTAGATCAGTTATGTACCATTACAAATTGAAGAATATCAAATTAGTTCAATAACGTCCAATGGTGAATTATCTTTTCAAATAGAAAAAAAGCAGAATGATTTACTCCGCGTCAAGAAAAAAAAGTATTCTGTTCAACAAAGATGCTGTGATAAGGAGAAGGAAGGGAAAAACAGAGGTAAAAAAAGGGAAAAGAAGAAATTTCATTGTTTTTGCCCCGAGGGGCAATCACTGCTTCAGTGCATTTAATCAGAACACAACAGACTACCAACGGACAAGAGGACATAAAAAAGTTCTTTTGAATCCAAATTATCGCTGGAGGATATATTTTGGTCACATCTTGCGTTCTTCTCAGTTTTATATAAGTTACCGTAGTCTAAATAAAAAGTAAACTTAAAAACCTTAAAAAAATTTTTAAAAATAGACTTAAAAGTAGACTTGTTTTAGCAGGTCATAAACGTCAAAGATGACAGCTTCCTTAAGCATTTATTGCAGTAAAATATCAACTCAAACAAACTTCTAGAAAGTTCATTTGCCCGTTCTCGTTAATCACCATTAGCTAGCTAACTTTCCTAAATAAATACGGTAGTCTGTATCGTCTTAATTTAACTAAATTCTACAATTTAGCAAGCCGTGACGCTGCTATAAAAAATTTAAATTTTAACATGAACTTTGAATTTCTTACTAAAAGTTAGGATTTTTCAAGTTTCCTTTTCTGTATAATATCCGATGATCGCTTTTCTTTGTCAAACGAGAGTTATCCCGCTTATCTTTGCTTGTCTGCTCTATGCCATTATAATCAAATGTGGTTTCCAAAACAGCGAACTGACATGTGAGCATTTTGCTAAGAAGCACGGTCTTCCTAAAGCTGTAAACATGTGTATAAATAACTCTCCCAGATAGACAGGCTCAGAATCCAAAAATTTGGTTTCGTCACAGCCGCACTTCCCATCAAAAGAACCATAATACTCTCATTTATGGCATGTATATTCTTGGCAACTGAGATACGTGTGAATTCCACACTTTGGAATATCGAGCAATTCGGCAAATATGCACTGCATTGCTAGGCTTCGACAACTGTAGGGGAAAATGTACAAAAATAACATAGAAAGACCTGTTTAGATCGTGACTCAAATATAAATTATCACGAAAATGTTCTCTTTGGATCTTATGATTTGCTCAAACATATTTCATAACCGTACTGTTCCTGATCCGGCAGGTGTTTTTTCAAAAGCACAGCATGAAAAAAAAGGTCCTTGGAACTTCGTAGTTCATACACGAGGTTATGATTAAAATGGTACCTTATTTTACTTTCAGAAGTTCGTCCTAGTAGGTTTTAAAACAAAGCCAAAAGGAGGGTTTTCTTCAGGGTTATACCTTTAATAGGTACCGTCACATTTGCAACTTTAATAATAATGTACACTCTTCCTCCAACCGAGCAAATACTGTAACAGAATTTACCACTGAAGCAAGACAGACGGAACTGCAGTTTTCTCATTATCTCTTCCACTAATAATTGCATAGTGTTGGTGAATGTCGGAAACAAGGCAAGGTAGTTTTGCAAGTACATCTGCACACACGAGGAAGCCGAGGTGTTCGTTTAGCAATCCATAGCGTGAAACCAACTTACTGAATTGCTGTTCCTGCTTTTTTTTTAGTTAAAATTGCCACCGTGGAAATAAAAATACATGCAATGTCCTCTCCCAAATTTCATGGACGAAATGCTTTCCTTTAACTTGTGTGTCATCCTTGTCATTAGTATATCGTAAACATTGATACAACTTTCCTTGTTTCTTACCTGTTGTTTTAAAAATTTGATTTTCTTTACCGTTTCTTGTACTTTATACTGTCGGCTAAAGCTTTAGAATCCTTCATAAGTGATTTTAGTAGACGTCTACAAAGATCTAGATTTCCGCTTAAAGGAGTTAGCTGCCGATATGCAGAAATATGAATACGCGCCCCATCGAAACATTCTAGGATAACTTATGACAGTTATAAACTAATTATTTTGTACGACCAGATCAGAAACTTCCATAGCAACCTAATTGACGTCACAATAACGTGAAATAATCATATTTTTCCAACTCAACCGCAAGTTCAACAAAAATAATAAATACAACTTGCAAGGTCAGTTATTATCTGTTACACATGGTGCATTGCGTAGCGACGTAATAGGCGGTTGTGGTTCATCCTCGTCGTCGTTGCAATAGTGCAGTCAATGCCATTTTTGTTGCATTTCGTCTTATTAACTCTATGTTGTAGTTATTTCAGTTTCCTGAAGACGTTGTCTAGTTACTTGGTCTCGTCGGACTGAGAGGCTGTCGGGCCAACCACAAACTCGTTGTGCTCGCCTCATTTCCCATATTTCTTTGTCATGGAATGGCAGAATTACCCAGAATTATTTTTGAGCATGAACGAGGCAACTTGAGAAGCACGAGACTGGCGCGGCCGGAAGAAACAGTAGTGAGAAGAAGATCTCTAGACAGATACTAAGGAGTAGCCCTGGTTTTATTGATTTAATTTATATCTTTAATTGTACATATTTCACCTTTTATTGTCCACATTCAATTACAATAACTTTTAATAATATCTTTGTTTAATATTTAGTATCTTATTTAAAACTCACCGTGTTTAAAATAAAAGATGTTGTTGTTGTGTGTGCTGTTAACGATTTCTGAACAAGTTTTTATGACAGAAAATTCGCGACAAATTAGTGCTTTTTTCGCTGTTATCCTCGTAACAAATTTCTTGTCAAAGAAACGGTATTATGTAAATAGGAGAATACTGAGATTTATATTTGCAAATTACCTGTCCTCTTACCACTTAACTCAAACTCTACATCTCTATGCAATAAGCGCATTCCAAATCTTCTTATGCGTGATCTTCGCAGAAATAACATTCTGTCCCTCAATAAACCTAAAACAACCTGTTATGGTCTTAGTTCTTTTTTTTACGTACCAGCTAAGTTGCAGAATAAGCTAAACTGCTCTGTTGTAAACATGGCAGTTCATGAGTGAGGTTGTCTCTCTGGTCTCTCTGGTCTTTCTGTGGACGAATTCCAGGACCTACCGATATAATTTGGGCAAGTTTTGAAAGCTTAAAACTTCAGTCGGTGCTGTATTTTGCTGGTAGGACTGGATGACCCGACACTTATAAAAAAATCAATGAAATGAGAATCGCGGGGCTTCCCTTGTCGCGGAATAGCAGAATTACCCAGAATTCTTTTCGAGCATGAACGAGGCAACTTGAGAAGCAGCCCTCATCAAATTGCTAAAGCGCGGCCGGGGGAAAAAGTAGTGAGAAGAAGATCTCTAGCCAGAAACTAAGGAGTAACGCTGGTGTGTGCAGTTGCAACACGCGTTGCGGAATGCGCTACCTGATTTTGTCTGTTTTTTACTGGTTTTAAACTAGAGAAATAACCACTTTGCAATTTTGGTTATTTACAAATAACCAATTTTCAATTTTGATTATTTAGCAAGTAACCACTTTGCAATTTTGGTTATTTGTTAAATAACCAATGTATCGTTTTCGTTATTTATAAATAACCAATTTTCAGTTTTGGGTATTTAGCAAATAACCACTTTGCAATTTTGGTTATTTACAAATAACCAATTTTCAGTTTTGGTTATTTAGCAAATAACCACTTTGCAATTTTTGTTATTTGTTAAATAACCAATGCCTCGTTTTGGTTATGTATAAATAAACAATTTTCAGTTTTGGTTATTTGTTAAATAACCGATGTCTCGTTTTGGTTATTTATAAATAACCAATTTGTAATTTTGGTTATTTAGCAAACAACCACTTTGCAATTTTGGTTATTTACAAATAACCAATAATTATTGTCAGTTTTGTTTTTTTTTTTTTTTTCGTTTAGCGTCGAATGCGTTTCCTGATATTGGGTCGGTCGGTCAGATTGAAAAAAAAAAACCTAAAAAAAAAGATTAGCAGTCTCGGAATCGGAGGCCTGGTAACCCAGCATCATAGCCGTGGAGCCAGGAAAACTGACAAGACGTAAACCCAAAAATCAATATGGCGGAAAAGTTGATGAATGTTGTTGCAAAATTAAGACAGCGTGGGAAAAAGGATCAACCACCGAAACTCCTATGCGACATGAAAATGCTTTAAAAACGTCGTTACCTATTTTTTTTTTTTTGAAAATGCTAAAAATTTGGGTCGGTCGGACGACGCTAAACGGAGAAAGTAAAGGGGAAGGCCATATCATTTAAACTGTATTCTAGATAATTATTTAATACAGCACTATACCCCTTCCATATCACATGTGCCCTGTAGTAGTTATCTGTGTCCCTACAAAATAAGAACCTATTTAAGAACCTAAGTAACCTAAAATTCCACTAAATACCATTTCTATAAGTTGGAAAAATTTGCAATCTTCATTTTTTTTCAGGACTCGTTTCCAAGTATGACGCAGAGACTGGGTAGGAAATTGGCTTGGTTACAAAGGATGACCCCTGTCAGATCGTGTGTTCAATGTGGCTAAGACAGGAATATAAACCCGAGAAGGAGCGTTTTGAGAAACCTTTTGAACTACAGTTCGACAGAGGTCTAATTTGTCAACGGTCTGATGGCACAAGCCAGGAGTTTTCCAAGAAAACTGTGCTGAAACTTGAACAAAGTTATGCCGCATTGGGGACAACAGTCTGGGATGGCAGCATTGCACTGGCCAAAATGTTCGAAAATCAAGAGATTTTTCCTTCCCATTGCTTACACAGCTGTCGAGTGTTAGAACTCGGTGCTGGTTGTGGCTTAGTTGGAATTTATCTTTGTTTGCTTGGTGCGAAAATGGCTATTCTCACAGATCAACAATGTTGTATAAAAACTCTAGAGAGGAACGTCCGTTCGAATGTCCCTATGTTTCATCGCAGTAAAATTAAAGTTATGGAGTATTCTTGGGGAACGAACACAGATGAATTGACAAAAGATGGATTGTTTGATTTGGTTTTAGCAGCTGAAGTACTATATTCACCAACGGACTCATTGCAGCTAGCCCAGAGTATTCCTAGCTTAACTAATAAGAAATCACGAGTTTTTGTCTCTCTGGGAAGGAATCGAGGAGGAGAAGATACATTTGTGAAGGCACTGGCTAATAAAGGATACCTGTGTGAAGAGGTATTGGCAAAAAACAAAATACTTTTCTGCAAATTCTTGATGTGGTATAAGAAGCAACGAGGGAGACAGTAGGTTTCGTTGAGTGATTTTTTTCTTGTCAGGGATTTACATGTAGGTTACAAGGTTCACCGGTTGGGAGAGGAAAGTGTAGGCTCCCTTTCGTGTGGCCTACACAGCTGTGTATTACTGACCAGGTATGGTAGTAAAGAGAGGGTGTGTAATTTTTTACACAGGTGAAAGCTCAATGATATACTCATTTAAATGGATTTAGCCAGGGGTTTCATTAGAAGCTGGTAACCTGTAGTATACCTCTGTCTGTTTGTCAGAGATTTGCCTCTCACTGCTGCCTACTCTGACTTGATTTTCACTCAAACTCTTGTAGAAGACAAGAGTGACCGCCACTTACATTGATTAGCCCAGGCATCTACTTCAAAACTTATTGAAACCCCTGATTTAGGAGACTCTTTCTAAGAGTATTTAACTCTATTTTGTAGGTTCCAAGAGGTCATCTTCATCCAAAATATCAAGACGACATCATCAAGATCTTGGAATTTAAAGCCAACATTGATTAATTTCCACAACGCAATACGTCTTTCTTTACGAAGAAAGGACTTCCTAGCTCATACTGTTTTTATCAAAATGTTTGTAATTCACATTTCCTCTTCACAGAAAGTTAAAATAATCCTCAAGAGTGGTAAACTGAGATAGTGCACTCTGTACGTTGGTGTGTACCGTGCTGTCATGCAGGAGGTCGTGGGTTCAAACCCTGGCCAGATCAACACTCAAGATCTTAAAATAATTGAGGAGTAAGTGTTGCCTTTGTAATGACATCTGCAAATGGTTAGACTTTCAAGTCTTCTGGGATAAGGACTATAAACCGTAGGTCCTGTCCAAGGCTGCTGCCTAAGAAAATTTTAAAGAGGCCCTCAGAGCTAAACGCTGAGAACTTAGGAGCCCAACATATGAAGTGAAAGGCATTGCTGTGAAAAATTAAGGAGCCCAGAGCTATTCTTTGGGAGCCCCAGGCTACCGGGCTCCTGTTAGGCAACAGCCTTGCTGTCTCACAAATGTCTTCTTTGTTCAGAAGTTCCCTGTGGGATGTTAAAGAACCAATGCACTATTTGAAAAGAGTAGGGGATGGAGTCCCTGGTGTTGTGGATGTCCTTTTCTCTCCAGTGGGAGGCACGGTGGCCTCATGGTCCGGGTTCGGGTCCTGGACGGGGACATTGTGTTGTGTTCTTGGGAAGACACTTTACTCTCACAGTGCCTCTCTCCACCCAGGTGTATAAATGGGTACCGGCGAAAATGCTGGGCGTAACCCTGCGATGGACTAGCATCCCATCCAGGGGGGAGTAGAAATACTCCCATTCACCTCATGCTACAGAAACCGGAGATAAGTGCCGGCCTGATGGGCCTTTCTAGGCCAGTAACAAAGACTTTTCTCTCCAGTAGAAGTGGCTTGGCAGTGTTGTCTCTTAAAAAGGCTTACGGTGTGTGAGGGTACGTAAGCATAAGAAGCCATAAGTCAAGAGGGAACTTTGCCAAGTCCTGGAACATGTAGATGTAGATGCAGGAGCTGGTTTATTAATTTAATTTTTTTTGTGTGTGTTGGTTTCTGATCTTGATTATTAATGACTTCCATGTCTGTTTCTATTGACACTATGCCAGCTCCATAACTAATGGAATTTGTCACCACTTTAAGAAAGAGACTCAACTTGAACTGAATTATAGTTAAAATAGATAAGGTGTTTCGTGGTGGTAGTCTATTCCATTTTGTCTTTGTCAACCTTGAACTTCTTGACACTAACTTTTTTATACTAGGCAGTAAGCTAGTAAGCAAAATAAATCTCTAGCCCACAAGGGCAAGCCACTAGTCTAAAATAAGTCCATTAAATATATATTTTGGAAATTTGGAAACACCCCAATCCTTCTGGTGTCCCACCCTTGCCCAAAATTGCTTTTATTTCTCCAGTGACATTTGAGAACACTAATAATTTTATGTATTAAATGGAATAAAAAGAAATGACACCCACTCTGTTGTTATTTGTCTTTTTTTATTTTTTGGCATGAATAGTTATTGTGAAGGTTTAACTTAATCCGAGTCTAGTTACAATGTATGATTGCAGTCAATTCATTTTTTTGTAGGGGCTGTTGGGAGTGTATTTTCACTAGCCCAGCATGAAGTTATATTAGCCCTTGGCTAGTGGAATACCTGTAGTGTCAGTGTCGAGCACTGCCTTTTTCAACAGCTGTGGAAATTCAATGATTCATGTATTCTCGGGGTCATTTAAACATGAACCAAAACTACGAGGCCTTTATTTGTTTTGACTAATCAAAGTTGCAAGGTTCACTGTAAAAGAAAAAAATCACCCTATGATTACAAAAGTGGAGGCAGTATTAGGAGTATGATATGATGGATAAAATATTCTTCTCTTCAAATCTAGTAAAATAAAAAGAACAACGATGTTTCCTCTTGTTCTGTTACTGAAAAGTTGATTAGGGAGCTTTAGCAACGGCGACTGCAACGAGAACGTCACAAATTTGCGTATTTAGTAAGCAAAAGCAATAGCTTTGCACGCTCTGCACGTGCATCTTTTCATTTTTGTCCAATTCTTTGCCGTCGTCAGCAAAACAACAACGTGAAATGACCAAATTTGAGGTTTTGGGGAGAACGTCAGCGCTTGAGGATAAACTTTAACTAGTTTCGTTTTTGAAGGTTTGCCACACCTTTGTCACGTTAAAATGCTTGGAATAGTCACGAAGCGATTACAATAACGCGAATTCACTAACGACGACGTTCTTGTTGCCGTCGTCGTTGCTAAAGCTCCCTATTGTTTGAGAGAAGGCCTCATCCGAGTTTTTAATGAAGATATTCTTCCTCCCGATCCATTTTCAATTGACCATTGCAGAGACCCTGAGCTTCCTACCCCGAGAGAACCTGTTACCGGCAAACTAGCTGAACGCAAAGCTAAAGAAAGAACGCAGGAAGATATTTAAAAATCTCAAGCCCTTTTCTCTCTACATACTACTGTTCCATAGCGCAGGTCTACCTTGCTCGATACCCGCGTTTGTGCATGTACTGAACAAAGGACGAATTATGGAAATTGCACCTGTGGCGGCACATCTGGACAACTCGATTGTCAATCACGTGAGTGAAAATAACTTAATCTCTTCTACAGAAAGGTTCATTCCAAACTGCTACTTGAAGCCTTGAAGGCCCACTTCTTGTCTGGTTGCAAAAGTATATAAAGGACAGAAGGCAGTTTACGGTAGTAAAAGGAACGGAATCTCCGAAACTGCAAGTCAAGTGTGGTGTTCCTCAGGGTTCGGTCTTCACAAATGATGTACCTTTGTCTATCAAATCGAGCGACACTACGGTTTTCTGTATCGGCCACTCTCGTGACTCCGCGTGAAATTCTTTAAGCCCTGCCCTCAATGAACTTTAAATTACGTTGGTGTGTCCATAACCTGCTAACACCACATCCAGGAAAATGCGAGATTGTGATATTCTCAAAAGCCCGATTTATCGGTCCGCTGTTAATCTCGACCAAAGTTTTAACTGGGTACCGCAGCTGCAAGATGTTATCAAAAGTTTTACTAATAAATAAGTCTTTGCCTAGACGTGTATGTGAGTCTTTTCATCAAAAAGTTCTCCTACCAACCCATTACGTATGCGATGTCAGTTTGGGGCGGAGTACATCGGGCTGAGCTATTTAACATACTGAATAGGGGACACTGCCGCGAAGCTAGAATAATCTGCGGCCTCTCAACGGACACGCCCTCGGAAGAGGTGCTAGTGCAGCCATGTGGAATTCCTTATCGTCTTTGCATAAACTATAATTAATTAATCTTTTCTATAAGGAATATAACGGCCTTCTACTACATGCCTATAAAAGATACTCATCACTCGTAACAGCAGACGCCTTTCAAGATCGAGACACCGTCTTATAGCTCCAACTGTTTCTTCTAAATTTATGAAGAACTCAGTTGCTTACAGAGCCCCCGTCTTATGGAACGAAGAAGGACCTAGTATATTTTACACATTTTTATTGCTCCTCTTTCTTGCATTTTTGTGGTGCGTGCAATACGGAGAAACTGTTAGTACCAGACATGTGAATAAAGTTGATGATGATGTGTACCCAAATGACTGACCTCTAACAAGACAGTGTGGATAGACCCTATGCCTTGGGCTCAAAAGCTCACAAATGACACTTTTAACTAAAAATAAATAAACGTAAGTTTGTCAACGGCGGTTCCATCCGAGACTCTTTGTCGTCGTTTGATTCATGCGTTGCTTATGCTATCCAGCTGTAATTCAGGTAAGCGTGCTTTCTTGTTGCGTGATCCTTTCGGGAGAAGCTTCATTGCTTGACACTAAACATTTTGGGTATTTAAGGTGATGCCTATTCTTGGTTTTCATCAACGTCATGAGACGGCCATGGTGGTGTACAAAACAATACAGGGGCACCCAACGAATCTGTTCCTCACATTATCTGTTCCCCAGAGGAATCCTACTGGCTGGCACCTACTCGATTAGTTTCATAAGCTATTTAGGTGTCCCAAACTCTTCACAATCAACCTTGTATTAAAACTGTTTGTTTACCATTTATCTTTTCTTCTTTTCCCCTAACATTTTACTTCTTAATCACAATTGTAATATTTCATTAGTACTATGTATCTTCTTCAATATTTAATTCGTAAATATTCATATGTATATTCTATTTTTCTTTTTCCAACACTGTAATTAATGTTTGTGTGAGTTTAAATTAAAATTGATTGATTGATTGATTGATTGATTGATTGATTGGCAAAAATCATAGTACAGGTGTTTCGATGAGCTGGCTGGGAAATTTTGTTATTGATAGAGGTTTTGCCTGGGAATTACTGACTTTTTCTAGCATTTCAACCCGAGCTGGCTGTAGAAACTCTGAAGACTGAGGACGACTAAAAAAAAAAAAAAAAAAAGAACCCCTTCCCTCTCCCAGAGAATAGGGAGCTTAAGCACGCGCGTTTTTGAGACGCGGACGGCAACCGGAAGAGAACATTTCGCGTGCCAGGACAATGGTGTCTCCTAGATTTTTATACTAATCATCTCTAATGGAGAAAAGATACTTAGCACTATAAATGTGGTTGAGTGAAGACAAATTGAAAGGGGAAACAAGTCACTTCCGGTTGCCGTCCGCGTCTCAAAAACGCGCGTGCTTAAGGTCCCTAATAGTCACAAACATACGACGGCTGGTCAGAGTGATTGCGCTTGCGGAAAAAAAACCTGTTTTGTCCCGGTTTTGTCGTTTTTGTTCGGTCGTTTTGGATCGAGGGATTTGAAAACGCGCGGAATTCCTGGCTGCGAAATAAATTTGATCTGCTGGCTGGGAAACCAACCGATTTTATCTAGCTGGCTGGGAAATTTCTTGTGTGTCTTGCTGGGAAAGAGGAACAGATAATGTTTTCCCAGCAACACTGAAAAACACCTGAAAATGCCTTAATAACATTTATTTTCATTAACTGGGGTATAATAATACATTTTACAACAAATTGGTCGTTGGGTGGCCCTGACAATAGAAAATGGCTCCACAAGTTTTGCATAATTCCCAAAAGACATTCTTCGCACTGATCAAGTACGGGTAACCGTTATTTTTGTCCTTGTAAGTTTTGCAGTCTCGTGTTATTATGCATTTTATAGTTACTGACCCCTCTTGTAATTTAGCAAATGCTACCAAAGAGTGAATAAACATATTGTTATTATTATTATTTTACTGCATTGTTCTCCAACATTGCTGCCGTGACGTCAGATGAAAACTCATTAGAGAAATTCCATTTGCGTGATTTTTTCTTGTATGACAGCCTGTCGCATCATAGCTTTGTACGTGAGACTTCTAGAGTGTTTTCTTAGTAGTGCTATTCTTTCTTTGCCGTGGGCTTCTGCTTCGCATATTAAATGTGTTGTTTCGTGCTGGCCTGTTGCGTGATGTCTGTTAGCGTGATGCTTTGCTGCGCACACAGACGAACTCTGGCTGCGCGTGGCGTTTGCTATTCACTGTCACGGCTACATTTGGTACAGTGCATCAGTGTTATCTTATAATTGCACCTGATAATTTTAACATTTTCAGATTTTCTCCAACTAGCAAAAAACCAACGGGTTGTCTGTGATGGCTGCTTGCTTTTGTTGTAGAGCTTGCTGAAATACGTCATGATATGATACTGGCCCGTATTTTACGCTGAATTGACTGTGATGCTTTTTTGTTGCTGTAAACTCGCCCAAGTGTTAATCGCGAAAAAAAATAACTAATCGAAAATGAAATAAAACTCAAACATCTCTTTCGTAAAAAAATTATGCATTGCACTAAACCCGCAGAAAGTGTTTGAACGCAACAAATATCCCGAGAGGAGCCCCTGACTGTCATGCAGTGACCAGCGGAATGTTTATCGTTCTTGAGAACAGTCAGTCTAAATGGCGAGCCGATTTAACACTCTCGACATATTCATGATATTCATAGTGTGATAACGTGGATGGAAGACTGCTTAACGAGACTTGGGATGGAATACGTCATGCGATATTTTGTCACAAACTTTTGGCGCGTACTTCTGTAGTGTTGCCAGAGGTGTTATACCACTGGCTGGGAGCGAAAAATGGCGACGCGACTTTCATCAAGTCGTCGCAGCCCCTCTCCAGTAGAGTCGAATGGAATGCCAAAATCCTCACTTTCACCACATTCAGCTTCGACAGAACAGCTAATGGCCTCTTTATCAGGTAAAACCTTTTGGTTAATTGAATTGTTCGTAGCCTACACCAGGTGTATATTTCTATATATATATATTCTTTTGTTTTAACATAACTTAACTTAACCATCTTTTATTAAATCAGATCAACACAACCGCCAATCAACAATAACACGCATGTTTCAAGAATTTGTTGGTTTCTAAACGAATTTATCTTATGTAACAACGAAAGTCCAAGCTTTTAGAGATCTTTGAAAATAAAGATAGAGAGGGTAAATAAACAGAATTAAGAAAGTTTCCGATGTTCATTCGACGTTTGTTTGCATGTTGCCGTGTCTTAATTCACGTGAATTGGAAAGAGATTATGTCACCTTTGATACACATCTCTGTTGGTTTGTTGACTTAGGTGTTGAGATATTTTCATTTTGTTCTTAAATTTTGGAGTCAAAGTTATTCAACTTCTTAATAAAACAAAAAATTGACATAGTATTCGTTCTCTATCAAGTACCTCACGTATGTCTCGGATTTAAAGCTTCTTGTTACCATGGAAGCAATATGGTGGACCACAGACTTGCTGACTGAAAGCTTGTTTATTGTTGTAATTTGATTCACACAGAGGAACAGGTTCATGTGCAGAAAAGGACTTTTGGAAGATGGGTGAATTATTTTCTTCGACAAGTAAGTGATTTCAGAGATATAAATGTTGAAACATTACCTCATAGTTAAGTTAGTCAGTGCATTTGAGATGGAAAGTGATTGACCTTTGCAATAGTACACATCACAGTAGCTGTGCACAGTTATATAATGCTCTTGTTGTTGTTTATAAAACATTCTTTTATGGCAAAGGTAGTAGTAACTTCTAGGCATGTCTGTTTAGGGTTAGGGTTCTTGTCCTTTTTTGCTCCAAATGCCTCTTATAGTCAGATTCCTAAGGTTGTAAGGATGAACTTTATTGCTGTCCCTGTACACCGCTTGAACATTGAAATTACCATTGATCATTGATTTAGAAACAGGCCTCAGCCCACAGTTGCATTTGTCCCCATGAGATTCCTTGTGGAAACATACCAGTAACCTATGAGGCCTCTGAGACTTACCTGCGATACTGTTCAGAACTTTTTTTTAAAGGCTAATTCTGTGAAAGAAAGCCTATGTTTGTTGAACTTTCTTGATAGGATAGAACTTTTTTGTCTCAGTTAGTTGTCGTTAGTTACCAATCAGACACAGAGAAAGGTTGTTTAATTTCCATTTTGTTGGAGCTGTTTTCTTTAATCTGCTTTTCATACATTAACCAGCACAAGCCTCCATGCCATGTTGGTGACTTGATTGAAGGATTACAAGATGGCTCAAAGTTACTGGCCCTGTTAGAAGTTTTGTCTGGAGAGCGTTTGGTATGTCAGTTAGGGACTGTGGAGAGGGAGGAGCTGGGGGGTATAGCCCCCTCCCACACAACTCATACATATACCAAGACCTAGCCCCCCATCCCCCCCCCCTCCACCACTTTCAAATGTACTCCATAGCCCCTGTTAGTGTCAAATTTAGCAGAGCAAAAATAAGATACTTCAGGGTGAGTATTTGAAGTATCAGTGTACATAGGAAGCAGAGGAAAAAAATAACCATTTCAATTTATTATAATTTATTGTTCAATAATTAGGGTTAAACAGATGACTTTTGCATACAAATTGCCTTATACAGAGTTTCTGTACTAAACATTTTGTCCAATAGTCCCATCTATCTCTGGACAACATGGTATACTTTGTGACATGTTAAGTTATATCTCCTGTCATAACCTGGTTTTCAGTAAGAACGTCTGTTATTATTAGACTACCATCAGGCACAAAGCCCCAAGTGTAATATTATTGTTTCAGAATGGACAACTTTCATACCAATTGCAGTTCCAAAATCCACTAAAAGGTTTTGAAAGTAAAAATTTCAGGAGATACTTACATGTACATCTTGACATTTCTGTTCCATTTAGACTTCTGAGAAAGGGAACAAGCGACCCCATCACCTTGCAAATGTTGGAGCTGCTTTGAAATTCTTAACTGGAAGGAATGTTAGTGAAATATTTTTGTTTAGAAATTTTAAATTTAGTATTTTTACGAATTCAGCTAGTGATAGCAATAAACAATTTGAGTAAACAATGTTGAGTCAATACTGCATCTAGTAAGTGAACTTCAACATTGACAGCCAACTCTGAGAAAGACGGTTTACCCAAAGCTTGGCAAATCCTGGCAGTCCATGTAATCAAAAGCCTCCAGGCTACTTGTACAAGAAAGACAGAAACCACAGTTTCAAAGTGATTATACTGTGAAAAGTGGGTGGGGGGCAGGGAGGAGGGTGAGAGTGAGTGAAAAGAAACCTTAAGAATCCACAAGAATGCTCATTCTTTCTGCTACAAATGTCAGCTCCTATGCACAAGAAATCAGGATGCAGTATCTAGTAGTAACTAGTAGTACATTTTAAAATGGGAGGCTTAGTCACTTTGGCTTTTAAATCTTAACTTCTCACACAGGTAAAGCTTGTGAATGTTCATAGAGAGTCTGTTGTTGATGGAAATGAAACGATCATTCTTGGATTGACCTGGGCTATCATTCACCATTACCAGGTATAGTTAATACACTTCGTATAACGTGTTAGCACCCATCTGGCCTCAGACTTGTCATTTTCCTCAGTGCACTGCATTATGAGGTATTCATATTTGGTTGATTGTGGGTACTTGTTATCTGTAATCAAAACAAAAAAGAATGCTTTTGGTTGGGGGACATTTTGTGCCATAAATACCAGTTCAAACAAATCAAATATCCCCTGCTAAGAATGGTGACCTCTCTGGAAATATGTCTTCAGAGGATCCACCAAAATCTTTGCTTGGAAGAGTAGAGATCTTAAGGATTGTTCAGTTTTTTTTTTCTTTTAATTATTTTTTAACATATTTATATACATACCTACATTTACACAAACGAGTAAGTTATGGTCAAAGAAGCAGACAACTCCAACAACAACAAAATAGCCGGTTGACATAATTTACACAGAGCAATCAACAATAATTACTCCGTCAAAATTTTCATTAGCGGTTCAGTTTTTTTTGCAAAGTTCCCTTTGTTGTTCTTGAAGCTGCACTCAAGATTTGTTGCATACTGAGAGTCATCACTCCTTGGTTGTTAAGAGGCAAACCATGCATTCTTTTTAATCAGGTGAAAGGTCTTTATGCGAACAAGGGGAAGGCAAGAACCAAGAAATATCTTTTAGAGGATCCACCAAAATCTTTGCTTGGAAGAGTAGAGATCTTAAGGATTGTTCAGTTTTTTTTTTCTTTTAATTATTTTTTAACATATTTATATACATACCTACATTTACACAAACGAGTAAGTTATGGTCAAAGAAGCAGACAACTCCAACAACAACAAAATAGCCGGTTGACATAATTTACACAGAGCAATCAACAATAATTACTCCGTCAAAATTTTCATTAGCGGTTCAGTTTTTTTTGCAAAGTTCCCTTTGTTGTTCTTGAAGCTGCACTCAAGATTTGTTGCATACTGAGAGTCATCACTCCTTGGTTGTTAAGAGGCAAACCATGCATTCTTTTTAATCAGGTGAAAGGTCTTTATGCGAACAAGGGGAAGGCAAGAACCAAGAAATATCTTTTAGAATGGTGTCGCAAAGCTGCTGAGAAGGCCACAGGGTAAATTGATTTCTTTTGTACCAAAAAGACACATTGTGTGGACCTCCTTGTGTTTGTGTACTTTTGAAACTGTGTTGGACTATTCTATAAAAAGAACTTTTATTTTCTTTCCTCAGAACAAGTGAGAATCTGAAAGACTTTAGCTCCAGCTGGAAGAATGGTCAAGCGTTTTTACAGATAATTCATGCATTCAGGTGCGTGAATTAAGAGAAAAAAAAACTGGTTATTTAAGAAGGTTGCACTTTTGGTAACCTCATGAGCTGCATACAATGTAGTCTCCATGTGTGCAGAAGGCATGGAAATCTTAAAGTTGTCCTCCAGTTCTTGCCAGCCAATTACAGTCAATGAAAGTGCTATAAGAATGCATACTCCACGATGCCCACAGAAATCAGTAACTTCATGAAAAGTTTATTGTATTTATAACATTTTCTTTTTTTGCAGACCTGATTTGGTGGATCTCAGCATAACAGAGTCACGTGATAACGTGGGAAATCTAAAAGAAGCCTTTGACCTGGCCGAGAAACATCTTAATGTGCCAAGACTTTTGGAACCAGAAGGCTAGTGTACAACGCATCAATAATGATTATTATAATACTTAGTGGCATTATTCTAAGTACTCTGGTTAAACTTGTTTAATTTGCTTTGGGTTTTTCCTTGGCTTTTTTGTGTTACATGGAAAGGCAGCTGATTTTGTAATCAATGCCTGCTGCTTTTTGGGTCCTGTTAAACAACATAATACTTTCATCTGGAGTTTTTAGAAACAATTCTTCTGTTTTTTTAATATATGCATAGCCATTTCCCAGTGGCAATTTCACTCTAAGAATATTAATAACACAAACCACTGTAAAAGTTTCTTTCTCATGGGCGGTAAACATTTTCGCAGGTAAAACGTGACAATTGTAACAGTATTGTACGACAACTATCTGGCACGATAGTTTTATAATTGGACCAATAGGTAATTTGGATAGAAATTGTTTTAACACATTCTTGATATGACTTTATTTGGCTAAATTTTGAATGTCTAAAACAATAATTTACCAAATGAAAGAACGGTATATTAATTTTTTAAGAAGTCTCATTTCGTAAGAATTTTTCAGCAGAACAGTAGCTTTTTGCAAGGCTTGCTCTGTCAAATAAAATGCTTTGTTCCACGTTTACTTTACAGACGTCGATGTGGAAAAACCTGACGAGAGATCGATTATTACTTACTTGGCAACACTGTATGACAAATTAGAGGTGGATTTAAAGAAAAAATCTTCGAAAAGACCCGCTTCACCCACTAAAACCACCTCCAAGAAATCACTTAGTCCGGAACCTGGGGACCAGTCTGGACTAAAGAAGACCTCCTCAAAAACAAACCTTTCAGGGAAGGGAGGAGAAGGTAAGGCAAGAAGCAGCTCATCCACCACCCCAGCGAAACAGTTGAGGAGTGCCAGTTCTTCACCTTCCTCACCGAGAAAACAAAAAGGAGAGTCTGGAAGGAGTACCTCGCCTTTAAAAGCTAAAGACCAGAGAACACCTTCACCTTCTCCTCCTTCAGGAAATGCAAAGTTCAAAGGCAGTCAGAGCAAGCTATCGGGGACACCAACTGTTAGTCCCAGTTCTTCACTATCGGAAGATTCCATGGAAATTTCATCATCAGAGTCAAATCTGGCAGCTCCAAAAAGGCGCGACTCTCGATCCACCAGTCCCACGCCAAAGTCTAGCGCTCCAAAGAAGCCACGAATGAGCTCTGGTAAAACAGCGCTGTCTTCGGACCATTCAGACAGACTGAAAGGCAAGAGATCGTCCCTTTATGCAGATAGCAAAAAGTTTGGCTTACCTAGTTACCATAGCGATTCAAGTAATAGGAAGAGAGGAAGTTTTTCCGGCTCTCTTACTTCATTACGTAAGCTAAGCTCAGCGTCATCAACGCCCATGGATGTGGAGTCATCTTCCAGTGAATTAGAGGATTCCCAGGTAATTACCTTGTCAAAGTTGCATTTTTTGCAGTTGCATTTGCGATGAATAACAAAATACTGTTGAGGAATGAACTGTATTGGGAGAATTTATGCGGTGTGAAAAACAAATGATCCTGTCGTTCCCCATCCTCACTAAATAAAAATTTCAAGCCTGTTCGTTTTGCATGCGTATATAGTAGTTGTCCTGATAGCTACCCCTCCTCCCCACAGTATTTTTTATTACCTTCTACTGGAAAAAAGGTAAACATCACGCATTCTTCATAAAAATAGCTTTAAAGGAGAACTATAGGTTAGTCTAACGTTTTTGTTAAAGGAGCATAAAAATTGACCAACTTTAGACTTTAGATTTGCGCAACGCTGCATGTACATCCTTGATGTCGGTGTTCAAATGATTTATCCCCCCCCTCGTGGCTGTTTCCACGTTACCCTTAAGCTTGTTGAAATATTCGAATACTTATAAATATTTATACTTCAAAATAATATTCCTTGTAACTGTTCTTAATATATGGTTTAAAGTTTGGAAAGTTAGGAGAGACTGATGGCAAAGCATCTAATATCAACAAGATCAGTATGATATTGAGGTCGCTAAATATGTAGTGAGGTACCTTATCTTCTTGAAAGCACTTCAGATTTTATCATGAACTTTTCAGGTTTGAGTGGATGTTTTTTAATCTTCCTTGTATGCACATTAAGCCTTGAATTGTTCTCATCAAGGACCCTTGTACCGCAAACACCTTTCAACTTATCGCGGGACTAGGTATATATGTATGTTCACGTTTAATCGATGATGCGAAAGATTCGGAAGTAATAGCTAGAGCCATCTTGACAACATTTGATGTGGATCGACATTGTTATTCCTGATGGATTACCAATTTAAACTATCTCTATTTTAAAGCTGGACTCTGCTGGACGTCTTGTCTCCCAGTTTTAAGTTATAAGAACATCCTTATTTGGCTATAATCCAATGATTGAACAATTTAAAAGATGTACCGTTTTGACTATCTTTGCGTCGTCAACAGGACCGAGAAAGGGAAGACCTACACTAGGCCAAGTGGTGGTGTCTTTTTAAGGGTATTGAGAAATTTTGTGGAACAATGCTTATAATTTCAAATTTGTTAGGTTCGACCAAGTGTTCGGGAGTGATAATAGCGGTAGACCCTACCGTCAAGCTTCAATCAATAATGACAATTCATCACATGATATGTTTTCAGGTTATGACTACGTTGTAAAATACTGTTAGAAAACCAAAGCGAGGCAGTGTGAACTGTCAAAAAGTGAAGCTAGAGGTTAAAACTTGAAATACACCGCAGCGAACAAAAACCGTTACCGGCCGTGTGTACCAACTCGACAACGATTCCGCCTACTCTTGCAATCACAGTATCTGATTGAGGAAATCTGAAATACCGAGATGCCTGAATTCTCGTGCTTCGACGAGGAAAACAAAACTGCGAACGAAAGGCGTTACAGAGGAGATCAATTGGAAAAAATTCGTTTCAGCTTTAACGGGTTTGAGTGCGAGAAAAGGGTTGACTGACTTCTTGTGCCTTAAAACTTATATAAGCAAACAAAAACCATTTACAGTGAACCAATTTGGAAAAAAATGACACTTACGTTTGTTACGTAGCTGAGGTAGAGTAACTGAACCATCGAGATGACTGACCGCTTGCGCTCTGAAGAAGAAAATCAAGCTGAACTATATCTGGCGAGAACTGCTTTTGAAGCTTTCTAATACTTGCAAGCGGTGTATGAATTAAATCTAGTGAGTCATGTAACACATTCCACACACACATACAAAATTCCTTCAAAAAACAAAAAATGGTGCTAATTAAAAGGTGTTCAGGAATGGATGCTACCTGAACACAACGGTGTACCGAAAACCAACTGACACCGGACTGTTGTTACATTATCACAGCCACGTTGACGCGAGATATAAACGGTCACTGATAAATACCATGCTTAACCGTGCGTTTAAGCTCTCGTCTACATGGAAGGCCTTTCACGAGGAATGTGAACGCCTCAAAGAGATCTTTTCCCGTCTGTGTTATCCTGAAGATCATGTGCAGTCCACCATCCGCCTTTTCGTTGATTCAAAAGTTTCCGAGGAATCACGCACCCACGTTGATGAGAAGCGTGGGGACCCAATCAGAGTCGTGTCGCCCTTCAAGGACCAAAAATCTGCGAACGCCGTACGGAGACAACTTGCCGACCTAAGCCGTAAGATCAGTGCGGATATTACCCCTGTCTACACGAGCAAAAAGATCAAAGAAGAGATCCGGGTCCGTGAAGAGAAGCCACCCCTTGTAAGCCAACAGTGCGTTGTGTACCAATTCAAGTGTGACCTGTGCGACGCAGGTTATGTCGGATATACCTGCCGGCACCTTCACCAGCGCATTGAAGAGCACAAAGGGGCAACCATCGGCGACCATCTGAGAGAGAAACATGCATTGGAACCTAACAACATCGCAAAGAGTTTTAGAATCCTGAGAAAGTGCCAGAACAAGTTTGATTGTCTTGTTTTTGAAATGTTTTTTATAAAAGAACTGAAACCATCGCTAAACAAACAGTGTGACTCTATCCGCGCCAAATTATTTGTTTAGAATAGTTCTTGTAATTAATTATTTTTTGTCTATTGTTTTTCTCTGGCTACCGTTCATTACTCCATAAATTTTTAGCACTTTTTACACTTTTGTACATATTTTTATCACATTTCGGCGTTCGCCGCATTTTTATCTAGTTTTTACATATTTATGCTAATTCTTAAAACTTTTATTCTCACTTGAAAATGACCTCCGAGGGGGCGAAACGTCGTGACTTTTTATCGTTTTTATTACAAAAGTTAAGATTTTAGCAGTAACAATCTCTGCACTATATACAAAATAGCCCACTTTGGATATATTAAAATTCAGTTCTAAACAAAAGACATCATCTCGAGGCTCTGGGGAATAAACTCATACAAATCCTTATATTTATTCCCCAGAGCCTCGAGATGATGCCTTTTGTTTAGGACTGAATTTTAATATATCGAAAGTGGTCTATTGACACCAACGTGCTTTGATTGTAGAATTTCGTATTTTAATAGACCATATTCGTATTCTCAGTATTGGACCGGAACTAGCTTGCAATGGAGGCTAATGCGGGGGAATTTATTAAAAAGTATTTGCATTTGAAAAGATTCCCCCGCATTAGCCTCCATTGCAGTCCAATACCGAGAATACGAATATGGTCTATTCCTTCAAGTGTTGAACTCAAATTGTGATATTTCCACATTTATATTGCATTCAACGAAATCATTTGATTCTGATTGGACGAGAGAAGTACAATTTTATTTCAAATTGCACTGCGTAGAGCTTTAGTGAAGTTACTATGGCAACTATTCCCGGCCTACTCACAAGGTCGCGCGAGAAAATAGAAACGACAATGGCGGATAAGAGTTTTCCTATTGTTATAAAACGAGCAAATGGTAACTATGACAATACAAACGAGTACTCAAACTTGCATAAAAGTTTAAATGCAAAATCTAGAGGGAAGAGAGAGAGAATTCGAGAGAATTTAGTCGACTGAGTGCAACACAAACAAAAAAATAGGCACGCATTGCGTACCTGTGGTAGAGCTGTAACACAGCGCTTTATTCCAAATTGTCAACTGAGCTGCGTTTTGTCTTCCAGGAGATTTGAGTTGTCTTTGCGTAATATGCAACTCTAATAGTACACGATATTGTTTTGGTACCGTATATCATTATAGTGCCATAGTAGATGTCTTAGGTAAATAGAAAAATTGAAGAAAATAAAAGGGAATCGAGAAACATTGGCTTCGAGGCTGACATGTTGATCATTTTCAAATTCCCTTACAACTTCTTTTTCACCACAAGTTTAAGCTTGCGCTCTGAGCGTCCGACAGCTTTCTAATGCCTTCTAATACAAAAGGTCACTGAAGTTAACCGCTGTCCGGTGGTTTTAGTATCTGGATGGGAGACATCAAAAATTTACCACTTTGTGCCCGAAACACAGGACCCAAAATTCAATTTTAACTTTCAAAAATGCGAACTAAGCAAGGTACAGATTTTGTTAGCCTGCTTTATGCAAAACATAGTGATGCAAAAGTAAATAAATATTGATGCACAGTTTTTAGGCAGAGCAGAGGGAAGTTTTTAGGATAAAGTGTTTTGCCATCAGCAACACAATTTGCGACATGAAAACAACCGCGAATATAAAAAGTTACCATCAGCGAAAAACATTTTGGGAGATTTTTGCTACGTTTAGTTCTTCTATTGCACTTTTGGCTGCACAAGTAAATCGCAAAATCGAAAGCGACATCGAATTCAGCGGACGCCGTGATCAAGTTACCTTGCGTGTTTACTCGCGAATCAGAGCATACATCTGTGTCAAACCGGGTTTTTGCATTTGTTCGTTTGGTGTTTTTTTTTCTTTCAAGTGTTATAAAGTTTTGACAAGAATTGTGGGAATTCAACACAAAGATCACAATCGCCCAACTCTTGATCGAGGTTGACCATTGTTTCTGCAAAATCAAAAATTTACTCCCCTGGACGAGTCTATTTATCACCAGGTAATTCCATCGTTTTGGAAGTAGCAGCTACTTAATTATTCATCAGTGTCACAAATGCCTGCCGATTTTGGGGCTCATTTTGTTAAAACTCAAGCACGCTTCCAACAGACCTGTTTATTTTAGTAATTTATGCACGCGCTGCGGGCCTATTGGGACCACGGATACCCTCCCACTCTTACGCTCTTTCTTACACTCTTACAACCGGGTGACATGTGTTAGTGCACTACCACAAAAATGGTACGATACATACATACATACTTAATTGACCGCTCCCCATAGGGGCTTTTCAGGGCCAATGAAACACAATCAACGAAACGACAGAACACAACAACAACTGTTAAGAATCCCAACTGGCCGGAGGCAAACCAGTTGGCTATTTACAAGTGCAGCAGCTGGGAAGTTGAACCAGGGACTACCAGGAACAAATTCAACGAGTGGTCAGAGCGGGTCTTGAACCCGGGATCTCCGGATCTCAAGGCAAGCAACCACTGGGCCACACTGCCTCACAACGATCTTCATTGTTATTAATTAAATACTCGTGCTGCTTTGGAAAAACCTCGGATTTTTTGCGAAAGATCACTCGTACCTGTTAATTCAGAATTGTATTTGAGATCATGCGATTTTGAACTCTAATTGCGTCGATATCTCTTATATTTTCTCCTCTATTTCACCTTTTAAAACGGAACAAGAGTCAACGCTCTTATCACCTCATTTTAATGAAAGGCGGCCATTTTGTTACGACTTTGTGTTTTGACTTTTAGTGTGTCTTTTTGCACTTTCAACACGGTAGCACCGAATTCTTTCGGGATTTGCGTTTCGCAAGTATCACCGAGCGAGAATGTGTTACTATCGGTGATTTATAACGTTACCTGTTATACCCGCACACCCGCGACACTTCACCGCGACCCCTCCATACGCGAACAGATGTTTTTGGTTGATATTTGAATATTCATATCTGACCTGCCGTTCAGGCAATACGTCTGTGTCGGCTGGAAATAATGATGACCGTAATGTTTGGTTTCGATTGCATTTTGAAAGGTTGGTCCTTATTAATCAGATAAGTAACTTGATTCTTCGATTCATAAATTGTTAACCTTTTTCTGTGATATTTTTACTGTTACAAGGAAGAATATATGGAAACTCACAGTTTAAGGTGAGAAAAAAGTAGATCAAAAGTGGAGTCCCTAAAATTCATTTGTAAAACAAAATTGTGTGAATTTTAAACTGTCATTGAGAATATAGGTTCTGTACTCGCCAAAAGTGAATTTCTATTTGCTTTGTAGCTTCAAGCTCCTTAGCAAAGTGCGAATACTTAGACTTATGCGTGTATTACGAGTTTATTTTCGCTACTCAGAATCTAAACGTAACGGAATGAAGTTCAACTGGACCTTATATTTTCGGTCAGTGAATTTAATTTCGTTAATTTTTTTAAAATTATGCTCTTTGAAGGTTTTTTTAAGTGATGTTCACAAAGAACTAATTGGGATTACCCTTTCATCTTCTTCACTATTTTTTAAATAGGTGACTGAACAAATATGCTCGAAAAATTTGAACGTTGATTTGACCACAATCGGCAGTTCGCTTCAATGAACCAAAATTATCGTTTTCATATCTTAAAACACTGATATTAGTTATTTTCCTGTGTTGCATAATGCAAATCTATGTGCCTATCTGAATTTTTGTTCTGTATAAGAGCAATTATAATTTTTTAAGTGCGAAATTGTTTTCATTTTCCATTGTAGACCATTATAAGGAGGAGGAGAAAGGATGAGCTAGAGATCATAGGTTTTAAATTGCAGGCAAACAAACGAAGGATAAATAATCTTTCGGCTCGCTTTCGTAGGGTATAGCGTTGTCCTGTCACGATGCATGTGTTTTTTGCAGTCTTTTTTCCCTGGGAATTTTCAATTTCATTTTTTAAAGACCTTTGTGTGGTCTTATAGGAGCAATATCCACTGCTTACGATTTTATGATCAAAATTGTCATTTGCCAGGTAGTGTCATTTTAATGAGGATAAAACTTCCACAAAAGCACATTAATATATAGTGTTTCTAGCCAAATTTGACCATTACATAGGAAGCAGCTTCTTACAGAGTGCAAGGAATATCTGGCCTCAGATCCCCCCTTCCCCCCAACATTGTTGATCTAAATTGTACATTACAAGTGAAACATTTCGAACACAAAACTGAAGAATTAGAAAACATTTCACCTTTTTTTGTTTAGGGAAGATTTGATGGAAGTTATATCAAGGCAAACGCTTCTTACCAGAATATTGTTTTTGTTAACGGGAATTTGGGGCTTATGTTGGGGATTAGTCAGTATTTTAATATGATGTACTGACATAATCCCCGACATTTATCGCTCGAAAAAGAACGCCCCTGCAATTCTTCAATTCTTTTTTTGTCGTTTATTCCACTGGGCGTAAAATCCCTGTGAAAGGCAATTGCATTTGTCCGTAAACGTGAGACAATTTATGTTGCGCAACGTTGTGGTGGACTCGATCGTAAGCTTTGCCGACAATTACCATTAATGTTACCAAGACAACGACTCTCTAATATTCACCATTCCTTAAATATTTGTGTCACTGATGCCCTCTTATCATAGCTTATCTTTAGATTTTTCTGATGGCCCAGAATTTTTCAGCCACAAAGGTCGCTTGCATGCAAAGCTATGTCAAGTATGCTTAATGAGAATTTTATTTATTTACGTTGTATTGCACCAGTCAGTGTTGTGTTTGCCCAAGTATTATCATGAGTGCTTTGCATTTATATTCCAAGGTCATCGATCAAGATCCTTTTAGTTTGGCTTAATTTCAAGAGGGCTGCATTTTTTTTAAGGTTGATGGGTTTTGGATCATAAGCGCGCAAAGCTTGTAAGATTGAGAACTCTAGAACATAAGGAAATTTATTAGAATACTTCCCAGGTTAATTTTGCCAGTGATCTCTATGACGGGCTTAACTGTAATTTTAAGTGATGTGTTTGTCAATTCTTATATTATAAACACAACCAATTCACGTTTTTGTTTCCAGTGGTTTTTTCTTTGTTTTTTTTGTCCTGCCATCGCGCTCTTTTTTTATGTCTATCAAATCCTTCCATTATATCAAGATAAACTGAAAAAAAAATGCATCGAATTAACCTCGTTTTCGAATTCCCGGTGATACTCTATTTTGGGAGGGCAGGTGGGTGTTAATAGGTGTCATTACAAACTGTCGGAGCTGAACTACTGAGACTTTGCGACTAAAGAATGTTTGAAATATGTTGCAAAATAGTGTGGATTCGCGTGCATGAGTGGGTACACCTCTATGGCTTTGAAACCAAAGAAACCAAAGCGATTTTACAGCCGACTGCGCGTCGTTTTTGCTTGTTTAAGCTCAAAGACGAATGTTCATAAAAGCTGCAAACACTTTGAGGAAGATATCGTTGATGAATACTTCATTAGAAGTGACTTCATGGTAAGCGCTGTGAGTTTGATTGAGGGCAAACTATTTCGAGTGCATTTTATCAAAGGAACGCATACGAGGTCATGCCTGAAAAAAACCTGTTCGCCATTGTTACAATGTTTATATGCCTTATTCTGATATAGAACTTATCCATCAATAATAACACGATCATGTTAACTTCTGGTTTTCTTAAAACACTTCAAAAGTACTTCCATTGTATTTCCATCGTGTCAGGGTGTTATCGTTTCAGTTTTTTCTTTGTTATTTTGAGCGATTTAATGAGCAAGGACCAGAAAGCGTAATAAATGCAGCTTGCGTGACCAAGCAACAGCATGTTACGCGAACATACAATGTCACGCGATGCTGCCAGGGCCTTACCTATTACTTTAATGCTGGAGTAACTGTTGATGTTACTAGATTCCCTGCCGAAAGCTTCTCATTCTCAAATAGAGAATTTTAAGTGTCAACATTCAAACTTATAAAACACTCGCAGATTAAGTATATTTACAATGTCGTGTAATACGACATCGTTCGGCTCAGTCCGGTAGTAAAAGGCAGTAAAATAATAAGTGGTGCAGATGGAGCACTCTATAACGGGGACTTTACGAGGGCATTGTAAAAAAACTTCCAAAAACTACTCAAATTACCCACTTTAATCGAGGGGGGAGGGGGGGGGGGAAGAACGGAGGAACTGTTCAAAATAAGTGAGCAAATCAAAATGCCGTTTTGTGCTTACGTTTTCAATAGGAAGTGCCATTTTTTTACTTCACTTTGCAAATCTGAAGGGAAAGGTATAGAATTGTGCGAAAATTCAAAATGTTCTTGCAGAGCCGTTGATTTTCTCATCATTGCCATTGTTTAGTCGCGTTCTTTTTGACGTTACCCTCGTAAATTCCCTCCCCCCCCCTTTGGGTGTAAATCTCGAGGTTGTGATTATTAGGGATCCTTACGCGACGACGACTTGAGTGAGAACAAGAACGTTAGCGGGAAATATATCTTAGCATTGTAATGATCGTTCTTCTGTTTTCCCGACTCGTCGCGCTTGTGAGTTTTGTACCAACTTCCCATTACTTTCAGCCGCAGAAAGGGCGGTAATGTACAGCGTAAAAACTGGCAACTTATCCGAGGGAGTTAGCATCGCTTTTACGTAAGACGGCAAACGGTTAACTGCAGGTTGCTGTTCGCTGCTCGTCATGACAGCATGGAAATTCTCTTATTCGAACTTCTCTATCGCTTTTCAGAGGTTGCTTGCTGTCTTTGGCCCACATGCAGGCAAAATACGAGCCAAAATCAAACAGGGTTCTTATATTTTTGACCTAACGCAAGTCTCAGTTTGACGTTTGCCGACACTAAATCCCTTTGTGGTCGTTCAATCACGTTCTCCAAAGAACGGTAACGTGCTCGGATTCTCGTTGTCTCATGTTTTGTGGAGCATCCGTTGCCGTTTCCGTTTCCGTGCTTTTTTTTTTTTTTGACACCCAATTAAGCGAGAAACTGATGTTGTGGTGTTAGGCTTACCTCAACCCTTAAACAATCACGTGAACTTCAAATTGTGAAAAGTGTGTCCTTCATTGTTCTTTATTTTGACAGGAGGAGGAGGAAGAAGAGCTTGAGGAAACAAGTGAAAATAGAGATGTATGGCAGGAATACCAGGCGATCCTTGATTGGTTAAATGAGGTGGACCAGCGGGCGTCTTTAATGGCGCAGCAATGGAACGAAGAAGACGATGAAGATGAAACCAAGAAGAAGAGAAAAGTGGTGAGGTTTTAGTTTCTGGTTGAAGTGACGTGCAGTTAGAACGGCAAACTATAGAATGTTACGTGAAACGTTTTACATAGATTTTAGCAAATATGATGACACGTTCCGTCGACTCCGCTACGTCCTTGAGGAAAATCACGACTACAGTTGCCTACTGGAGACGTTCACGATCCAAACAATGGCGATGTTTCTCGTGATGTCACCCATTGTTATTAATATGCAAACCAGAGCCTAATTGGCTGTTGAAACAATGATTTCTTTTGTTCCGTGGTTGGCGAATTTGAATATCAAAAGAAATGTGACGTCAATGTTTGTAAACAAGAAATATCGCTATACGTGACCAGTAAGTTACTATTTGGTGCTGGTGGTGTATCCAGACATCTTGGCTTGGTCAATGACCCATGTTCTCGCCCCCTTTCGCTAAATTACCGTCTCTCTGATTCGTTTGTAGACGTCTTGACGTTCCCACCTGCCCTTCGGCGATTTGTCCTAATTATTTCAATTTATCTTTGTCCCTCGGCCCTTTGACAGGGCAAAATACCTTTTGCTATAGCGTATTCTTAAGTGCAACCTCGGGTTGACGAAGTGGTAAGGTCACTGGAAAATATAATTCATTATATCGAGGTTCTTTCCATATATTTTCCTGCAAGTGCGGGGTTAAGAATTTCGTCCGTGATACTGAAGCTAACGGTATTAAGAGGTTCGCCAAATCGAGGTTCTACTGTAGCTGGGATAGCAAGGGCTTGTAAAAGATCTCGAAAATGTTTACCATCGCAAGTGTCTGCTTATGTGATGCATGGTGAAGCGAGCGACGCAAAGCAAACAATCGTCTACGTTAAAAAAGAGTTCTTTTCTTTTATTCAAGTCCTTTTCTATTAGGACTATTAACTGTAGGCTTCTCCTTCGCCTAGTTTAACTCTGTAAAATGTTAAACCCCACACACTGTTCGCAAGAAGTAGGACATGGAGTTCCCTTTGGGGTGGTCTGATAAATGCAGACTTTTATGGGCCCACAGTAATTGGTACTACTAGCTGTTGTGGTGGCGCCTTCCTACGCTGCGAGGCTAATAAACTTAACTATTTGCAAAGTTAACATTTCACGGTTGGCTAGTCATCAGAAGAAAGTAAAGTAGCTAAAAGGCATCTTAGCATATTCAACCAATTTGGTCGCTAGCGAATGTGAGCTTTGTCGTCGTTTCTCAAGAGTGTCAACTAAGTCATCCTTACTCTCAATTGGGCAAGCGTTACACTGTTATTGTTTACAAGACGTTTTTTTTATCGTACGTTTTGGGTCGTTTATTAACAGCTTTGCATTTTATTTTTGTCTTGTTCTTTTTGTCAGGACAATAGGTGTGTAATAAGCGGTATCCTAAGAAACAATGACAATTGATACCTTAACGAATTTGCATTGATAAAATCGCTTTCACGGCTTAATGGAATCACCGGCAAGTGCAAGCGAACATGACTAACGTCAGGTCAAAAAAGCCTCATTTAAGCTTGTTGCGTGCAGAATTGGAAGGAGGTAACACCTTCGTTGATATAATGGCGTACTTCTGTCTTCTTAGGTTTTGTACAGCTGTTGGTAACAGATTTCAACAAACTCTTCCGAGGGTAGAACAAATATTACCTCGAACAAATCAATAAGAATTTTTAATTCTCTACCTTTGAAGAATATTTTAACAGATACGTGCACGTAAATGTTCGCCTGGTTAACACTACGTGATAGAGATTTTCAGCCTTTGTATCTCCCCATTCCAATTTTTAAACATGTTGTACAGTAGGGCTAGTATTTTATGAAAGTCCGCTCCATGGCTCTTTGCTTCTGCCGAGTGGCGTACATCTCGTTGCCGATGAAACACATAACTCGCTCTGATTGACTTTGCCTCAAAAAGGTTAGATTGGGCCAGGTGCATAACTCTTTGTAACAGTCCTTATGGAAATCTTTGTAGTGTGGATTTTAATATTTAGAATAATGCAGAACAGACGACCACATCGCATTATGAAGACTAGCCTGGAGAAGACTTACTTTGGGCAAAAAGGAGCGAATAATCCTTTGATTTACTCTATGGCGCCATCTTGGACGAAGAAACTAAGAGAGCACTGGAGCGAGCTAAAAAATGGTTTAAGGGGAGAGAGGATGGCAGCCGCTAAGCGAAACTGAGTTCCTCAGAGACCACTTTCAATGAGCGTTAATCAAAAAATGCCTACTATGCAAGCTATACGAAGAACAGCAGTGTGGATACAAAACGTCCCACCTCATGAGACAAACGAACAATTCTCTTATTATTGTTGTTCTTCACCAAGATGACTGCGTACAACCTTTGTACGACATTAACATTTGCTTATTTATTCAACTTCGTCAGGAAAAAAAGGTCATTTGAACGAGTGATAATAACAATGTCCATGACTTTATTAACTACAATACAATCATTCCAAACGCATGGTATTGATGGTAATCTCAATGGCAGTATATTTATTTAACTTTGCCAAACAAATATTAAGATACGTGATTACAACATTTGCTTTGGTTTTGTTAATTATGACACAAAATGGTCAATTGAACCAAGGAGGGTGGAATATAGAAGTGGAATAAGAAGACGTTTAAACAGTTGGGAGGGGGTTTATCCTTTATTGAGTGTTCCATGGTATATCGCACCTGACGTGATCACATCTTGCATTCCCTGCCAACAAGATTTAAAGTCAATTACGAAATGTTGTATTTGGCACCGGCTGCATTGATCGTCTGTGGATATTAAGATTGGCCAAACTAATTACGTTGGTCTTGTTTCACGACTACCAGTTAAAAGCGCTAAGAAACGGTAATTTTTTGTTTTGTTTTTCTTCAACAGAAGCAGATTCAAATCTTCCGACAACAAATTCAAAGACGTGAATTCCACATTAATCGCGTTATCGAGACAAAATACCCGCAATATTCCTTGCCAGAAGACAAACTTCATGTTCTTGTCACTAAGTGGGAAATAGTCAAACATAAGGTCACGGTGCTGGAAGAGAAAATCTGGGAAGTAGGACGTCACGTGAGCAAAGATGGGAAGTTTGGGAACTTGTTGCTGTGGTTACATGAGGCCGAGTCTCTTCTCAACTATTATGAAACGGAAGAAAATTGGATTTGTGAAGTGCCTCCAAAGTTTCTTTTGAAGCAACACGAGGTTCGTTTCTACTTTTGACAAACGGGCATTTGCAGCAAACTGTTCACATGACTGATAATTGGTAAACATAAAAACTGGAGTGCTATGAATTGGGGAAGTGAAAAGATCATGTTTCACCTCGCCAGAAGGCAAATCAGTACTCATAGAAATACCACCTAAAGGTGGAGATTTTATAACGATTTGAAAATTAAAAAAATTCTTTGCTTTAGAGTTTGCTCTTTTGTTAAATTTGTCGTAACTGAGCACCCCAAAAAGAGCCGGTTAGGTGCCAATTTTTGCTTAACGTAGAACGCGTGAGCATGGAAATTTTCAGACTGGCGAATCCCAAAGAAGAACTTTTACCGCTGCTTGAAAAGTTAACGGTACAAGTATTTGTACAAAAGCCATTTAAGCGTTGGGAACAAACTGGTCACATGACTGATAATTGACCTCGAGGGGTCATGGGTTTGAATCCTGTTGGAGCCACCTGAAATTTTCAGGTGTCTATAAGATAGTCTGAAATTTCAGCCGTCTCCTCCCTAACCCTACTAATTCCAGCCGTCTCTTCCCTAACCCTAGTAGGGTTAGGGAGGAGACGGCTGAAATTTAAGACTATCTATAAGAGAACATTCCTTAAATTGTCCAAATATGTGCAATGATCACTTCTCCCTTTCGTCTTTAGCCCGCACTTCAACTATATACATTTTTTTCAACGCTGGCTCTTTTATCAACATTGTTCCCTCTTTAAATGTCACGAACCTTTCCTGTGTTGCTACAGTATTGCTTCATCACGTGATAGATATTTATCTATTATTTCTGGTATTTATAACTTAAGAATGCTCATCTGATCATAGTCATGTCAAGATGCGCACTAGAAATGAATAAATTATGATTAATTATTATTATATTACTTTTCTCATTACCAACTCAGACTTTCTTCAAGGATTTGGATGAACACTGTAAGGATCTCGATTCCATTGTCCAGTCAGGTGACAATGAAGATGTTGTGATGGACGCTTCCTTGTTTAAAGAACTCGACGATCGGATCAAAACAGTTCGAGAAAAGTCTTCTGATCGTCGGCTGAGGCTTGCCTATGAGAATTCCAGATCAAAAATCCTTTTGTTGTTGGAAGCTGGTCGGAAACAACTGATTAGTCAACCTGTCAAATTTACATCTTTGCCTCATGTGGAGAAGATTCTTAGAGAATATACGGTATGTTCACTTTTTTATTATCAAGACACTGATACCCTTCGCGATGTTTTCAACTTTTTAATATATGGTTTAATTTGATATATTCTATTTTGGTTGTTCACTCATTGATTTCTTTAATTCTCGTCAAACTTCAAAACACTAAAAGACGTCTTTGTATCAATGAAGGCCCAAAAAAAAAATGCTGTAGTTTTGTTGGCAATAACCATTAAAGTGCACTGAAGCTATTCTTTGTTGTTTGAAGCCAAGCATAAAGAGGATGGAAATGGATTGAAACTTTAAAAATAATAATAACCTTTATTTATAAAAGTATTCTTTCTTCTTCCGAAAGTCGCCAAAGGTCGCCAATTTGCTCTTTGGGCCGTAAATATATTTAATATCTTCTCAGTGCATTGTTAGGAATGTTGATTAGATGTTTATCCAGTTTTGACCAAAAACAGCCAATTTGGCAGGACTGTGCTCCTTTAAGGAACCGGCGTAGCTCAGGAGGTTATTGTGCGCTAGTTAACAATTAGACCCGTAGCTCGCAAGGACTACGGGTCAATAGCCCATGAGGCGAAGCCGATTGGGCTATTGACTCTGATATTAACTCTGATAATTTGGGAATGAAACGAAAGAAAGCGTCATGCTTTTCGCTACTCGAGGACTATTACTAATAGTCCTCTACTAGCGTAGCCAATCAAAATGCAGGATTTGCATTAGTCCACTAGTTGGGTGATACTAATAGGAGATAGAGATCTCCAGTTCGATTCCTGGTGACCTCAGTTTGTGTTTCGACTTTTCTCTGATCCGTGTGGCCGTATATTTCAATACCCATAAAACGGTGGACTAAGAAAGACAGGGAGGGGAGAGAGAGGGGTATAAAGGGCGCACGGTCAGATTCCATTGATACTTTAACTAGCGTCTCAGAGCTTAGCAGAACCCGGCGCCTACATTAAATAAAATGACTAAACCTTCATTATCATCATGCATATTTTTCTCAGCTGTTTTTCCTCGACAAGAAGTTCCTGAAAAGATGCAAAAAATATCACCGTAGTTTGCATGAGGCTGGAAATGACTTCATGGATATACTGCCGGAATCCCGCACGATGGAGGTCAAGAACGTCATTTGGAACGTAGATCAGCAAGTCGATAAGATTTCCGATGAGGTCACCTCTCGGTTGAGACACATCGAGGAACTTAACAAGAAGTGGAAAACGTTTGATACTCTGATGGAGTCTGTTGGCAAATGGATGGAGGATGCGGAAGGTTTGATAAAAAATGGAACGCTCAAAGCTTGTAAGGTACGTGAACAATCATTTAAATGCCCTCCCTCGTTCAAAGGATTTTGGTACATTTGCTTGTTACGTAAAAAGCATTTAGAACCTTTATGTGCTGTTTTTCATCGAAAAGGTTGTCTTTCTTGTCAGGATAGATCTAGATGTGGTTGTGTAAGACTCGTATGTTAAATTATGCTATTTTTGACCACCCAGGAGTACTTGAAAGACGTTGAGAAAATCCAGTCTGATGTATCAACCGCGCAGGACTGCAGCAAAACAATTCTGGCGCATTGTCAAGACAGGAAGAAAAGCGATATGAGCCAGCTTCTCCGTGACGTAGACCGACGATTAAAGCGTATTATCAGACGACACTCGAGGATCATGAAATGCGACAAGAGAAACTCTAAACTGGAACAATTTGAAGAGACTGTTGATGGAGTGATGGACTGGATTTATGATGCTGAGGTGTTTGGGTCCTGCACTGTAGAAGGAACATACGAGGCTGTGAAGGAACGAACCGAGAAACTAGAGGTAATGCCAGGATCTTGTGAAATTCGCCTCGCAAACTTATGGTATCTTCCTCAATGAAGATATGGAAGTTTAAAGCGCGCAGTTTTTAAACCTAACCTCTTGTCAAGTTAGGTTGTACGAGAACGCAGTTAGTAAGATCCTTTTTTGCGCTAAGGAAGAAAAGACTTGCAAAGTAATTTCTGACAAATGCGGGTCCAGGCTGGCATAGTGGTGAGAGCACTCGCCTCCTACCAATGTGGCTCGGGTTCGATTCCCAAACTCAGCGTCAAATGTGGGTTTAGTTTGTTGGTTTTCTACTCGGCTCCGAGAAGTTTTTGCATTTCCCTGTTTCTTTAGATTTTGAAAATAGACGTACTAAATAGGTATCATGCCAATTTTTATCTCAAAATTCCCACGGGAAGTATGATTATTGTAATTTTTCGGGTTTCGCTGTCCGCCATTACTCGAACGGCAAATAACCGTAAGCGAGGGTTGGGTCTAGCTGGATCGCCTGGGGTCTGACGTCATACGCACAACGCTCAAAATAAGCGCGGCTAATTTCCCATGCCATCTATGAGATGTGAGAGATCGCCGAGTTGCTTTTTGCTGATATTATGTACATTACTCCTTGATCGACTTGTTCGCTTTGTCAAACGGCACGAAGCGATGCGCGTATGACCTCTCGAGCCAAGTCTTGCGTGAAGACCGCTTACAAAATAATCGCAGGCTTCTCCAATGCCTTCCGAGTAATGGCGGACAGATTTTTAGCGGTTTTTGGCTGGCTATTTCCCGACTTATCTCGCTTCTATCGTTCCAAATTTAAATGTATTGTATTATTTTAAACATATTGACTTAATTGACGTTGAAAAAATCCGAAAAGAAAACCAAAACTTTCGTCGTAGTGGCACTTTAAATTTGATTTGCTTTAATTTTTCAGTTAACAGTGTGCTCCAGCACCAGACAGACTTGACACTTAAATAAAGTGCCTTTCCTTTTCCTTTCCTTTTATGCTGTTTTTAGGTGACTCAACGGGAGATTGAGTATTGTGAATCAAATGTCAATTCTTTAAACAGACTCACCAAAGCCATCCTCAAGGACTTCAAAACAGACATGACTTCGTCTATAAACGCTACTCTTTCAAACATCAACAGAAGGTTTGAGAAAATCAAAGCTTCTGTTCCGCACAGGTACTGGCAAAGCAATAGAACGTTTCTGATGTGTTTTTACCCATTCTTTAGAAAGGCAGGGTGGAAGTGATTTTGTGTAATTGTGTAAATGCCATAATTCCAACAGCATTAAAGGAGGTAGTTCTTTTGGTGGCGTTGATTTGACTGGTCACACTGAAGGATTTTACCCACAGACAAAAAATTCAGGATCACCTTGTACATCATAATAAACAACACATTGGGAACGAACAGCTCCGTAGCTTGAATTCGAGTTGTCGTAGTGTGGAACTACGTTTTGATGTTGTTTTGAGTGGACTCTCATATTGTGCATTTAATAAATTAAGTGAACATTTCAAAGTAGTCAGCTTCTTTGTTGAGTATTTCCTCCAAACTCTCACGAGTAGGCGACATAATTATCTTTTACGAGGACAACAGAGACGAATAGAAACTACACAAATCAGTAAAAAAAACACTCTGCAAAACGAAAGAAGCCCTGCAAAGACACGGAGCTCACCATAGCACGTCCGACGTCCATGAACGTCGCTCACCATACCGACGTCATCATCGTAATCATAAGTTAAGGTCTCGGGGGATTTATCCCGGGTCTCCATGTTGTGAGCATAAAAATAGCAGAGCATGGAAGTAGCGCTAAATTCTTAGTGGCACAACAGAGCCACAGGGAAGTACTGTTAGACAACTTAATAGTTTGGATGAGTGCACATTACATTTCTTTGATAGGTATTTAACTCTAAAGCAGATGTTACCGCAGCTTGAGCTCTTCGAATCCGGCTTTGAGGAAGAGTTCAGCTGGTTGGAGGAGGCACTTTCATCTTTGGAAGGTTACAAGAATGTTAACACAGTTGAGGAAGTTGAAAAAGAACTGACAAGATACACAGTGAGTGAGCTCTGTTTGGCTTCTTCTTGCCATTTGGTCGTCAGAAAGAACACTTAGTTCTCTAATTCTGTTGCAACTGTCATTTTAACCCTTGTCGCTTCTCTGTTTGTTAAAGCATGTGTTTGGAAACCTCGATGAACACAGTCAATTCGTGGAAAGCAGAAACCAACTGTTGTTGCAGTTGCGTAACTCATTGGCTGATAACGTCGACTTCTCCAAACCACAAGAGAGAATCGCCGTGCTTAATACTAAATGGAAAACTATCCAGGGAGGTGTAGACTCGCACTCTACTTCACTGCAGGAATGTCATGTGCTTCTTAAAAATTTTGATGAATGCGCAAAGAAAATGCGCTTGTGGACCTTGGAATCAGACTTATCAAAGGTGATAAAATTGTCACTGCCTTTTTCTCTTCTGAAAGAAATGTAGATATTGGAATGAGGTGCGGGCTGTGGACGGAAGAGAGAAATGTTCCATGCACTAGTCTGGACAATTTAAGCAATTCATGGTCTCGAATAGACACTTGGAAAATTCAGGCAAAACAAATTTTTACCACAATTGCTTGTAATCTCGCAATCTGAGACTCTGAGACAACGCTGTTCGCGTCATGCTCGCGTCAATTTGTCACGCAATGTTATAGCCAATCAGGAACGCCCATTTTGGGAAATAAACCAATTATATTGCGAGAACGTTATAGACAACGCTTGCTCTTTCTTTGTGTCATGATTTTGTTCACGTTCTGGAAATAAAAACGTTCTTTGGCGTACAGACAAACGCTGAACCACTTTCGATTTGTTAATTAGCTCAACAAATTGATGACCTGGTAGAAGAAAGCATTGCAAAGGCATCGCAGACGTTACGGGTTCGAATCCCGTTGAAGCCACCTAAATTTTTCAGGTGTCTATAAAAAGCAACAAAAGTAATTAGGGAATTGCTTTGGTTTTGCATTTACTTCACTCAGTGATTGGTTCAAAGTTCTCGCGCCACTTTGTCAACCAATCAGAAGTGAAACCAAAACCAATCGTGGCTTGCGCGTGCACATTTTCCCGCGCTTTGTGTCGGCTACGTGTAATTACTTCGAGTTTTGATTGGTTTACTGGATTGTCTCCGTCCTTTTTGATTGGCCAAAATAATTACTTTGGTTTTGGTTTTACGACACTCGATTGAAACTCGCTCTACGTTGTCCAGTTAATAGCGAGGATCATTTCTCTCTTTGTTTCTCTTCTTCTATGCATACGAACTCATGTGTCTATGGGATGAGCCCACTTACCAACGCTACGCTTTTTGCCTCCCAGTCTTTACTTTTCTTAATTTTCTCTCATTTCTCCACCAATGTTTTTCGGGAAAGATTTTCTTTTAATCTGTCATTTCAGCAACTCTCTTCCGGCCGGGTTTAATAATATTATTATTTTCAAACCGTTCTATTTGACATTTCTATCAGTAACTCATGGTTATCAGTATAGGTTTCTCTCCATGAATCTAAAACCGTATCAAACATTCTTTACGTTATCAAAGGGGCCAGTAAGGAGACAGAAAATTCTCTGAACTACCAACCAGGATCGTTCGAAATAAGTTGCGCAACAATGTGGAGAATTTCCTTGTTGATATTAGTCTTTTAATTAACAATATCTTTTTGTATCATGTAGTTTTGCATGTAATACTTCTCGTGTCCATTCCATACCTGAAGTTGCCCTTCAGATTGATGGAGATAAAAGCGTCGATTTTAAAGTTGCTTCCTTTAGTGCAAAGAGAATAGTAACAAATTTATTGTCGCCTGCAGTGTATACGTATCGTGTATAACGTTTCTCTCCTTAACACAAAGGCCTCAAGCGACGACCTAGATTCTATCCAAGCAGCTTGCAACGATCTTCTTCAGACACAGGAACAGCTGCGAGCAATCATCCCCAACGAACAAGTGAAAAGGCGCCTGGAAGGCGAAGCAGCTTACGTTGCACAAGAGTGGGGTGAAGTTTATAACCGAGAAAAATCACGCTTGATTAGAGGCCAGTTCGACGATTTACGGGCCTCATTGAAAAAGAACATTGAGGCGCTTGAGAAGGAGTGGGCTGAGGTGAATCATCACTTTAGTACCCAGGGGTACAGCGAGGATCTTCACGAGCGATATCAGGTTTCTATTTCTTGTTAATCTGTGTCTTCTTCCAGTTAAGAACGCTAGCATTCAGCTGTTCCCCTTCGCAGTTATCAGTGCAGGTTCTTTTTCAGTTCAAAGGTGGTGTTTCCATCTGATTTAGTTGTAAATATTAGTGCACTTTCTCTTGACGTAATCACCCATACCTCAAGTTGTAGGTATCCGTGGCACGAAGTGGTTTCTTTCAAACATGTTCGTCGTTTCGTTTATAGAGCAAATATTTCGAGATAACCTTTATATCCAGTGCAGTTATTTACGTTTTTCATTTATTCAGCGAGTGCTTGCAAATCCCTCTCTATTCAAGAGCGTCGAAGAAGATTTTCTTAAGCTCCAGGAAAGTAGAGCACATTTACAGTCCCCCAATGATGGAGACCTGTTTGAGACTTCAATAGAGCAGCTTATAGGACGATGGCAAGGGGTTAAACACAATATTGAAGAACTTCATCCAAGAATGCAGATTATGGCAGACAATTTTTCTGATTACAAAGATAAGCTGCAGTCACTGGTTCATTGGGTTCAGGGGTTAAACAAGGTGTGTCGTGGTCTGGACAACGTACAAGATTACTTAGAATTCCAGCCGCTTATGGAAAACTTTCAGGTACCTTTGATATCAAACATAGTGCACCTTTCAGATTTCATCCACCGACTCATAAGTTGGGACCTCCTTGTGCAGTAAAACACTACTGCAATTTCATTCCAAATGTTTTGTTTGTTATTGTAACAGTTGTTGGCAGCCGAAATGGACAATCATCTTCAATCACTTCAGACTCTGAATGAGTTATCATCAAAGCTTGCAAGCTCCTCCAGCAACCCTGAGATTACAGAGGATGTCAGATCCTTGACAGATCAAGTGCAAGCTGTGTTACCTGCCGTGCGTGACAGAAGTAACAGACTCCCCATGATGCTTCGGTGCTTTCAGTATCAACAATCTACTCAAAAGCATGTCACGTTTGTAAATGAAGTCAAAGCTCGCCTTGACGTGGAATTTTGTTTGGATGGTGTGGTGGATGTGGAGAATGAACTGGAGGGTGTTAAGGTAAGATCGTTTGGAATTGATGTGCGATAGCATAGGCTGTTCCCTCGCCTCGTTTTTCTTTCCTCGCCTCTACGTTATTTTAGGGTGCAATGCAAGCTGAAACGGGTAATTTGGGTTAGTCACTGGAGTTTTGTATTGACTTCAGGGAAGTTTCGCGCGAAAGATAGGAAAGAAATTAATAAAGTTTTACCAGGAGCCTTTAAGGAGCCTGCAACTCCACCAATACTGGGTGCTATGTAACGGCATTTCCACAGATCAAACTATTTCTAGGGCTAGTTCTTTGCCCGGGGGGGGGGGGGGGGCCTCCCATGTAAAAAGGGGAGGGATGCTCGTCGTCTCGCTTAAGGGTGTAAATTTCGGATTTTTGTCTCACTTAGGGTGTTCTGGGCAAAACGCCATCATATATAGCCGTGACGGTCTCCTTTAGGGTTGCGCGCGAAGAAATGTAAAAGTGTATATTAACACTTTTATATTTCTTCGCGTAGGTGAAAGTATTAGATGATAATGCCTTTGCCATCATTAAAAGTCACTGTATTTTTTATTTATCTGTGTTTCAATATGGTCTCTTTTAGGGGTCAAAAAAGGCCTGGGCCACGCCCAGATCGGTCTCCTTTAGGGGTTTAATTTAAAATTTCCGACGAGCATCCCTCCCCTTTTTATGTGGGAGTCCCCCCGGGGTTCTTTGATAAGATTTGCCTTTCACAAGTGACCATTCCCAATCCCATCGGTGGTAATTTCTCATGCCAAACTTGTGATTGACTGGAAAGGTCTGGTTTATTTTGTGATCAACTGTAGGTCTGGTTTCGTGGGAAAATCAATCTAAAAATAACTCCTTCTGTGAAAACGCCGATCCACAAACAAATTGAAGTTGTACGGTCCTAGTCATGGGCTTCCGGTTGTACTGAAAAGGCGGTTAATTCGCGTAAGAACTTTAATGTAAGCTTGTCTCTTGGTTTTGTTGACTGGCATTAGGCCATTTCCGATTTCATGTCTGCCTTGTCTTCAAAGCGAGTCTAAGTGCGAAGTGTTTGTGATGGTAATTATTTCAACTTTACATATGAATGAAACCTAATTTTCATAAGAAAAACTTCGCACTTAGACTCGCTTTGAAGACGATGTAGACATGAACTCGGAAATGGCCTATTGGTTCTTCTGCGCGACAACATCCACGGAGACTCTGGTAAGCTTCAATACTAATGACATAGCTCAAACCGACTATCAGTGCTAGAGCGGTTTTCAGTTGAGTGGCAAAAGTAATTAGTGAATAGACCAATAATTCAGTCCTAAGCAAAAGGCATCATCTCGAGGCTCTGGGGAATAAATATAAGGATTGGTATGAGTTTATTCCCCAGAGCCTCGAGATGATGTCTTTTATTTAGGACTGAATTTTAATATATCGAAAGTGGGCTATGGCTTTGATTTTGCATTACATCACTCATTGATTGGTTGAAAGTTCTCGCGCCACTTTTTCAACCAATCAGAAGTGAAACCAAAACCAATCGTGGCTCGCGCTTGCACATTTTCCCGCGCTTTGTGTCGGCTACGTGTAATTACGTCGAGTTTTTTTATTGGTTTACCGGATTGTCTCCGTCCTTTTTTATTGGCCAAAGTAATTACTTTGGTTTTGGTTTTGCGACACTCGATTGAAACTCGCTCTATTTCAGGGCATTTTGCAATCAGTAGAATCTCATCAAGCAGAAGTAGAAGAAGCGATCACACAAGGCAAAGCTCTCTCCCAGCAGGAAGACGCATTGGAATTGGTCCAATCTCAGGTCACCAAACTGGAAACTCTTTCGAGTTCAGTGTTAAAAGACTGTAAACAGAGACAAGAAGAGTTAGAGACAGCACTCCACAATTGGTCACGATATAACGCGGGATTAGAAGGGTTTAAAGAGATTTTAGCTCAGGGCGAGGTAGAGCTCACACGGAGAAAAGCTCTAAATGTTACTGGTATTGAAGGCGTCAATGAACAAAAACAAGAAATGCAGGTACTAGTAAATGAAACTGGTTGAACGAGAAATTACGACAGAGAGTTGCAATGAAATATACAATCAGATACAGTGCTATCCACGTAGGAGATGATGTATATACAGTAACTATATTGTGTCTGCTCATCGCTAGTGTCGTGAACGCTTCTTAGCATCTCATTGTATTTTCCAGTACGGCCCTTTGAGGTTAAAGAAGCCTCTTTCTGAGTTTTGCTGATTGATTCCTGCGAAAGGCGATTCCTTATTAGGAGTAAACAAAGAAATAAAATTCCTTCCTTCCTTTCTTCCTTTCTTCATTTGGCATCTTACCAATCTCAATCAGATATTTCACTGCTCTTTACAACCTCCAACTTCTTTCGATGGGTTATTGTGTTGAGCATCTATTATTTGTGTGACATTTTTGTGTAAGTCCACCGTTTTCTTAACCAATGAAATAGCTGTTCGGCGCTAATTAGCTAGAATTTGTGACGCTATTCAAAGTTCTTCAAAGTTCTAGCATTGTGAAGGACTTTGTAGGGCTGCAATATCGTATGTACATACTTGTGGTTAAGTGGTTCTTCTGCCTAAATGGTCGAACACAGCTCGTTATTGACCGCCTTCCCGTTTTACCAGTCGCTTTACTTTAACCAAATTTTTGTTGTGGTTTTCTTTCCAGGAGTTCCAACAACATCTCCAAGCTCGATTGGCCGAATATCACTATATCTTTTCTCTTGGAACAACCATTAAAATAAAAGCCAGCGAAGATTGCAAAGCGAGAGTCGAGGAGCAACTGAATAGCATTTCGTCGCTTAAGAAGTCTCTTTATGATGAGATCTCCTTGCATTTGGAAAGTTTAGATGCCAAATGTAATCAGTGGGAAGATTTTCAAGGGCAGCTGGAGACGTTTGTGGAGTACATGGACGATGTTGACTCACGACTGGAGTGGAGTCGCAGGGATAGCTTCGTATCACAAGAATGGTTGGCTCAAGTCAAGGTAGGCAAGGATTATCAGCTAATTCGTGACCCGACAGATACTAGTTTAATATGTAATGTGCTTTGATTTAATATGTAATTATGTTTTGTTTTCTTCTTCCACAGGTAGTATCAAATGAACTGTTCCAGCGGCGCCAAAGCTTTTCTGTGTTTTTGGAAGAAGCGCGCAGAATGTCGGAAGGAGTCGTGGACCAAGGCACGATGCAGTTCAAAGCCAAATTGTGTACTTTAAGGGAACGCTGGAATGAACTGTTTGAAAAAGCAAGAATTTCCGAAAGTAGTGCAGAACAAGGTTTGAAGCCGCTAAACGAGTATCAAGAGGTTTTTGAAGAGTTTACATCCCGTTTTGAGGAGCTAGAGCAGAAGCTTCAAGCACAAATGCCTTACTTTGGAAGTTCGGAAGAGGTAGCTGCTCGTATAGAAGAAGATGAGGTAAGGATCTTGTTGCCATTTGCCAAACTGGAAGTATCTTATAAAATTAGGGGCAAACCTGTTGCGGTAGTACCGTTCGGAAGTCTCATTCAGGTGCAATAACCCATTTTGTACTTGTCCTTGGTAACCTGGCCAGTGAATAGCAACGAGGTTGGAGTTGACCTTGGTGTGACCTTGTGGGATAAAGTGTAGCCGAGTGGTTGGGTTGCCGGACTAGAAAACCGAATCCAATCACCAACTTCTCGGCACTACCATTATATAAAGGCAACTGGTCTGCTTCCATCCAGTTGGGATTTCCTATTGATTTGCCGTTTGTTTCAGTGTTCCCGAAGATCCCTTGCAGGGAAAGGCCCATTGCTGGCATATTCATGGCACTAATATATCCAAGTCTCAAGGCTTATTTAGCCTTATAGAGGGTAAACTGGAGTACCCAGCGAAAAAAAAAAACCTCTCGGAGAACAGTCGGGAACCAACAAACGCAAACTTCATGTCTGAGTCCAGGTACTTGTCCGAGGCCACATTGGTGGACGACGGGTTCTCTTAAACCACAGACCACACTGCGTTTATAATGTTAATGGTGTCGTTATAAAGCTTACTAGCCTGCATTTAAAAGAAAAGCGAAGTGGTTTGTCTCTTCAACGAAAGGTCAACTCCGGACTCGCTTTCATTCAAAGGCCAGTTAACTTAGCACCCCGTGAAACTGTAGAATGCCCTATTGTCAAGGGTTTATGGCAATAACAGTTAACATCCAGACTGGATGGATTTTTTTTTATTGTGAACTCCCTTGCTGCACTTCGAACTTTGCTAGGCAACCACAGCATAGCATTCATAAACTCAGTGAGTCTTCAGTGAGTCTTCATTGTTAGACTCCTCATTGATAAAATTAAAAAGTCTCAAGTCTTTTCACTGGCGTTCTGACGTACTCTCTTACTCAATTGTTCCGTGTGTTAGATGCTGCTCGCACACCTGCGTGAACTGCGAGGTGTGTTGGACAATTTGATCTGGAAAGGCTCAGAGCTTGCAGCGAGTATGAGATTAAAAGATCTGGACATTAAAGACACGCTTAAACAACTCGAGGAAAAATGGAAAGAGGCGGTAAAAAGGGCAGAGACAAAACTGAGTGATTTGGATGACCTTAGGATGGACTGGGCTGAGCGAGAGAGTATTTTGGAGAATATGGAATCCTGGGTACTCTCGGCCGAAGATCAGCTTTTGATGGAGCAAGGATTGTCAAGTAGAGACGAAGATAGCTTGAAAGAGGCGTTGGCTTACTATGAGGTATGGTAACGTTAAGTCGAGCGTCGTAAAGTTTAACCCAAAATGACCCAATGGCAAACAAACTTGGAGACGTAGTTGGCAAGTCAAGGCTCGATGCTAATCATTCTGAGTTTGTTTGTTTTGACTTATTGAAGTTTCCGTCAGACTTGACAGGAGAACAGGACTTGTGTTTCTGTACTTTTTAATGCCAGTAGTTATCGATCATCTCAGTTTGGGAGAGATTAAATTTATCCCAGGATCTCCTGCAGTTCCCACCAGTTCAGCTTACCAGCTGGCGTGTAAATCTCGAGAGATCTTTTCCCTTTGTTGTTAAATTAAGTTTATTTAAACTCAACCAGTAAACCTGATTCTTACAATTACAGATTTTCGTTGCTTACGTACATACATGAAAACATGTACATTGATGGTTTCCGAGTTGAGCATTTTTTAGATTGAATTGTCAAAATATCAGTGACATTCACTAGCACTGTGTGCGTTATCGTTTAAATATTCTTGTGCAACCCTGTCGTGGCCCTTAAAAGTGATTGTCATTTTGATGGTTGTTCCTGGGTTAATTATTTCAATGTTAAAATTTGTAAGATACCTGTTCAGTTCTTTTGAAAGCTCCGTAGGATTTCTTGATTTGTTACATTTCACGATATATTCTTTTTACAACAAGCATTTTTACTTTTATTTTTAGGGCGTAAAGCGAGACATGGAAAAAAGTGAAAACGATTTCATGTCAGCTGTTGAAAACTACCAAGAATTATCGAACAGTGGAAAATACATGATGTACATACAAGACAAGATAGTCGACGATAAGTGTGATTCACTCAAAAAGAAGTGGGATTCACTATCGAGCAGCATCCCTGAAAGAGTCGAGAGTTTGAAAGGAGAACTCAACTGCTGGAAAAGTTTCCATGAAAAGTTGGACGCGTTTTTGGCCTGGGTCGAGGAAATGGAAGGGTTCACTATGATCGACAAACCACGTGATGAGAACGAGGCTGTTCAACAGTTGAAGGGACTGGAGGTGAGTCGGCAAGGGCGATGTTAAATCGCAGTAGAAGTTTGACTAGATTAGCCAACTAAAATTGAATGAGCTGTCTCAACCCCAATTAACTAAAAATACAGCTTAGCGGTAGATAAACTCGACGACTGTATTTTATATTCAACAAACAAACTTTTCACTGTATATCGAGGGTACATTGACTTAACCTTGTTATTCGCTAGGAGTTTCAGTCCAACTTTAGAGGTCGCCAGGATTCGTTCGAGTCCCTCGTCAAAGAAGGCCGCGAAGTGCGTCTTCAAGCGAGCAAAGGCGAAGACGGTGAGCGACTCAGCGAGAAACTCACGAAGTTGACCCATCGTTGGGACGAGATGTTACGATGGGCTGCCGGAAGATACCAACTACTGGTACTGTCTCGTCACTATCTGGACTCATCTAAACATGTGGTACAGTATCTAGAGAAGATTGAAGAGAAGCTTAGTACTGCCAAAGATATACCTCCCACTGTCCTGGAGAAGATCAAGGAAGAATCAAGGAAGGCGAAGGTACAAAAAAAAAAGGAAAATGCGTTTGAGCAAACCACAAGTGTGTTTCGGTTTTGTTTCATTCTAAATGGTTCAGAAAGTTGCACGATGTTTTTTTAAGCCAATCAGAATCCATAGCTGTAATGCACTTGCTTGTTATTGGCCGAAAAAAGTGGTGCAGGATCTCCTAGTTAACCAGAGCTTTCAATTGTTTTTGGGTTTGTGTCCTTTTGCCGTTGACCTGTGGATTAAAAAAAAAACAAAAACAAAAAAACGGAAGCATATATGAAACGTATTTCGGTAACCAACGAAAAATTGTTCTATAACTTTTTCTACAGGCCAAGGTGGAATATTGGAAGCAACAGTGCCTCGATCTTGATGTGGTCGTGAAAGAGGGTCACTTGATGTTGCAACAGGAATCCTCAGGACAAGCCGTGGCCTTCGAAGAAAAACTTGGTGACTTAAGCACCGAGTGGCATACGGTCATACAGGTGCGCATGCGGGACTGAAACTAAATTTTCCGTGGGAAACTGGTGACGACATGGCGACGGGCGAAAGGACAACTGCATTCGATCGTTGTTATGGAGAT